>NC_067486.1:3027500-3327500 GCF_947179515.1 Apodemus sylvaticus | reverse complement strand
TGTGTGCAGTGAGTGATTGTGTGCATATGTGTGGGCAGTGAGTATGTATAGGCAGTGAGTGTGTGTATGTAGTGAGTGAGTGTGGGCAGTGTGTGTGTATAGGGCCGTAAGTATGTGGGGGAAGTGAGTGTGTATGTGAGTATATGTATGAAGCATGTGTGTTTGTGGGGTAGTGAGTGTAGCGGGGCCGTGAGTGTGTGTGTGTGCAGTGAGTGTGAGTGTGTGTATATGTGTGTTGCAGTGAGTGAGTATGTACTTGGGAGGCAGTAGGTACAGAAACAGCAGGCGAGGAAAGGATGGGCTGGTTCACTTTGAAGCATCCGATGACATCCAGGTGACCCGTTGGGTTAAGGCAGGGTCTAGACCTGGGAGTCACCCATTTATGTGAGTGGAGAGCTGTAATTACAGGTGTGGATGTTAAGTTGTGTAGAAGGGACTGTGCCAAGTGAGCAGGGAATGACTTAGAGATCAGACAATGAGAAGAACAGGCAGGACACTGAACCTGGAAAGCAGTTACACTAAGAACCCGGAGGAAGGGCTGAGCAGGGCTGGTGCGTGCCGGGGCAGAAGGGCCTTGGCAGGAAACTGGATGGGTACCCCAGGATGCAGGACGGCAAACAGTATTCAGGGGTCCCATCTAGTACATTCTGGGGCCAGTGGTGGCCCACTTGGACTGCAGAGACTCTTCTCTATTTATACATCACAGTGAATTCTAGATCAAGGATTTGAATGCAAAACATGAAGTTACAGCCCTAAGTGTGGAAGACGTTATTTTTACAAGTTAACACCAAGAGTTGAGAAGTCCCCTTTTAAAGACACATTAGGAATCTAAGAGCTCCACTAAAAAATTGATATTTTTGGCAGCATAAAAATTTAAATGTCTATTAAAAAATATAAGAGGAAAAATCAGGAAAAATATTTGCAAAATGCAGCGTGTATGCTCCCCACTTATGAAAAGCACAGTTGCCCAGAGATGCGTCGACTGAGAGTGGTTAAGGCATTTCTGAGAGAAGAAATATACAGAGGCATTAGTGGTCAGAGAGTGAGAAGAAAGCTCAGGGTGTGCTGGTCAGCCACAGCAAAGCAAAAGCAGGGCAAATAAAACAATATTACAAAACCAAGCAAACCAAGATTAGCAGTAAACAGTGTATGTTTACCCCATTGTCGTCCTTCAACAGTCCTCACGAAACACTGTTGCAGGGAACAGCTATGGGCTATTATGTGGCTGTAACTAAAGAGCTTAACCATTTGTTACAGTCTTCTGGGGTCTGTAACTGATCATCTTTACAAGGTGGCTGAGCAGAATTCTGTCACCGTTCCTTGGTCTTGCTTTTCCGTGGGAGTTCTTTCTATCCCCAGTATGGGAAACATGTCCCTCTGGCCCTGGCAAGAGGGACTCCCACGCAACAGGGCCCCCAAACTATTCCTGAGGGAGTGAGGGAGTAATGTGTTCGGTGACCCGACTAACGGTCTACACACAGTGTTAAGGGGAGATGCAGATTCACAAACACGCGCCTACTTTGCATATGCTGCCTTCTTACAATAGCGCTTGTGTGTTTGTGAGTGCATGTTGTATGCATATAGAAGAATATTCAAAATATGGATTTTGATCCACTTATGAGCTGAAACTTTGTGTGGGTGTTTACTTTCTCTTTCAACTTTTCTATATTTGAATATTTCCCTTAATATTTTTTCTTTCACTTAAAAATATCAGTGGGTTTTTTTCTTTCTGATTTTATTATTCCAAACATGTTGTATAAGATCCTAAGACAGCCCATTGCCTTTGGTGATCAGGGTTCACTGGTGTGGTTTGAAGAGTGTCCTCCCAAAATTCATGCTCCTCCTAAGCCTGGAAATGTGGTCTTCCTCAGGAAAGGGACTTTGGGGAATTAAGTAGTTTAAGGGACAAGGTGAAGTGTACTGGACTAGGTCAGAATCCACACCCAATTACACATCTCATGAGGGGCGGGGTGCAGCAGAGTGGATCTGGCCACTTGATTGCCGAGGGAGAGAGCAGAGTGGTGTGGCCACAAGTCGCATGAGAGCATCTGGTCACAAGTCACATGAAGCGTCTGGCCACCTCTCAGCTTGCAGAGGGAGCACCACCCTGCTCACGCCTTGACTTGGAACTCTGACCCCCAGGACTCAGAGAAAAAAGGGTTTTGGTGACTTTAGAGCTCTCAGCTCCCAACACTGTGTTGTGGTTTCCCCAGGAACCAAACCCTAGGGAGGTACAGGTGGAGTGACAGATCTGAGGCAGGTGTAGTGTACAGAGTGAGAAGTCTGAGGCCAGGAGGGGTGGTGGAGATGGAGTGACAAGAGGCAAAGAAAGCTGGAGGGACTCGTGTGTGTGTGTGTGTGTGTGTGTGTGTGTGTGTGTGTGTGTGAGATAGAGATAGATAGATAGATAGAGAGAGAGAGAGCGGGAGAGAGAGCGCATGGACTTGGGCCATGCGTGTCTGTGACAGGACAGGCCTGGGAGTGTTCACCAGCTGAGACAGAGCCTAATATGTGGGACAATGGAACACTGGGGACCTTTCCTCATCTGTGCACCCTGCAGGAACCTCATGCTGGCTCTGTTTAGAGAGTGTATCTCATAGGCTGCCTGTCTCTACCCTGGGTCACAGGAGCACCTTGCCATTCCCAGTACCCTGAGGTGGAGCTTCTGTGCAGACCAAGTGAGTGTGGCCTAGCACATGGAGAAATGCCACTTGGTTTAAGGAGAAGAGAAAATCTGACACACGGATGGGCCTTGAGGACACGATGCAGATAGAAGTTAGTCACAAGAGAACAAGTACAGATGAGTCCCAAGTCCCTCACAGCAGAAGAGGTTCCTCATAACATTCACCTCAGAGACAGAGAGCAACGTAGTGGATGCTGGGTTGGGGCTGGGAGCTGCTGTCTCAGTGACTACAGAGGTGTGGGAAGATGGAAAGGTTCTAGAGATGGATGGTGGTGATGGAGGCATAGAGTGACGCTCTTAGACACGGCGGAAGTACAGAGGTGGCTCAGCCACTGAAGAACGTGACACGGAAGTTCAAGGACCCAAGGTCAGACCCCCAGCACTCCTTTAATAAACAAAACAAAACCAGGACTGGTGGTGCCTGCCTATAAGTCCAGCTCCCTGGCTGGGGTGGGGGTAGGGCAGAGAGGCAGGAGCATGTCTTTGGCCAGGCAGCTTGACTGAATTAATGATCTCCAGCTTCATGAGTCTCAAGCTGTAGGGTGGAGAGCCATCCAGAGGATACCTGGCAGTGCCCTTTGGCTTCTGTCCACACATCCTGTGCACACCTGCACACGTCAGTGGTAAGGACGTGCAGTGGTAAGTTCTGTATTACAAAATGGAAGCTGTGTGAAAAAACCAAACAGACGCCGGCAGCAAGCCTCCCTTATGAGGTAGGTTCCCATCTCGCCCCCGGAAGGTTTGTGAAAAGCTGTGGCACCACAGAGGGTAGAGAGCAGTTTGTTCCCTTTCATTCCTCACTGCACTCTCCAAATTCTAGCTAGGCCCTGATGCCCCTTGGCATATAGCAAATGTTTGTAGTCTAAAGGAGATGCAGATCCCCTCCTTGACCCAGACACAGGGAAAGGTGGCTTCTCTGAGCTGTGTTTACTGGTATGCCTGAGCTTAAGATCAGATCCTCTGATCCCTTATCTGGGCTCTCACCCTGCAGGGTTGGTGATAGTGCTTGTCGCTTGCTTGTCCCTTCTGTCCGATGCACGGTGTGAAGGTGAAATGGCCTTCAAGAGTGTTCTGCACCTTGAGCTTGGGTGACCTCTGTAGACGATTATAATCAGAAGTCTAGACAGGTGCTCAAGTTTAAAGTCACAGGAGTGTGTGATGAAGTGAGTCTTATCTCGCAGTGGGGACTTGTGACAGCCGCCAAAGAGCAAAGGGACCTGTTGGAAACTTAGCTTGGGGGGGGGTGTCCCAGGACGCGGATGTAAATTTAGAATGTCTAGTACCCCGCTGTAAGGTCAGAACACTGATGCTGACTTTGTGTAATGTGTAGTTATTGCCTGAAGGAGCTAAATGACAGCTCACCTTGGGCTGGATGATGGAGGTGGACACAGTGATTTTTCTTTGAAAGTCATCTCAGGATTCAGACTACAGCAAGAACCTTTGGGAGTATCTTGGGGTCACCAGTTTGTTGTGCAAGTTGTCATTGCCTGGCTGAGAAGCCAGAAGACCCAAACTGGGTGTCTGTCAGCCAAGTCTCCCGCCCCTCACAGCTCCAGACCTGCTTACAGGAAGGACAGACACCCTTGGTAATTTCATCATGGCTCAGTAAGGGCTAGCATCCTTTCTAGAGCTGTGGGCCTCAGTAGACTTTCCCCTTCGTTGTATTCAGCACACAGAAAGTGAGGTCGCAGACAACCAGGAGATGGGGTTTCCTGGGATCCAGTCTGTAGTCACCACCTTTGGAAGTGATGGCTGCTGCAGGCAGCCCTGGGGACCCTGATGTTGGTGGCTTCTATCCCAGAGCAAGACGGCCAGTTGTGTGTGTGTGTGTGTGTGTAGGCATGCATGCATGCATATGTATGTGGACCTGGGGAATCTCAGTTGCTCCTTGACACTGGGACCCACAGTCTTCAAGAAGAGGTGGGTGCCTACTTACTGGGTTTCTGAAAGAAATCGATGGATATAATGCATGTGTGGAGGCAGGCTGCTGAGCCAGCTGCCCTGACGGGAACCCTGTTCTGGAGCGATGTGTATCTGCTCAGGCCTCTTCTACCTCTGAGGCTCGGAAATGGGGCTAGGGAGACTGTCCTGTCCACTCATGCAAGCCAGCATGTGGGAGGCTGAGGAAGATGAGACTTCTGTGGGACTATCTGGGTGCACAGTAAGTTGCAGGCCAGCCAGAGCTCTACATAAGAAGACCCTCTCTTGAACCAAACTACCGAACTGGACCTAACCAACCCAACCCAATCCAACCCAACGTCTTCATTGAGGAATGGCCATGAGAAATAAACGAATTGTCAAATATAGACATGAACACATGGTGGCAGTTGTCCCCGAGTCTGTCCTAGGAGGGCACCGTTTCTAAGTAGACTAGTCACTATTTTTATAAATTCAAGATTGCCCTGGAAATTGTGTGAAACCCAGAAACAGTCTAAGACACAGATGGGAAGACCCATCTGGAGGCTCAGAGTGGGGCCTGGTGACACAGAACTTGCACAGAGTCCCATGTAGTTGCGTTCCACGCTGCAGATGAGAGCCCGCGGATGTTCTAGCATATAAGAAACCGAATTCAGCAGTGGCTGAAGTCATTGGTGAAGGCTTCACAAAGAAAGTGGAAATGCTGGCTTGGAGGAAGGAAAGAAGAAAATCAACCTTGACCAAACATCTATTCCACATCAAGCACTGGACAGGCCAAGCTGTGCTGACCACAGGAAGTGATAAGCACAGGAAGTGACAGCCACAGGAAGTGATGACCAGCCTTACAACCGAGGAGGGGGGCTTACAGAGTTCAGGTGCTTTCTAGAGCTGACAGCTTATGACTGGGGGGCATGAGAGGCAGAGCAGAGGTCTGCAGTGCAAATTCTTCACTTCTAGCACTGAAGATAGGTGAGAGAAAGTATGTATGTATATATGAATGCATGCACATGTGAGTTTAGGTGTATGTATATGTATGAGCATGTGCATATATCTGAGTGTATGTATTTGCCTATGTGAGAATATGTACGCATGTGAGTATATGTTTGAGAATGTGAGGGTATATGTATATGTGTGAGACTATTAGCATATGTGACTATATGTATGTACATGCATGTGTATATGTCATGTATGACAATGTTCAAATTGTGTATATGTATGCATGTATATGTATATGTGCATGGATGTATATATGTGTGAGAATGTTACTGTATGTGACTGTATGTGTGCATGTACATATATGTGTCTATTGTGAATACACACTCATATATATATATGTGTGTGTGTGTATGAGTAGTATATGTTATGTGTACATGCATACACTCTTGTGTGTCTACACAATGAGAAGAACCTTTATTCTCTTCTGTATCAGTGGAGTGGAGACCCCTGAGCATGGCAGTTCCTTGGGTTCATTCTAATTATTGATATATCTGTGTGGAAGGTGGCACCATGGATTTGAGGTGGGTCTAGTACCCAGCCTGGGACTGCCCAGCCAGAACTAGGCTAGTCAAGGTGCATATCTCCAAGTTCAGGGTGTACTTACAGAAGTGTGGCGCTCCCACGTATTGAGAGAGATAATGAACTATCCTGGAGGTGAGAGGAGAGGGATGATTGGAGGGCTAGACTAGGATACATCTAAAGAGATATCCACAGAGGACTCAGAGTGAGTAGAGGGAGCAATAAGAGAGGGAGGAGGGAGAAAAGGGAGGAAGGAGAGGAGGAGGGAAAGGAGGAAGGAGGGAGGAGGGAGAAGAGGAGGAGGAGAGGTCCTGAAGAGGAGGAGGTTCTGCTGGCTGCTAGGGCTTAGAACAGAAGGCTGGGGTGTGCCTCTGACAAAGAAGGGGCCCTGGGGATTTGCACCCAGGAAAATACTGAAGGCCTGCATAGGATTGCCAGGGAAAGATGATGTTTTCCAAGACACATCAGGAGATTTTTTTTTTTTGCCTGTAAGTAGTGGAAGTCGGTAGAGGAGCTGCTGGGGACAATAAACGCAGACCTGGTTTCCCAAATGATGGAGAGAGACTGATGCTGGCCGTGGAGTAGTCCAGACCAGGGAGCAGCAAGGTCTCAGGGAGAAGAGCCGCCCTTCCCTGTCTGCAGAAGGTACCTCAGTTCCTCACCAAGATGGAGACAGCCATTCTACGCTTCATTTTCCTGTTGGTGGACTTACGCCATCCACCCTGACAGACACCAGGGTGACGGGATAGCCTAGCATGTGTGGAGACTCTCGCCACAGGCTCACACATTTGGACTCTTGGGTCCCTGCAGATGGTGCTGTTCTGGAAGGTCATGGAACCTTTAGGAGGTAGAGCCTCACAGGAGGAGGTGACTCACTGGAAACAGGGTTAGAGTCTGGCCTTCCTCCCTGCCGACTCTGATTCCTGTTTATGAGATGCGGCAGATGTCTCTCTGATGCTGCACCTTCCTTCCTTGATGGACTGTAGCCCCTCTGACTGCGAGCCACAGTAACCTTCCTTCCTTAAGCCATTACCTCTCAGCACTTTGGCCACAGCCACAAGAAAAGCAGGCTGTATCCCAGCTTTAGGAGGGTGATGAAAGTGGAGACGTGCTTACTGAGAGCCACCATTCCCTGACCCAGGTTCTAGAATCAGGGAAAATTTACCCTTTCAAGTAGGGCCAGGGGCTGGGGAGCAGAGGGATTTCAGAATACCTGTCTGCATGGCTGAGGGAGGCATGTAGTGCTTCCTCGACAGACTGCTTTAGACTTGTTCTGGTTCTACCACACCTTGGGCTCTCGTCAGAGACTAACAGCGGTTAGCCAGAGTTCTGTTTCAGAGAAAAGCCTCACGTCCCACAGACCCCTGTCAGTCACTCAGCTGAACAAGTGGAAAATTGGATTTCATCTCCTCTGCTGGATTTCATTTCCTCTTGCTAATGACAGGAACTGGGTTTCAGAGAGGGAAGAAAAAGCCCTGGGTCAGTCCCTCAGAGCAGTTGCTCTGTAATTGAGGATTCTAGAAATCGGTGCCTGGGACCGAGCCCCTTTGGTGTCTCTGCCTGTGACAGCCCAGAGAAGGGAGCCTGGCACACAGGGGGTTTAGCAGTATCTTCTCTGCACAAATGAAATATGCTTCATTTTACAAGATGCCCATTATGTCCCAGCCAATCCCTCTAGCTGTCTCCAGCTACTGTCATGCTGCACCCTGGTCAGGTGTCCACGATTTGAACATATTAATGTCACTTCCTCCTCTGTGAAGGGAGGAATCTCTGAGCATACCTCCAGGATCATGTGACTTCATCAGTAAGGCAGAATCACTGTACTTCACTGTGGTTTGAATTCCTGGGATGCAAAAGGCCTTGCATCTTATACTTATTATATCCCGTTGTTCTGGAAGACTCTATCTATCTATCTATCTATCTATCTATCTATCTATCTATCTATCTATCTGTCTGTCTGTCTGTCTGTCTGTCTGTCTGTCTGTCTGTCTGTCTATCTATCTATCTATCTATCTATCTATCTATCTATCTATCTATCTATCCATTTATCTATCTATCTATCTATCTATCTATCTATCTATCTATCTATCTATCTATCTATCTATCTATCTATCTATCTATCTATCCATCTATCCATTTATCTGTCTGTCTATCTCTCTGTCTGTCTATTTATCTATCCATTTATCTATCTATCTATCTATCTATCTATCTATCTATCTATCTATCCATTTATCTATCTATGCTGGGCATGGTTCTGGGTTTCTGTTTCTCCAAGTTCTTAGACACTATTGTTTTCATGAAGCTTTTGCCAGGTGAGTATACTTATTAAAATAAGTAGTGGTCACTGGGGACGGGGCAGTGGTGATGACTTAGTTCACAGAGCTTCTGAGCAGCTCTGTCCTGCGTTCCCGCTACAGCCGCATCTACACTGAAGTCATGATAACATAGGGGCAGTCAGCCCAGCCCTGCACAAGGGTGACTGCAAATTTGTAAAGCGTTCCCTAGTTTACACATAAAAAATTTTACAATCTTTAAAACAAACCACCACCAACAAAGAATGGCTGTGTGTCTTACATCCAGGTGCTAGTGCGACAGGCAGCAGAAAGCCTGGGGCTCTCTGACCACCAGTCCGGCCAAACCTAAAAGCTCCAGGTTCAGTATGAGACCCTCTCTAAGAACAAAGGTGGAGAGTGATTTCTGAGACGACCTTGGGGGCCTTTATGTGCATGTATGTACATGCACACAGGCATCCATGAACACAGGTGCACAGGCACCACGCCCAAACACATATGCACACATACATACAAAATAATTGGTGGTGAGACCTGTCTTCAGGATGGCTGAGAGGCCCCACTGCAGGGGTCAGGTAAACTGAGGCCTCTGAGGGTCTGCGCAAGTGGGAAGCAGCTGCGGCCTCAGGGCTGCAGAGTGGAACCAGGTTCAACAGCTCTGTAGAGGAGCAAGTGAGATGTGAGACCCAGTCCTTAGACTCCAGGGAAACTTGCCCAGGAAGATTCTAGAAAGTGAACTAAATAGAGGGCTGTGCTAGTGAGCAGGTGGGGGAAGGTCCCACGGGGGATTGCCGGGCTCTCCAAATTCCCTGTTTAACAATCTGCCATCGCAGGCCTGTGCACACTCATTTCTACACCACACTAGATCAAATCCTAGGAGTGCGGGTGACGGAGCCTGTTGGGAGATGCATTCAGTGTCTTTGGGTTTGATGGAGCTTAGAGTGAGTGACAGGATGGGCAGTGGTTAGCGCCAAAACCGTTCTCCCGTTCACTGGGGCCAGCCCAGCCTCGCTCTGACACAGCCCGAGGCTGCCAGCCTGGCCATCACTGTCAGCTCTCCACGCATTTCCTCCGGCGCACACTGACTCCCCCTTCCCTCCCCCTGCCTCATCTCAGCAGAGGAGATGTGACTCAGGCACGTTCCGGGAGTGAACAAAAGGAAGAGTGGCATATTACCCAAACAGAGGAGGCTTCTCTGACACACACAGGAGGCTGGCTCAGACTGTTGTTAGATGGCGACGGGAGGATAAAGGAGACTCCAAAATAGACTCACAGAGGAGAGTCAAGGCCACCCAAGGCTGGGATCTCCCACAGACTCCGTAACTTTTGCCTCCACCTCTCTCGGTGATTCCCCTGCAGAGTGGAAACGGCCCAGCTCTGTGTGTGAACTGGGGCTGCCCGTCGGGTAGCAGGAACCCAAACTCAGCATTCCTGACCTTGAGACTTTTGGAACTTTGACCCTTAGTCCTTCCTTCTCCCCGAGTGTCTTGGTTTGAGTGAACTATGATTCTTCGATGATGAATTATGGTTCCAGAGCTAGCCTGGCCCTTGCTCAAGGTGTCCTACTCTCTCCAGAAAGCAACATGGAAGGGCTGCAGGGTGCTCAGAACCTGTGATTTTGGAGAACACCAGAGCTGAAGGAAGACAGGGGATACCTGCTGTGAATGAGGCCCACATGAACCCACTGTGGGTGAAGTCAACCCCTAAAGCAGTGTGTGTATGTGTGTGTGTGTGTGTGTGTGTGTGTGTGTCTGGATGCTGGGTACAATCAGAAAGGACCTAGATCCAGCTGTGGGGATCACTATCTATTGCAGCCTGAATGTGTCTTGAGGAGCTAACTGCCCAATGCCATGCAGTGGGGAGGTGGGGTGAGGAGGTGTTCGGGCACAGGAGGGCCGTCTCATAGCTGGATTAGCACCGGCACTACTGGATTTGGTAGAGGATTTCATTTCCTTCCCCTTTTCTTTCTTCATCCCTTCTGACCCTTTGGCCATGCAAACACTGCAATCCCCCTGCAGGAGGTACCCCCACAAGCCATCTTGAAGTGGAGACCAGGCTCTCACGATATTGACTGTGCCGTGCTGACCCTGGGTTCTCAGCCTTTGCTGCCATTGCCACAGCGGCACAGATGGGCTGCTTCCCTATCTTACTATTTATTATGGTGTCTCACAGGGCTCCCATGCTCGAGTTTTCTAAGGGAGGTGGAGAGGCTGATGGAGTTACCTCCGTGGGACAACATTGCACAGGACATGTCACATAAGGGGCCGTCTCCAAACAGAAGAGCTGGCATGGAGCTCTGCCTCTGCCCTTTGACTCCATAATGTTGACAGGCAAGTATGAGGCCCGTGATTGGCCTTGAGCACACAGACACTAAGGGAACACAAGCGGATCTACGTCCGAGAAATTAAATGTGTTTTTATGGCTAGAGCCTGACCTGAGAGAGAGGTGGGGTTGGAAGGCTAGTTAAAAGTCATTTTGGAGTAGGAAGCAGCTGTTGCACGCACATGTGATTTCCTTTCGGGCGGCTGGAACGCTTCAGAACCTGAAGCAGTCATGGCCACATGTCCTGTCAGTGTATCTAATGCTATCGCACCGTGCACTGCAGAACAGCTCATACTGCGGTGTGCAGATTTCCCTTAAAATATAACCTTGGGGGTTGAAGAGCTGGCTTGGCAGTTAGCAGTGCTTGCTACTCTTGCAGAGGACCGTGATTTGGTTTCTAGTACCCACATTGGGTAGCTTACAAATACTTTCAAGTACTAGGAAATCTAACACCCTCTTTTGGAACCTCTAAGGCACCCATTATGCGTGGCAAGCATAAACTCACACAGGCACACGCATATACACGTAAGAATATCTCACTGGTTGATGTATACCTAGAATGTCATGCTTTCCCACCCGATTACTCCCGGGGGTCCAAACCGTGGGAGACAAAGCATGCTGGTTGCTTGGCCAGCGCCACTCCTGTATGTAGAGGCAGGAGGATGGCCTTCCTTCTCAGCCTGGATGCTGTCCTGTTCACCTCCATGGCCCATGCTTGAAGCTAGACTAGTGCATCTAGTATGTTATCAGCAACAGGAGACTTTGATAAACACCTCGGAGTTCCAAAGGCCCCTGGCATTCCGTGTCACCCGGCTGAAGGCACCGCTAAGTTGCCACACTGGGCTGCTGTAGTTGGCCGGGTAACGCGGCTCTTCCATCAGTCTCTGTACAAATGACTTTGCTGGGACATGGGACTTTCCTGTCTTTGCTCAGCGTTCCTTCCTGTGCTGGACTGCCGTGTCCTGAGAGCTGCCGTGTCCGGGTAGCTGCCGTGTCCTGGGATCTACCGTGTCTGGGGAGCTGCCGTGTCCTGGGAGCTGCCGTGTCCGGGGAGCTGCCGTGTTCAGGGAGCTGCCGTGTCCGGGGAGCTGCCGTGTCCGGGGAGCTGCCGTGTCCGGGGAGCTGCCGTGTCCTGGGAGCTGCCGTGTCCGGGGAGCTGCCGTGTCCTGGGAGCTGCCGTGTCCGGGGAGCTGCCGTGTCCGGGGAGCTGCCGTGTTCTGGGAGCTGCCGTGTCCGGGGAGCTGCCGTGTCCGGGGAGCTGCCGTGTCCGGGGAGCTGCCGTGTTCTGGGAGCTGCCGTGTCCGGGGAGCTGCCGTGTCCTGGGAGCTGCCACATGTCCGGGGAGCTGCCGTGTCCGGGGAGCTGCCGTGTCCTGGGAGCTGCCGTGTCCGGGGAGCTGCCGTGTCCGGGGAGCTGCCGTGTCCGGGAAGCAGGCCTCACTGAGCATCGGCATCCGGTCTAACCAGATCCTCCTTTCACTCCACCTCTTCCTCTAACGGAGGAAGTCTCACTTGCACCCAGGAACTTAGGAGTCCTGCTTGAACTGGATCACACCCATCGTTTGCTTGCTCCTGGAGGCTGTTCCTTCTCAGGGCTGACAACAGAAGATTTGCTTGTTTCTTCTTCTCTCAGCTCGCAACATTTTCCTCTTGTAAAATTTAGAGCAGAGTAAAGCGAAGTGCAGGGAAGGCAAGGGGACTTCCTCTGAGGCAAGCTTAGTGTAGCGTTTTTCTTTCTTGTCATCTGTTAAAGGGAGGAAATGGTCGTCCTGACTGTCCTTGTCCCTGACTCATCATCCTTGGGTATCTCTGACTGTGGCTGATCTAAAGTGGAGTCTTTGGCCTTTAAAAAGGAGGATCTGGGGGTAGCCATCACCTTTTGTCTGTTCACAGTCTATTGAGGGGAGACCTGGATGGTCTCCTGGGCATGGGCTCCTGGGGATAGGGCCCAACCTGACACAAAAGCTACCACCTGATTCTCTAGCCACCAAGCTGTGCACTATGCCTTTCCAGTGCCTCTCCACAGGAGAGAAAACCCATCTGGATGGCTCCAATGGCCCTGTGTGTGCACCTAAACCATTCTGGTCCCGTGTTTTCAAAGTCAACAGTTTAAGCCAACTGGAAGGGTGTCTAGCTTCTCACAGTGACCACTGTAGGGAGAGGCGGGGCTGGGCTTTTAGGGCGAGGCACATCCCCCATGAGGTTTGCTGTCTCTCTCAGGTCAGCTGTCTTAGAGGCTTGGGAGGAAAATCATTTCTGGGCTGTAGCTTCTGGTACTTCCAAGGGCTGTACCTATTCAGTATTCATATCTTGTCCCCTTTAAGCCGCTACGCTGTGGGTCTTTCTGAGGATTCTGCTCATCCAGGTAACCAGCTCCTGCCATGGTGAAACCCTGGTGTAGCTTTGATGCCACTTGACATCCTGTCTCCCGAGGCTGACTTATGGCTAACCAGTGGGTAGCTTGCTGCAGTCTGGTGTTCATGTGCTTAGGAAGTAGTCCCTTGAGAACCACATCTCTCCCTGATCCTGCCTTCCCCTGGGGACCCTGGCACTTCTTGCTGCTCTAAGTCTCCCACTCGATCACATCTGCCACGTGGATCTCCAGAAAAGGCTTAAATCTCCTTAAAGTTTCTCGATAGAGTTCCCAACACAAGCACACACACTGCGGCCGTCACACACGTGCTTCTGGAAGGAAGGAAGGAAGGAAGGAAGGAAGGAAGGAAGGAAGGAAGGAAGGAAAGAAGGAAGGAAGGAAAGCTGGCAGGCTGGCAGGCTACAGATCTGTGTTCCGGCCTGTACTCTGCCTGGCGGTGGAATCAACACCTGTCACAGACATGCCCTTGAAACGTCACTCAGCCTGCTGAACCTCTGATCTGCAACATAAATTTAGAAGTGTGGGTGCTTCCAACCCAAATTCTGACATTCTTATTTCCACACCACTCAAAAACATTTCCAAGAAACGCTCCTCAGATAAGTTCTCTGCTGGATCAGGGAGGTTTGTGTGTGTGCAGGTGGTCCACGGACCCAGCTCTGACTCGGTGACATGGGGGAGGACTGGTGGAGTATGAGCTGGCTTCCTCTCCCTAAAGCTCTAACTTTTTAGTAAGCCTTTGATACATCCAAAGTACAAGCCTCCTTATATCTGCAAGCTCTTCCATGGAGGGGCAGAAGGGTAAAGGTTATCTTGGAGGGAAAAGGTCAACTGTGGAGGAGAGAACTCTCTGGAGATGAGCAGAGGGCATGGATGGTAGATACATCTTGATGTCACGCAGACTTGTGCTGTCCAGGATGGCAGCCACCAGCCATGAGTGTCTACCGAGCCTCTGAAGTGAGTCTGGCCTTAATTGAGACATGCTGTGAGCCCAACCATGCATGCTCCTTGGGCATGCTCTGGTTTTAAAAGGTTTAAAGTTGTGTGTGTGTGTGTGTGTGTGTGTGTGCAAGAGAGAGAGAGAGAGAGAGAGAGAGAGAGAGAGAGAGAGAGAGAGAGAGTCTGAGAGTAGGCTTGGGAACATGAGTGCTGTTGTCCTTGGAGGAGGCAGAGATGTTGAATACCCTAGATCAGGAATGATAGGAGGGTGTGAGCTGCTTGGAATCGAACTCAGGTCCTCTGCAAGGACAGTATCTGCTCTTAAGCCTCAAGCCATCTCTCTAGGCCACATTCAACTGTTTTAGGTATGCCCGCCTCATGCCTCACATCTGCAGCATCAGGGCTCTGATAAACCACCACCAGGACTCAGTCAGGTCCAATGCCCTGTTAGGAGAGAGAGTAGATGCAAATGGGGCAGGGGTCAAACTTCTGGCCTACGTTGGAAGAAGAAAGATGCAAATGTGATCGGCACATTTCAAATGACAATGACAGCTATCTCCTCTCAGTCTCCTGCCCTTGAACCTGTCTAAGGATTTAATTTGAGTACATTTCTTTTGGTTTCACTCTTATCCCACTCTATCCAAAAGGTCAAACCTCACATAGTGTCAGTCAGTCAGTTAGTCAATCAGTCCGTCTGTCTGTCTTCCCTCTTTAATCTGAAAGAAGTGAGCTGAAGGACTGACTGGTGAGCCAGCTGAGCAGGTAAATGCCCTTGTTGTGCAAATCTGGTGGCTTGAGTTCAATTCCCAGAACCAGCAAAAGGCCAGATGTGGTGGGGCCATTATAACCCCAGCACTTCTATGGTGAGGGAGGAGGCAGAGACCGGAGAATGCGCTGGAAGCTCAGTGGCTAGCTAGCCTGAGAGTGCGGCATGGCAGGAACAAGGGAGACTTGGTCGAGACAAGGTGGAAGGAGGGAACAACGGGCTCCTGAAAGTTGTCAGCTCTATGTGTAGGTTGTTCATTCTCTCTCTCTCTCTCTCTCTCTCTCTCTCTCTCTCTCTCTCTCACACACACACACACACACACACACACACACGCACACACTCACTCTCACACACATTTGTGCACACACACACTTGCACACACACAAACACTCACACACACACAAAATAAGAATAATAATGATAATGATAATAAATACTAATAATACAAAATAACAGAATCAGCTTAGGAGGAACGGTTCATGTCTGCTCACAGCTGTAGTTTCCAGCCTGTCACTGGGTGGCCCAGTCGCTAGGAGTCTGAACCTCACAGACTGTAAAGATGAGCACACGTGGTAAAAGAAGCTGGTTACCTCATGGCCAAATAGAAGAGGAAGAACTCAGACTTCCACAGTCCTCTTCAAGGACATGCTTCCAATGACCTAAGACCAGCAACTAGGTCTCACTTTTTAATGCCACCATCTTGGGGGCCAAGCCTAGAACACAAGGGTTTTAGGGGGAGCAGTCCAGAACCCAAGGCCTTTTGAGGGGGACATTCCAGGCCCGGATGATAGCAGATGTGAGACCCTGATAACCACGCTGGGTCCCGCTCTCAGATTCTCGGGGAATTCTCAGTGAGTCTGCCCCATTCCCCACTGCCTGCTGCCTGGGATGCTGTCTTCTCCCAGGCTGTGTCCTGAGCCTGCTCCTGCTAACTTGTCTTTCACGAGGCTGGCTCCCCAATACGCCCTGCCCCTTGGTTATCTTCTTCCGGTTTCTTTTCTGCCTAACTGACTTATATGATGCCACCTGGGTTTCCAGGAAGAATGTCAGAATTTTAAGATGGTGCTGACCTTTCCCACGCTGTCTGTGCCTCTCAGAGCCCTCTCCACACTCCCTGCACGTCACGGGAATGAGCTCTGTGGATGTCTTCATCCCTGGTCTTCTCTCCCTGTTGGGTTTGCTCATGGGGGCACAGGTAGGGCACCCTGGAGTAGCAGAAGGATGGGACACTCCTCTTAGGAATGGGCTCAGTTCTTCTCACCATAGCCAGGTCCCATGTGGAGACTCATACAGCTCTGTTTCCTCCTCTGCTCCCTTCTTGTCAGGGAGGAGATGGGTCCAGTCTCATCAGCCATTGGGTCCCTCTCCATATGTCCTAGTTTGCTTTAATTGCTGTGGTAAAGCCTACAGCCAAAAGTCTTGGGGAGGAAAGGATTTATTTCACCTTTCATCTTAGGATACATCATCAAGAGAAGCCAGGGCAGGAAATCCAGCAGGAACTATGGGATGATGCTGTCTACTGGTGTGTTTTCCTTGGGTGGCTCAGTTTGCCTTCTTATGCAGTCAAGGTGACCTGCCTATGGTTGTCACTGCCCACAGTGGCCCAGGCCTCCTCACAAGGATCAGGACAATGTCCTGTAGACTTACCTACAGGCTACTCTGGTGGATGAGGTCCCTAGCTGAGGTTCCCTCTTCCCAGATGATTCTAGCTTCTGTCAAGTTGAGGACAATGAGGAAGCACACCCCCTCCAGCTGCTTTCCCCCAGCCTTTCCCATACTGCCGTAGACTGTTTTCTAGTTGTCCTCTATCTCTGTCTGTGCCTGCAAAGCTCTGGGTCCTAGCTCTCCTGCTTCGCACGTCCCTCTGTGTATGTGTGGGTGGCAGCAGCTCAGAACCAGCAGCGTCTTTGCTGCCTTGGCTTTCACCCCGCTGTGAATAGACACTGACTCTTATGGCTCCCTTTCTCTTAAAGACTTTTCCATGTGACCTCTTTGATTGGACCGTTTGGATTGCAGAGGTAAATGAAAAACAGAACAAAAGCAAACAGAAACAACAACTGTATAAGTTGTCACTGTAACAAAATACCTAAAGCTGAGTGTTTAAAAAGAGAAGAGGCTTTTTTATCCCACAGTCATGGAGACTCAAGGGCATGGTGCCAGCATCACCTTGGCTCTGGTGAGGATTTCCTACCAGATGACAACATGGTGGGAGTATATGGCAAGTCAGGAAGCCACGGCAGGAAGAGAGGAAGGATTATTTGTTTATTCTCTTCTTAGGAGAGCTAACCAGATTTGTTTCATAATGACATCAATTAGTTTTGGACAAATTGTGTCTATGACCTTCAACCTAGTGACCAGTTGCTAATACTGTCCAGCTGAGGTGGCTCTGCATTGTCTACCACAGGGAGGCCAGCGTCATCACGGAGCTTAGCAAGACCAGAAGGATGGGGGGATTGGGGCAGTGGGAGGGCTACAGATCCCAGGGGAGCACTGTTCAGAGCTGGGGCTATGGGCGAAGAGATTGGATCACTAGGATTCTGGCTTTATCAGTAGATTTATCTCCTGAGGGGCTAAAACTTGATGGCACTGTTGGGGAGTGGTCAAAGGAAGCAAGTTTACTAGGGGTGTGCCCTGGAAAGATGAGCCTACCCTCCCCCCTCCTCCCCCTCCTTCCCCTCCTTCCCCCTCCCCATTTCCCCATTTCTCCTCCCTCCTCCCCCTTCCCCTTTCCCCTTCCTCCTTCTTCCTCCTCCCCTTTCTCTTTCCTCCTCCCCCTTCCTCCTCCCTCCTCCCCCTCTTCCCTCCCCCTCCCCTCTCTTTCCCTTTCCCCTTCCTCCTTTTTCCTCCTCCCCTTTCCTCCTTCCTCCTCCCCTTTCCTCCTTCCTCTTCCCCTTTCCTCTTCCCTCTTTCCCTTCCTCCTCCTTCTTTTTCCTCCTCCCCCCTTCCCCCTCCTCTTCCTGCCCACCTCTCTTTTTCTCCCTGCCCCCTCATGGGATATTTTTCCAGAAATAAATCAACTGACTCACCACAGGCTGAGACCTCTAAGACTAAGTAAAAATGACCACTTCTTCCCTTCAGCTATTTTATCAGATAGTTTGTCACAATGACAAAAAATATTACTCATACTGGTGCCCATACCCTAACCCCTGGAATCTGTGGCTATGTGATACCATGCAAAGGGGAATTGAGGTTGAAGATGCCACTAAGGCTGCCACTCAGGAAGGTTCTGGGTCACTGGGTCGCTGGGTCACTGGGTCACAAGGGCGCCTTCTTATAAGTGGGAGGTAGAGATGGATGAGGGAGCAAGGGAGTGAGGGAGAGGGAGAGAAAGGGGAGAGGGGGAGGGACTTGGCCTGCATTACAGGCTTTGGAGCCATGAGACAGGATGCAGGTGCTCTCTGGGAGATGGATCACCTTGCTAGTGCCTCAGTTTCTTCACTTCTTTGGTGATAACACACCATGACCCAGGCAACTCAGAGAAAGAAGGGTTTATTTGGCTTACAGTTATAGAGCTACAGAGGGTAAGAGTCAGAGAGAGAGAGAGAGAGAGAGAGAGAGAGAGAGAGAGAGAGAGAGAACTGAGTACAGGCAGGATGCTGAGGGCTTATATCTGTAAGCACAAAACAGAGAGAGTAAGCTTGGCCCAGTGTGAGTCTTAGCTCTCAATGGCATGCTTCCTCCGACAAGGGCATACCTCCTACACATCCCCAACCATGTCAGATGGGGACCAAATTCTCAGACCCTGAGACTGTGGGGTGTGGAGTGGGATCTCCACAGCCAGGAAGCCGGGTGTGTCCTGGGACCCTGCAGAGTCAGCGCAGTCCTGAAGAAGGCTCATACGCAGCCTGATGAGACCAGTGCCTGAGTTTTACCTGCAGACTTGCTAGATGATGTACCATGTTGTGTGCCGGCGTTATGAAGCTTATCCGACCAACCTTAGGGCACTAGCACAGGGTGTTATGGGATTTCCTGAGCAAGGTCACAGGACTGAGACCTTGGGAGATGTGGTCAGAGGGATTTGTGGATACAGAGGAGGGAATACATATGCACAGCCTCGTGCCTCCAAGTGGATCATGTAGACTTAGGAGGGAAGCCTCTTCCTACAATTTACAGAGTGATGTAAACCACTTGGGCCATTTGTATAACCCAAGGGTGTCTCTCAACAGTGGCCGATGCAAAACAGAGCCCCAAACCTGGGCAGCAGGTGCTCAGAGCCAGTTAATTGGATCTGGAAAATGATAGGTTGTGCTGGATTTTACACCCATGGACAAGTGGGTTCCCAGCTGCTGTGCTTACTGAAGGTTTCCTAAAGAAATGCTAATTGCTGTGAAATCACACTGTCAGAGTGAGCGGACAGACATGTTTCCAGGTTGTTTTTCACAGGGAGGGAGTGGGTGGGCAGGAAGGAGAGATGGGGTTCAAGGGCTTCAAGGGTGTTGAGAAGGAGATACTGTGAGACTCCGTTGTCGGATCTCAGCAGTGTTTTCCTTTCAGTGCAGGTCAGAGGTCTACATGGCAGAGCTAAGTAGATTGGTAATCCAGGCACCAGGGTCACCAGCTGCATGATTTTAAGGTCCGTGTTCTTCCAGTGTGAGCTGGGGCCTTCTTTACTCTTGGGCTCTTAACCCCAGCAAGCTCTCTGGACCTTGGACAGTTGTGACAGGAACTAGAAGCTTGTTTATTTATGACACAAATTCACACTTGCTGTGTAATTTCCAAGGCAGACTGATACTCTCTCTCTCACTGAGGCACCCACCAAAGACTCCAGAGTTTCCAAACTGCAGCCACAGGGGGAGGATGTAAGGGCGAGGCTGCAGAACCACGCTGAGGCCCTCTACAGCCTCTGCATTGTCTGGTTTACTCTGTGAAGGACAACAGTCCTGAGCAGCTAAGTGGTATTGAACCCCCATATATATGCATGTGTGCATATATATATATGTGTATGTATATATATATATATGTGTGTGTGTATTTACACACATAAATTTGTATGTGGGTTTATTTACACACATATATGTATGTATATTCACACACATGTATATATTAATACACATATATGAATGTATCACACAATATATGTATGCTATGCATGTGCATTTATATGCATATATGTATGTATTTTTACACACACATATATGCATGTGTGTATTTACACACATATATGTATACACATATGCATACATATTTATTTAAAGGAAAATATTCTGTGCATGGTGTGTGAATTTCCACACATACATGTGTCTGCACATACATTTATTTCCGCACATATTTTATGTCAGTTTTCTGTAGCTATAAGTTCTATACCTAAAGATCCAATTAAATGAAACTTACAAATATTAGAAAAGTTTATGACTGACCATGCACATAGTATTTTCCTTTAAATAACAACTATTAGTGCTTATCACGTATGCACATCATCTATAGACAATGTGTGGAGGAAGAGGAAGGGCTCAGTGACTTTCGTGGGTAAGAGGTATGAACTTCATGTCCCCATATTCTATTCCTTCAAATGGCTTTTTACCTCTGCAGGTAATGTACAACCATCATGCTCTGTTCTACCTCTATATCATATAGATATATTACCTGCAATAGGACATCTAGACTTTTACATTTCCCATGATTCTGAAACCAATCTCCTATGGGTTCTGAGGGACAGTGTGTATATGTGTGTGTGTATGTGTGTATGCACATGCACATGTATACATGTGTATACATGTGTGTGTATCTCACATAGCTGATGTTTGATCAGGAGACACTAATTTTAGATGAGTTTAGGATAATTTCTGCAGCTCCTCAGTTTTGCACTGGACATGAGGCTTTTCAGAAGAGCGAGAGGAAGAGATGAGTAATGGCGGTGGTTCATCACTTCCTCTTAGCTGGCTGTGGGAGTGTCTTCTCCCAGGGAGTATTCAGTGGCATTGAAGTGGCTGGGTTTGTGCACGGGGCACAGCCAGGACCAGACTTGCTTGGGTAGTGGTTGAGTGGAGAACAATATGTCCAGGGAACACAGGGCAAGTGTCTGCATAGCCTGAAGAGGCACCTCTACCAGCAGCGTGTGGTTCCTTGCCCAGGATTCCAAAGTGATGTCCATTAGTCTGTGGGAGAAGAAGCTATTGCACCAGTCAAGACTTCAGCCAATATCTGTGTTGTGGCAACAAGGGTAGATGGCACCACTGTGGCCATTTTCCAACATGGTTTAGATCCCAGTGTAAAGAGGCTTCACGCATAAGCACCATGTTATTTTATGGCTTAGAACTTTAATGACGAACAAGGAAATTTGAATTTAGAGGGGTCATGATCCCATGTGATTACTAGGCTATTAGTTAAAGGGATTGAATTATAAAGATGTTGAAGTATGAAAATCAGTCTCAAGTGGGAAAGCCATATGAATCAAATGGAGATTGCTTGTGTCAAACCCAGTCTAGGCTCCTTTTCCTGGTGCTGCGTTACAACACTCTGACAAAAGCAACTTAAAGAAGAAAGAATTTATTCTGGCTCAGCGTTTAAGACTGCAGTCTATCATCATGGGGAAGTCAAGGCAGTGGAAGCTTGAAGGATGTGGTCATATCACATCCAGAATCCAGAAGCAGAGAACAGTGAATGTTGTTGCTGAGCTAGCTTCTCCCCTTTTATGAAGTTAAAGACCCAAGCATAGGAAAAGGCGCCTCCCACAGTGGGCAGGTCTTTCCTCCAGTGTTAACCCAAGACAATCTCCCACATATCTGCCAAGAGAGGTCTCCAAGATCATTCTGGATCTTATCAGGTTGACAATTGAGATTAATGATCACAAACTCAACAGGAAAAAAAGAGAAAGCAATCATATGTCATAACAGAACTCCTAAAGGAAGGACATCGGCCACAGGAAGCCTCTCAAGCTTTGTTGCTGATCCTAGCTGAAGAGATTGTCTCAGGCTATCTTTGTGACCCTCTTCACTTTGCGTTTAGGACATTGCTTTACTGAACCTCTTTTAAAAACACACATGATTCACTGTGGTTCATATGTCACCTTGCGGTTTGACTTTCAAGAGCCATGCTCTCTGGAGAAGGTCCTTCTGTTATTTTGACAGGGGATCTCCACCATCCTCTTCAGGGGGATAATCTACTGAGACAGGATGGCATGCAAGGTGACTTTGGAGATGCAGTGATGACATTTGTCAAGGGTGGTAATTGTGCTTGCCCTGGTACCTGGCACCATTGCTGAGAGAGTTCCTAACCTATATAAATTTGATCAGTTAGAGTTAGTTAGTTAACCATGAAATGGTATCTTAGCAGAGGCCATAATTGTCTGACCAATCACCAGTCTGCACCTTTAACTATGGGAAAGTGCATTTTTATTTGGATATTTGTATCTTTTGCATAAAGCCACATAAATGCAATGTTCTTATCAGGAACTAAAACTTGGAAAGAACAGAAAACTGGGGTGTAGGGAGAGGGCTCAGCAGTGAAGAGTTCCTGCTGCTCTTGCAGAGGACCCAGGTTTGGTTCTGGGCACCCAAATGGTGGCTCATAACTTTAGTTGTATGAATTCTGACATCCTCTTCTGGCCTATGGTACTAGATACCCATGGTACACATTCATGCATGCAAACAAAACCACTCCTACACACAAATAAAAATAAACCTTAAAAGACTAAAGAATTGAAGACTGCCTAATATTGCTCTTTGAATTTACACATTCAAAAGAAACCCTTGTAATGTGTTTAGTGTTAAGAGAATTTTAAAAAGTAACCTCAAAGTTCTGATGGTTTTTTTTTTTTGAAGGCTCTTTTTCAGAAGCCAGTGTGAGAGGTGGAGGAGGTTTTTCTGCAGCATACCGCCTAAAGCAAGTTCAAGCAGCAGCTAGAAACAGCTGCACTCACACATTGAAGGGAAGAACCTCTGCCTTCTCTCTCTCTCTGGAAGTTGCTAATTGTCTGATTTCTCCATGGAATTCTTTAGACTGAAGTAGTTCACCGTGGGACTGCATGGCTTGTCCTGCACTGCTGGGCATTTCACTAGCAATCCATGCAAGGTTCTCCCTGCAGGAATGCCAAGAGCTCAGGCCTGTTCTCTCCTGGGGTCTTGTGGGGCCCCGGGAGGTCTGGACGGAAGCCGCAGGCTTCCTGTTATGATTATGTGCCTGTTTTCACACTAACAGTTAAGTGTGCCCGGGGATTGTTGTACAAAGGTGGGACATCCCTATGTTTGGATCCTGTTTGCACTTGCTGAGTGAGGTGAGAAATGAAAGCGGTGCCCTGATGGACAGCCCTAGTGGGCGGGGCTGGAGGGCATCCAGCTGTGCAGGTGCTCCAGCTCTTCTGTAGTTCTCTCCAGAGGTACTGGGTTTAGGGGCAGACCCAGGAGGCTACTAAAGAGTGGTTCTGGAGCAGATCCCTTGCATTGGCTGTGGGCTGTAACTTCTTTGAGAGGACCTCCCTCCTAATCTTAACCAGAAGGGGGACTGTTGGAGAACAAAGGTGAATGTGTCCCAAAGCATCCTGAAGTCTTCCACCTGGGGGGGGGGAGAGGGACAAGGAGTAAGAGAAGAGAGGGGGGCTATATCTATCTATCTATCTATCTATCTATCTATCTATCTATCTATCTATCTATCTATCAAGAGAGGGAATGAGAGAGAAGAGAGGGGGACTATCTCTATTGAGAGAGAGAGAGAGAGAGAGAGAGAGAGAGAGAGAGAGAGAGAGGAGAGGGAGAGGGAGAGGGAGAGGGAGAGGGAGAGAGAGGGAGGGAGGGAGAGAAGGTGGGCAGGTGAACCTTTGACCCCTGTTATGATTACATGCCTGTTTTCACACGAACAGTTAAGAGTGCCCTGGGATCATTGTCAGGATTCTGTTCTTAATGGACTTGCAAAGAATGGCAGCATTAGATGGGCCGGCCAGATGCAGAGGTGACAAATAAAGATTCCTGTGTGACCAGCGGCTGGGACACACAGTCAGATCTGCAGAGGTCCAAAGTAGCTAGAGGGAGAATTATAGACGCCCCAGCAGCTGAGGGGTGGAGAGGTATTTCCCTCCTGAGTATCTGTGACAGGCAGGCAGGTACCTGGAAGGAGAAGGGTGAAGAGGAGGCCAAGAGCGGTGTGGCTGGCAGGTGTGGTGGAGAGGCTGGCCACCGCGGTAGACGCTGCTTCAGGGCTTGTAGAGGCCCCACAGCTGATTACGGTGTGGCTTGTTGATGAATGAGCCTCCAGTTCCCAACACGTCTGTCAAATGCTGCGTTGTGTAGCCAGGAAGGGAAGGCAGCTTGCACGCATCCCTGAACACCTATGGGCCCTTCTTAGGGCCCAGGTGGCACTTCCTGGCTTGCGGGCTGCTGTGACTGTACAGCCTTCCCAGTTCCCTCTGATTGAGACATTTGAGAGCACATCTGCCCTTCTTGGGGACCACGGAGGATGAGGATCAACTGTGGTGTGAGAAAACATCATCTAGGCATGGCCTATGAATGCGACCAAGTGTTCTGTGCACACAGTGAGGATGTCTCAGCCAAACCCATATGAAATCGCTCCACGTGGGAACTCGTGTTTGTAATACCAGTTCTAGGAGGTCGAGACATGTGGACCTCTGAGGTCAGCCTGCCAACTGGCCTGCCTCACTGAACTAGAGAATTAAAAGTAAAAGTGCCTCTGTGTGAAGAAATGGGTGTCGTGAGCAACTAGGGGAGGCACTGGAGGTTTATCTCTGACCTCCAAATGTAGGTACACATATGTATGTACACACATACATGTACACACATGTAGATACACACATGTGAAGTGCTTATGGATATATATACACACACTGCTGTGATACACTCAATGATAAAATAGGCATGCCAGGAAGATGAGTCCTCAGTCCGGTGAAGGCTCGATAGATGCACCAACAAAGGGAAATCGAGGTGGGGAAGGTGGGAGTGGGTGGGGCTGGATGGCTCTAGGGTCCAGTGGAGGGGCATATGCTTGGAGGCAGGGTGTGGGAGGAGGGGTTGGGGGTTTTCGGGGAGGGGAGAAACAGGGAAAGGCTTTAGCATTTAAAATGTAATGAAGATTATATTCAACTAAAAAAACAATGAATTCATGAAATTCTTAGACAAATGGATGTAATTAGAAAATAACATCCTGAGTGAGGTAACCCAATCACAAAAGAACACACATGGTATGCACTCACTGATAAGTGGATATTAGCCCAGAAACTTGGAATACCCAAGACACAATTCACATATCAAATGATGCTCTAGAAATAGGAAGAAGAATGTATGGATACTTTGGTCTTTCTTAGAAGGGGGAACAAAATTCCCACAGAAGGAGATACAGAGACAAAGTGTGGAGCAGAGTCTGAGGGAAAGACCATCCAGAGACTTCCCCACCTAGGAATCCATCCCATATACAGTTACAAAACCCAGACACTGTTGTGGATGCCCACAAGTGCTGACCAGATCTGGATATAGCTGTCACCTGGGAGGCTCTGCTAGTGCATGACAAATACAGAGGGGGAAACTCTCAGCCAGCCATTGAACTGAGCACAGGGTCCCCAATGGGGGAGCTAGAGAAAGGACCCAAGGAGCTGAAGGGGTTTGCAGCGCCATAGGAGGAACAATGATATGAGCCACCCAGTACTCCCAGAGCTCCCGGGGACAAAACCATCAACCAGAGAGTGCACGTGGTGTTACCCATGGCTCCAGATACATAGTCAGCAGAGGATGGCCTGGTTAGACATCAAAGGGAGGAGAGGCCCCTGGTTCTGGAAAGGCTCGATGCAGCAGTGTGGGGAAATACCAGGACAGGGAAGCAGGAGAGGGTAGATTGGGGGAACAGGAGGAGGGGGAGATGGGTTATGAGACTTTCAGGGGGGGGCAGGAAAGGGGACAGCATTTGAAATGTAAATGAAGAATATATCTAATAAAAAAATTAAAAAATTATAAAGGAAAAGACAGCTTCCTCACAGACCTCAGTGAGACCTACTCTGAAATGTAAGGAAGGAAGCTCAGATTGTCTTAGCGGATTAGCATGTGATGTCTCTGACGGCAGAGAATTCACTTAGTGTGAAGGAGCAGAGTGAAAAGGACTTGGCTGACTTTCTAGTCCCCGTTCTCTGCTTCTGGATTACCTGTGTCCCAGCAAAGGCACAGGCACATGGGCAACTGTTCTCAAAGACAGTGAAGAAAGCTGTGCTTGGGGTAGGAGACCCTCTTCTGAGGATTCTCTTTGTTGTCTTGCCTCCTGCAAAAATCTTCAGATGCTACCAGAGAGCTTTACATCTGGAGTTCAAAGTCTAAAAATGAAACCCGAAAAACACTGTAAAAAGCAAGCCAGCAAGCAAGGAAGGAGAAGGAGGCTGTCTCACAGGCGGATGGGCTGAGGGCAGCAAGCCCTTCTCTGTTTTGCTATAGGAATGGCTGAAGGAAGAAGGGCTCTTTTGGATATCCTTTGCTGAGAGACCTGCAAGGGCACCTTCTGCCTTAGCACAGCTGAGCTGAGCTGGGAGTTCCCAGCCTCCTGATGAGAGGTAATGGCAAGTGAGGTGGACGGCCCTGGGAGGGGCGGCTTCAGGCTGAGGGGGCTGGAGATGGGGGGTGTGAGGGAGGCACGGAGCACATGTGGGGCCTGATGTATGCTTAGCTCTTCACAGGCATAGCGCATACTGAGCTTTCAGTTCTTGGGGAGACCCTGGGGTGAACACTGCATGTGCCTGGCTTTGAGCAGCTCTGAGGTTTACTGAGCAGAGAAGGAAAACAAATACCCAAGGGTATTCACAGCAGACTCTTGGGTTCTATGGGTTGGTAGACATCACTGCAACCCCCCCCCCCTTATGAATGGGAAGGTGGTGTCCATCTGTGAGTGCCCCAGGGCCTATAGAATAAAGGGCTCACAGGCCATCAGTAGCTGTTTCTTGGCCTGAGGAGATGGCTCAGACAGTAAGATGCTCAATTCCCAGAAGCTACATGAAGGTGGCCAGGCGTGGTGGTGTGTGCTCACTACACGGTTCTGGGAAGGAAGAGATGGGCAGGTCCCTGGGGTCCGCTGGCCAACATACCTAGATTATTTGATGAGTTTCAGGCCAATGAAAGATCTGAGAGGTGAGAGAGAGAGAGAGAGAGAGAGAGAGAGAGAGAGAGAGAGAGAAGAGAAGGAGGCAGAGGAGGAGGAGATATGTACCTGAGGCTGTCCTCTGGTCTCTACACGCATGTACACCCATGTGCTTATGTACACACACACCCCCATACACCTACTCCTTAGTACAGAAGGAGATGGAAATAGGGCTTCATAGATCACACATTTATGAAGAGGCTGGCTTGAGCCCAGGTTGTAGGACTGGTTCTCACAAAATACGTTCTTAGCAGATAATTCTGCCCTGGACTCTCAGGCCTTGGCGTGAGATCCGGGTTTTGCCCAGTGCACAGTCTCTGCATTTGCCCAGCTCCACGAACATCCTCCACCTTAGTGGGTGGGCGGAGCTTTGCTTAGTGGGGTGGAGACCTTGGGGTGTTTTCTCTGAGTGTGCTGCTCGTCATAGCTCATGGTGGAATGGGCAATGACTCAGTCTACCTCTACCTACAGTCTACCTCTGCGTCTAAATCCTGAGGCCTCGCTGGAAGCATACAGTATTCCACAGGCTAAGTAAGAAGACCCGCCCCACCAGTGTGGCTTTGCGCCTTCCCCAGAATCCCTCTAGATTTAGCATCTTGCATAGATGGCCACTCCCAGTGCCTCACACAAAAGAACATCTCCTTGGCCCAGGGAGAACAATTATAAACTGAGTTTGTAACAGGCCTCCAGACCTTAACACAACTGAGTCCACGGTGGAAGCACTGTTTAGACCATAAAGCCCAGCCTGTGTAGACAGCCCCACCTGCCAAAATGAAAACAAAGGCCTGACCCATCAAAGTCCATGGTTCTGGGGAAGTTTCTAATGTACTAACCCGGCTCTTTAGCTTTTGCAGTTCTGTTCTAGCTAACAGTTCTTGATAACTGAAGTATGTCAACTCAGAATTGTGTGCGTGTGTATGTGTGTGTGTGTGTGTATGTGTATGTGCGCGTGCTTGCATGTATGTGTGCATGTGTGTGTGTGTGTTTGTGCGTGTGTGTATATGTGTATGTGTATGTGTGTGCGCGTGTATATGTGTGTATGCATGTGTGTGCATGCGTGTGTGTGTGTGTGTGTTTAAAGTGTACCCTGAGAAAGGCTTGGTGTTACACTTGGATCTAGTCACCCGCTGGCTAACCAGAACTTTCCGTCGGCTGAAACCCATGTCTGAGCAATCTTCCCACAGTTCCTGAAGACAAGGCTCCAGTGCTGCAGGTGAAGAGGCTTGCTGCCCAAGTTGCTAGAAATGAAAAACCTACAAGGCCCAGAGGCGCCAGTCTTGGATTGGTGAGTGGCTGGGTGGGACACAGGGAGGACACCAGGCATGCACTGGCTGTATGTCAACAGCCTATAGCTTGGGTAGAAGCCAAATACCCAGCATTACAGGACCTGACTCCCCTGTGATCCATTCTTGTATGTTCCCAATGTGCACAGCTATGTGCCGACGACCTATGACATCTGAGAGTCTGTGCAGACTTATGAGCTGGGGTCCCTGGGAAGGCCAGACCATACAGTAACATGCAAGGCTGTGCTTATGACCAAAGGCTGTGGCCTCCAGCTCTGCTACTCGAGTGAATATCCTCTGAGGATGTTTGAAAAAAAAATGTCAAAATTAAGGGCTGGGCAACCAGTGGCTGAAATGCTTGCCACGGAAGCCTGACAGCCTGAGTTTGATCCCTAAAATGCAGGTAGTGGTACCCTGGGATTCCAGCCGAGGAGTCAGAGATGGGACGATCCCAGGATTTCCTAGCCAGCCAGCTCAGCTTAATCAGCAAGGCCTGGATTCAAAAAATGAGCTGAGGACAGGAGCTCCATAGGAAGACAACAGAGTCAATTACCCTGGACCCTTGGGGGGGAGCTCCCAGGGATTGAACCACCATCCAAAGAGTGACCATGGGCTAGACCTAGCCCCCCCCCACATATGTAGCAGATGTGCAGCTTGGTCTTCATGTGGGTCCCCCAACAATTGGAGTGGGGCTGTCCTTAAATCTGTAGCCTGCCTGGGAACCCCATTCCCCTAGGATCCTGTTTCCCTAGCTGGGTAGCCTTGTTTGGTCTCAGTGGGAGAGGATGAGTATAGTCCTGCAGTGACCTGATGTGCTGGGGCAGGGGGTGGACCGGGGTTCCTTCATTCTCAGAGGAGAAGGAGAGGATCTGTGTGAGGAGGTCCTGGGACAAGAGGAGGCTGATGTTGGTCTGTAAAGTGAATAAATAAATTAATAAAAAATGAGGTGGATGACCCCTAGCAATGATACCTGAGATTGTCTTCAGGCCTCTATATGCACATATATCAGCACACATGTACTTACACAGTCACACACAGACACAGACACACATAGACACACATATGTACACACACAGACACACAGACACACACACACAGACACACAGAGACACATACACAGACACTCACAGGCACATAGACACACACACACACACACACACACACACACACACACAACCTTGTGCCTAAACCTCATCTAAGCCACTGAAAGCAAGCCCCCGGGGTGTGCTGTGTGGACCTGCAGCTTGCAGCTGGTTCCAGTGCAGAGAATAGTGACATGCGGAGCTCCTTCCACAAGGGACTCTCTTCAAACAGAGTCTACCAGAGAACAAGCACAGGCAGGGCGCGGGGCCGCTCTCAGAGCCGTGTGGCCTCCGTGACCACAGGCTTCCTAGATTCATCGAAAACCACTTATCTGCAGCTCTGAATCATGATGAGAGGAAATTTCCAGAGTTTCTGGAACAGCAAGTTTTAGATTGTCACCCAGCTTCGGCTGGTGCTGTTCCCCAGGGTGGGATCCTGTCTGTGTTCCCTCCCCACCCTGTCTCCTGTGGGAGGGCAGCAGAACCCTGCTGAGGACTCCTGAGGACGTGGAGGGTGGCAGAGGAGGCTGCAACTGAACTGTCCTCACATGACAAGAAAGGGACTCTCTAAAAAGCAGGGACAGCGGCTGCCTCTTCCCGTGCCCTCCTGCTCCGCTCCTAATTGAAAAGGCAGCCGAGCGAGCTCTCCCCTGAACACAGCCGGGCACACCATAGGAGCATGCTTTGTGGGTCAACACGTTTCTTTCAGGGATCATTCCTGGTCTTTCTCTTCCCACTGACCAAAAAAGGACTGTGACTCCCCTAACTCTCATATCCTGGTGATGACAGATCCTGAGGGGCTGAACAGAGACACTGGTCAAGCCTAGACAATGGAGGGCACTTCGTCTCCCTGACCCAGGTACCCCGGCAGGGCTTTGCTGGTACACATTACAGATAGCATGGTCCAAGGAGTGGGTGCCAAGAGTTGTCTCTGTTCCTGCATCATGGGAGTTTCCAGACTTGGGACCTTCCACTCCTGGTTTCAAGAGATGTTGGGAACTGGTTCTAATTCTTTGGATTAATCTGGCCACGCAAATCAGGAGTCTGCATGTCCAAACACTGAAGGTCTTTGTCCCCAATTGTTTTTTGATTGATCAATAAAGAGCCAACGCCCAATGGCTGGGACGCTAGACTGAGGCGGGATCTTTAGATTTGCACGGGCTAGGAACTGGGAGAAGGAAGGAGGGAGAGAGTGCCTTGGAGCAAGATGGATCAGATTTAGAGCTGCAGAAGAAAATTCATCCGAAATGTAGGTGTAAGGGGAAAGTGGCCCTATGGGAGGGGCTGCCTAGAAGGTGACAGGACAGCAGAGATAAAACATAGATTTAGAAGGTGTTGACCAGGAGTACTGGAGGGAAATGTATGCTAGCCAGGCAGAGGATTAGAACTGCCCCGCCTTTGATAGTCAAGGCATATTAGCTGTTGTGTGTGTGTGTGTGTGCATGCCTCTCTCTCTCTCTCTCTCTCTCTCTCTCTCTCTCTCTCTCTCTCTCCTCTCTCTCTCTCTCTCTCTGTGTGTGTGTGTTTCATTCACCGGGAGCCAAAGTGGTTTTGCCAACTACCACTTCAAGGATATTTGTTCCCTTTCTTGGAGTTCGGTCATAAACCCAGACAGAACATATCTTTCTTTCTTAGAGTCCAGATTCCTCAGGTAGGACTGTGGTCTCGCTGTAGCAGGACCAGCTCCCAGGACTGTCATGGTATCAGTGACATGACAAGGCAGTAGCTGAATGAGTTTGGGGAGCTCTAAGCAGACAGGGTGTAATAGTATTAAGTGTTGGGAGGCAAGGTTTGGTGGGCATGTCTGCTTGGGGAATACCCCTGACTGTTTCGATCCACCCCCCAAAGACCCATGCCCCTCCCATTCAGTCCTCCAGTATGCCCTTCTCTGGGATCTCTGAGCTCAAATGAAGAGATGTCAGGTGACTCATGAACTTGTCTCTCTTCTCTGTGTTCAACAATCCTGAGATGCTTTCTTAGCCTGTTTTGTATTTCTGTAACAAAACATATAAGGTTGGAATGTTTATAAATAATGGCGGGTTGTTTGGCAACCTGTTTGGGAGGTTTGAGGACATGGTACCAATTGTGGTGAAGGCCCAAGGCAGTAAGTACACAAGAGATCAATTCCATGGCAAGATAGGAAGCCAGAAGCCGGGGGTGGGGGTCGGGAAGCCATAGCTACTCTTTTTATGAGGGCATAGTTCCACTCACAGTGACATCTGTATTAATCCCTCTGAGGCTCTTATAGCTATGATTTAGTTACCTTCCACTAAGCCCAACATCATAAAGGTTCTGCTACCTTAGTACCATCATACTGAGGGACCAAGCTTCCTGCACGTGACCCTCTGGGGAACACATTCAAATGACATCCCAAATACAGCAGACACCTTTATCTTAGCCCAATCATTTTGATTCATCCCTGTAGGCAAACAGTCTTTTCCAGGAAAGACTCTAAGCAAACCTTAACTTTCATGTATACTATTTCTTAGGACCAATACTCAAGTCACCTGAAGATCTTGACAAACAAAACAGGCATCGGCTTTTGTCCAGGGACACTTGACTAGCATGGACTTCTGGTCTGGTGGTCATGGAGTTGCCACAGTGGTTACAGGTCCCAGAGATAGGTATTCCTAATTAAAGGTAGCTTGCCTGAGTCTCAAGCCTCATTCTTCATTGTTTATCTAAGCTGTCTTCATAGTGTTTGGGGGGCTTCCCCAAAATATACAGGGGACCCAGGCCCACCTTTTCTATCTTAAAGAGGATGCTGTTTCTGTTCTTGGGGAAGGGATCAACAGTGACTGATTTTATCTGGCCTCCTGAAGAGCCTGTTATGTGACCAGGGTCTTGAACATGGGAGAGCCTGCCTCACTCACTAATCTGGGGAACAGAGTGCACAACACCTCCTCAGACCTAAGAGGAGTGGCTCTTTGTTCAGAGTCTGTTTAACCATTGACTTTAAGGAACATATTCCCATAGTCATTTAGACCATTTAAATGGTAGTCATCCATTGGATACAAAGTATCTCTCATTCCCACGTGAGTGGTTTATAACTCAAGGCACACACAATCTGATCCATGCTTCTGAAACTGCCCGAGCTTTCCCAAGACAGCAGGGAAAAGGGTCAAATTTTACTCTAGAACTTTCCAGTAAGAATCACTTATTTTATTCTGGGAGCTGCTGTCTTAACGTTTCCTTAGAGCATATCATGTCTTCCTAAAGTCTTCTGAAACGTCTCTTATAATCCCTGGGATGGTTTGGGTGAGAATGGCCCCCATAGGCTTATATATTTGAATGCTTGGTCTCCAGTTAGCAGAACATTTTGGGAAGGATTAGGAGGTGTGGCCATGTTGAGGGAGGTTTGTCACTGAAGGTGGGCTTTGAGGTTTAAAAGTCCATGCTTTGCCCAGTCTCTGCTCTCTTTCTGTCTTGCTGATCAGCTATGAGCTCTCAGCGACTGCTCCGGCACCATGCCTGCCAACGTGCTTCTCACCACGGTGATCATGGATTAATACTCTGAAACTGTAAGCAAGCCCCTAATTAAAAACCTTTGATAAGCTGCCTCAGTCAACAGAACACTAACTAGGACAATCTCTTTGGGACATTTGGGATGATCTGAGTTGGCAATGACACCAGGGCTCTCAGTGCAGGGGGAGGGGAAAATGTGGTTAATACTCTGTGCCTCTGGTATCTAGACATCATGCTAAAATGATGTTTTTAAAATCACTGGTCTAGGCTTCTTAAAAAAGTCTTTGTTTCTGGGCTAGAAATGTGTCTTAGCTAGGGTTTTACTGCTATGAACATACACCATGACCAAGTCAACTCTTATAAGGACAACATTTAATTGGAGGCTGGTTTACAGGTTCAGAGGTTCAGTCCATTATAATCAAGGCAGGAACATAGCAGCATTTAGGTAGGCATGGTACAGGAGGAGCTGAGAGTTCTATGTCTTCATCTGAAGGTCACTAGAATATTTGCTTCCAAGCAGCTAGGATGAGGGTCTTAAAGCCCACACTCACGGGGACACACCTACTCCAACAGGGACACTCCTACTCCAAGAGGGACACACCTACTCCAACAGGGACACTCCTACTCCAACAGGGGCACACCTTCTAATAGTGTCACTCCCTGGCCAGAGCGTGTACAAACCATCACAAAATGCAATTCTACTGGTAAAGTGTTTGCTTAGCATGCACAAAGCCTGGGTTAGATTCCTAGGATGCCATGGTGGTATGATTCTATAATCCCAGTCCTTGAGAAGTGAAAGCAGGGAAATCAGGAGTTCTAGGTCACACTGACTACATAAGGAGTTGAGACTACACCTCCTGTTATACAATACACAGCCATTCCCCTGCATCCATGGGGCTTGGTTCCAGGGCGTGAAGTTGGTACCAAGTTCTGTACATGTGCTCTACATCTTTCTACAAAGTGGTACAGTGTTTTCACCTCCTCCTGTTTATCTAAATCACTTCTAGGTTATTATTAACACCTACTCTAATGTAAAAGTTATGTAAATTGATGTCACACTGCATTATTTAGGAAGTGATGGTGAGGAGAAACATCTGTACATGTTCAGCACCCACATTTCCCCTCCAAGTGTTTTCTGTTCATGCTTTGGCTGACTCCAAGGAGGTAGAACCGACAGTCAAGAACTGATGACTGAAGATATGCACTCAGAAGTCAATGTTTGTTTGGAAGGAGAACCAAGCCTCCCTCTGATCATCGAGATGGTCGACGTAATACAATTGCCTTTAAAATAAAGCTGAGTCAGATGCTTGGAGCCAACTATTGGACTGAACACTGGGTCCCCCATGGGGCAGTTAGAGAAGGCACTGAAGGAACTGAAGAGCTTTGCAACCCATAGGAAGAACAACAATATCAACCAAACAGACCCCCGAACTCCCAGGGACCAAACCATCAACCAAAGAGTATGCATGGAGGGACCCATGGCTCCAGTTGCATAAGTAGCAGAGGGTGGCCTTCTCAGGCATCAATGGGAGGATTGGCCTTTGGTCCTGTGAAGGCTCCATGTCCCAGTGTAGGGGAATAGCAGTGTAGGGGAGGCAGGAGAGATACCCGGGAAGTCTTGATCCACAGGCAGAGACTCTGGACCTGGTGTGGGCTTTTGAAACCTCAAAGCCCAACCCGAGTGACACACTTCCTCCAGCAAGACTACATCTTCTGATTCTTTCAAACAGCGCTACTCCCTGGTGACCAAGTCCAAGCAATCCCTGGTGATCCATGAGCCTCTGTGGGCCACTCTCATTCAAACTACCACAGCTCTCTTTGAAACCAAGAGTCAACACCGAGGAGCTAAGCAGAAATAGAGCAGGAAGCATGGTCTTGGGAAATGAGAAGAGAGGATGTTGGATTAAAACCTCCTCCTTCCAGAGTAATAGGTTGAGAAGAAGGGAGCTAGAGCTTCAGCATGGTATTTGAGAAGCATGGCAGACGGGGGAGGGGACAGGCCAGGAAGGAGGCGCTGGACTGGGATGGTCAGAAGAAGACACAAGGTGCTCTCCAGAATCCATTTTGAGTCAGCAGTACTTAGTACTGCTTAGGTGGGAGGATGTAAGCTTGGTTATCCCAGAATCCTTCAGTGCCTGGCAAGTGCTTTCTCCAGACTGCTGTCTCTTTCTGTTTAGTCCCAGCTAGGGGACGATGCCATCCACATTTAGGTCAGTCTTCTCTGCTCAGTTAAACTTTCTGCAAACACTTCTCACAGACATACCCTGAGGTGTGTCTCCATGGTGATTCCGAATGAGGTCAAGTTGACAAGATGAACCAACGTAACCCCACCCTTTTTCAACTTCGTGTTCAACCACATCATTTTAAATTAAAATGTTCGACACTCTGTGCAAAATATCTTGAGTTCTGAAGGAGTTCTGTGGATAGAGCATATGGAGAAAAGATCTGACCAAATCAGACTGAAGCCCAGCAGGGCGAGCATCGACTCCTGCAGCACCGTGTCAGGCATCTGGGGTACATGATGGAATCATCTGGGTTCCTGAGAGCTTGTGGATCTGGCTGCTACCTGTAGCATGCAGTTTCTCTCTTGGTCAGCTCGGCCAGGCTCCACTCTGTGCCTGCAACTTTCCTAAGCAGATGGACAGCCTGGTGTCCAGCATCTCTAACATCCTGTGGTCTCCATTGTAACTTGGGCCTCACTTTCACAGACTCTCACAGTGGCTTCCCAGGGCCTCTTTGGAGGGATTACTGCCTGCTGTGCATTGCTGGCCTCAGAAGCCTACTGGTAGGCTGACTTCAGACTCGTAACCCGGTGTGTGTGTGTGTGTGTGTGTGCACATGCGTGTGTGAGATGAAGACTATGCCTTGACTTAAGGGAGAATTGGGATCAGTGAAAGGGGGAAGCAACACACAGACACACACCCACACATACATATTTTATACATACATATATACTACAAATATACACTACACTACACACACACCACACACACACATACAGCCCCATACATCATATATAAACACACCATAGACACACTACACATATACAACTCTCTTTCATACACCACACACTAATACCACACACATACACCACAAACACCACACCACACACACATATATCACACACACAGACAATACACACACTCATCACACCCATACACACCACACACATACCACAGCCTAACACATCAGAAACACACATATACACAGACTACATATATACCTACCACTACCACATATACACTACACACATCTCTCTCACCCCCCCACATATATCACATACAAGCACACACATACCATATACCAACACATCACAAACACACACATACACACTACACACACACCTCTCACACACCAACACACATATACACACTACACACACACACCTCTTACACACCAACACATATATATCACATATGAACACACACATACCACACACCAACACATCACAAACACACATACACATCACACACACACACACACACACACACACACACACACACACACACACACACGTCCTGCTTGAAGTGTGCTGCCTAAGACACAATGACCATTTTGTTCTAACCCTGAAGCTCCTGGCTGTAGAGAAGCAGAGAGTGCTGGGGTCATCCATGCTGGCTTTCCGGAGCTGACCTTAGAGTTTTGGCAACGTTAGGAGGTACTTGTTAAATGCATCCATTTTATAATTACTTTCTGTGAACATCTACATTAAAAATATGAAAAAGCTAAGTATAATAGTCAAAATATTACTTTCTTCTTGTTTAATGTGCCAATGTTTCCGTTTTTGAAACTTTGAGACAGGGTTTCAAGCATCCCAAGCTGGCCCCACATTTACTTTGTGGCTGAGCATGACCTTGAACTTCCTTCTGCCTCTGCCTTCTGAGTGCTGGGAGCACAGGTCTGGCTTACGCAGAGCTGGCGATAGAATCCGTGGCCTTCTCAATCCTAGGCAAGCACTTTACCAGATGACCACCGCCCAGCTCTGACCAGAGCCTCAGGGTCATTTCTGTCAGCTGTGCCTGTGTGGTATAAAAATACATCTCATGCCTGTGTGGTGTGAACACAGCATCTCATGCCTGTGTGGTATGATGAACACAGCATCTCATGCCTGTGTGGTATGATGAACACAGCATCTCATGCCTGTGTGGTGTGAGCACATCATCTTATACCTGTGTGATGTGAATACACCATCTCATGCCTGTGTGATATGAAACACCATCTCATGCCTGTGTGATATGAACACACCATCTCATTCCTGTGTGGTGTGAACACAGCATCTTACGCCTGTGTGATGTGAACCCATCATCTCATGCCTGTATGGTGTGAACACAGCATCTCATGCCTCTGTGGTGTGAACACAGATTCTCATGCCTGTGTGGTGTGAATTCAGTATTTCATGCCTGTGTGGTGTGAACACAGCATCTCATGCCTCTGTGGTGTGAACACACCATCTCATGCTTGTATGGTGTGAACAGATCATTTCATGCCTGTATGGTGTGAACACAGCATTTCATGCCTTTGTGGTGTGAACACAGACTCTCATGCCTGTGTGGTGTGTCACAGAATCTCATGCCTCTGTGGTGTGAACACAGCATCTCATGCCCACCATCTCATGCCTGTGTGGTGTGAACACAGACTCTCATGTCTGTGTGGTGTGAACACAGCATCTCATGCCTGTGTGATATGAACATATCATCTCTTCTCTCTCTCTCAGTTTGTGTTTGTAATACTACTTTGATAGTTGGAAACTGGCTATGTTGGGAGTATGTATATCAGGAAGATGATCAAACAGCTAGTTCAGGTTTGATGTGTTGATCTGTTCTTTATAGTTGTTCTGAGCTGGGCAGATTTTGCCTCCAGGAGATACTTGACAATATCTGGAGACACATCTGATGGTCATGAACAACAGGGCTCAGGTGTTGGCATTTAGTAAATAATAGCCAGGGGTAAAGGTAAATATCCCACAATCTGGAAGGCAACCTGTATCCCCCAGTCCCCCAGGAAAAGACACATCCATATTTGTCATCTAATTGTTATCCTAGAATTCAATAATGCAAAAGCAGAGAAACCCTGGCCTAGATTTTAAAAGTGATAGAAAATTTCAATAATGACACCAAGGAGATGCCTCAGCAGGTAAAGGTGCTTACACCAGCCTGAGTTTGTTCTCAGAGATCAATTCTGAATTTCTCCTCTGACTTCTGTGTGCCATGGTGTGCCTGAGTCCTGTGCTGCTGTTTCTCCTAAATAAATGTAATTAACATAAAAATTGTTAAAAATGTAAAATAGATGTAGGTGCCATTTATATGCCTTGTATACTGTGTGAATAACACACACACACACATACACACACACACACACATACCCCAGAAAAACAAGGATCAATTCATTGGTGTTTGAAAACTGTTATGTAAGTCATTATAGACACTGTTCAAATGTTGGCAAATGGGGGAAGTTCTACTGTTCATCTTGTGTGTGCACATATGCATGTGTATGTGTGTAGGGTGTGTGTGTGTGTGTGTGTGTGTATGTGTAGTGTGTGTGAGTGCATATAAGTATGTGTATGAGTGTTGTGTATGTATGTGCTGTGTGTGTGTGTGGTGTATTTATGTATGTGGTATGTGTGTATGTGTGTAGTCTGTGTGTTGTGTGTATGTAGTGTATGTGTGTGGTGTGTCTGGGTAGTATGTGTGTTGTGTGTGTTGTATGTGTGTATGTTGTATGTGTGGTATGTGTGGTGTATATGTGTGTGTTGTATGTGTGGTATATGTATGTGTGTTGTATCTGTGTATAGTGTGTGTATGTGGAATATGTGCAATATGTGTGCACATGCATGTGTGTGTTCATATGTGTGAATGCACACACTCATTTATCCCAGCATACATGTGGACATTAGAAGGCAACTTGGGTGCTGTTCCTCACCTTCTACCTCGTTTGAAGCTGGGCCTTTTTCACCAATGTGTATCCCAGGCTAGCTGGTCCCCGAGCTTCTGAGGACTCTCCTGCCTCCACCTCCTGTCTAACAGGGTAAGCGCTGGGATTATATATGTGCCCTGCCACAGTGTATGCCGTAAGAACCATGTAGAATTTATCACACAGTCATTATGCAGAGGCTCTCTTGGCCTTTGGCTCAGGACGCTCATGCGTTAGTTTTTCTGAAGCTTGCTGATACACATCTACCAGCACGGCACTACATAGCGGCTGCCGAGAAATCTGATTTTCAAAGCAGCAGCCTCCTCTGTGTCCCACACAATATGGCTGTGGACTTCCTGGCTAGTTCTGGGTGGCTCTGTTCTCCAGGACTGGGATGGAGAGAGCACAGAGGCTGCGCAGATCGGCTCCCTGTTGGTGGATGCAGTAGACTGCTTCCCCCACAATATCACAATATGACCGGGACACAGGGGAAGGCTTCAACCACCCCCACAGATCCACTTGGGGGCCTGCCTTCAGTGTTTGATGTGGGCCATTTTGGAGGCATGTGGGCTGTCACCAGGGTAGAAAGGAACGCGTTCAGGCACAGAAGGGAAGGGGGTGGGTACCAGTGTCTGAAGTTTGGCAGGAATTTATTCATGCATCACATTTACTAGATCCCACTGTAGCCCATCCCTAGCTGGAGTCGGAAACAGGCACTCAGAGTCTGGGTGGGCTTGGAGGGCAGGGACAATGGGAGTAGCCTGGGCTTTATAGACTGATGAGACACTAGGTAGACAGTGTTATCAAGAACACACAGCACTGAAGGGCTTCTGCAGAGGGGAACAGGCAGCTCCATAGCTGCTTCAGAGGAAGCTGCATCAAAGGAAACTGAGATCAAGTCGGGTCAAATGACCACATGTTTTACAAGGCTGGCTCTGTTAATCTGCTCCAACTGAACAGGCCATGTCCTAGTGCTGAGCACTCCGGATATGGTCATTTTGGGAACTGGAGACCAGATAGCCTTATCCTAGTGAGAAATGGGAGCTTAGGGGGTCATCACCTCAGAAGAACCTTGGATTTGTAAACGCCTGCCTTTAAGGATTGGCTTTGGCATGATAAATGGTGTGGGGTAGGCCAGACGAGGTCACAGCACAGCTGTGGCACGTAAGGTCTCAGAGGCCTGAGTTCAGACTCCACCCTCCCCAGAGAAGCAGGTAGTGGGATTGGGCTGTTCTGGGGAGGATGGTGGGTTACATGAAGATGTCCTGGCTGACAGTCCCGACCTCTCCCCACTTGCCAGCCACCCTGGGAACAGTGAGGGAGAAGACAGGACCATGCGGACATCGGGGAGCTGAGCCAGAATGGCCAGAGCTAAGCTCGCTTCTGTCTCCCAAAAGAAAAAATGCTGCAGTTGCTTTTGGGGGGAAAAAAACTTCTGAGATGAGTATTTGATTTTTGTGTTTCAACTAAGAGGAGATCGATTAGATTTCAGCTTAAAGCAGTGTTTGTATTTTATACACCAAAGCTTGGAAAATGCTCTGCACTTAGAGGCAGGCACAGAAGCCCGAAGGTCTGGGGAATCAGATGTGGGAACTAAAAATCTTTTTAGACATGTGGGCTTTCATGAAAATTCTATTTCCAAAGGACTTGGGTAAAAAATTTTAAATTAAAATAGCGTAGGTGGCTGTGTGTGGATTTAAAAAAAAAAAAAAAAGAACCCGAGCGTCTGTGTGAGTCAGCTTGAGTTGTCTGGCTTCTCCTCAGCCACATGTCAGCCTGTTGGTCCTTCCTAGGATGTGTGGCTTGCAGAGTTGGTCCTTGGAGGGCATCCTGTGTAGACCGCCCTGATGTGGGCTATATGGTATAATCACCGGGCACATGGCAGCCCATTGACCCTTCCTAGGAAGCACTTGATCTTATTTTGTTTTCTGAATTCTATTACTTAAAAGCATTTATTTGAGAAGGAGGGATGGAGAGAGCAAGGGAGGGAGAGCCTGCCGCGTGTGCAGGAAGCCACGGTGTGAATGTGAAAGTCAAAGAATGACTATTGGGAGTCAGTTCTCGCCTGCTACCTTGTGGGATACGGTGCTCTTTGCTTGTGGAGGATCCACCTTGGACAGACAACTGGCTCAGTTGGTCTGACCTTATACTCCCCAGTGTCTGGGGCAGCAAGAAAAGAGCCACTTCCTGTGCAGAAACTGCCTGGTGCTGTGTGTTCTCTTGTTGGAGCACAGCGTGACCACAGCGAGGACATCTGAGCGGGCTCTTAAGAAGCCTGTCACTCTCCTGCTGTCTTTGTGGGCAGAAGCAGCCTTCTGCTCCTTCTGAGGCTTCTCCAGAATCACTGGAGAGGCTGCACTGATCCCCAGAATGCACTGCTGCTGCTTCTTGGGATTTTCTTCCTCCACTTCCTGATGTGCTAAAGTCATGGCAAGGGTCACGTGCCAAGTGTGACCTATGAGGGATTAGCTCATATCTCAAAAGATGTGCATCCTTCAAGTCACAGAAACAGCAGTCTGGGCAGTATGTGTCAGGATGGGTTTGGAAGTCAGACTTGGTTGCTGATAAAATCTGTTGCAGTCACAAGCCAGACTCATTGCATAGGCCAGTCATGCAGAAACTCTGCGCCAGGTGCCCACCCTGCAGAGTAAGGGCTATTATGGTCGTAAGGTCAAGTGGGAGTTCCAGGAACTGTCCCCTATAAACATGTCACATTCCTGAAGAGACTGCAGGGTTTGCTCCGCCTGCAGGACTTGAAAGAGGTAGGAATGGGCCTCGCTGGCATCTTCCACTGCACCTGTTTGGCCTGTCCTGTTGCAGCTGCTGTTCCAGATGTGACTTCAGCTTGTGCTCAGGAGCCGATCATCACCCATCCTGGTGGGTGATTGATCTGGAATTGTTCTCCAGCAGACTGAGGCCCGGCCTGCTTCCTGCTGGCAAGGTCCGCCATTCACCCGCAATGGCTGACCTCAGGATTACATGTGCTTCAGATGGATGGATGGACGGATGGATGGACATCACCCTGCATGTCTGCAGGACACACTGATTGAATGTGCTGAGCAGAAGTAGCAGTTCTTTTAGGTCTTGCATGAAAGAGTACAGAAGAGAGACCCCAGCAAACCTGAGGAAATGCCTAGGGTTCTGGTGTACAGGGCAGACACCAAGTCATCCTTCCTAAGGTAATGGACAGACGGATGGGCGAGTTGCTGCACAAGCTCCGCTCTCCTGAGTCCCGCGCTCAGAGGGTCTCTGCGGACCTTAAAAGCAGCACATACCATTTGGCTGTGCCCCTCGGGACCACCCAGCTGTAAAGCTGGGAGCTCCGAGTGGGGACTAGAAGAAGAAGAGGCTCTGCAGCAGGGCCAGGCTGTCACACACGCTGCCCTGCCACTTGGGCATGTGAGCCAGCAGATCTAACCTCACTGGCAGAGGCAGCGGCTCAGGCATCTGAAGCACGCTGATGGAGCTGAGCAGAGTGGACCCTTACCATCTTCCTGCCATCTTTGGAGACCTCCTCTTTTGGAGGAGAGGGTTTGGGATATATACGCAGTAGGGGGATTTCTGAATCGTATGGTCGCCTGTTTTTAATTTTAAAGGAGCATCCGTACTGTGTCCTATAATAGCTGTGCTGATTTACATTCCCACAGAGTGAGGCTTTCCGCGGCTCCCTAGCTGCCTCACATCCTCTTCAGCACCTCTCTTGTCTTTTTCTGTAGCCACCATTGTAACTGGAGTGAGATGGTTTCTCCTTATGCTTCTGATTTGCATTCGTGCTGCTTGGGAGCGACCAGGGAGGCTCAGCATTTCATAGGCTTCTCCACCACTTTGGTCTTCTTTCTTCTTTTAAAGAACCAGTTTAGGTTTTCGCTGTTTTAAAAATAGTGTGTGTGTGTGTGTCCATGTACCTGTGTGTGTATGTGTTCATGTAACTGTCTGTGTGTGCATGTGTTCATGTACCTGTGTGTGTGTGTATGTGTATATGTGTGTATGAGTGTGTGTGTACACTCATGAATTTGAAGGCCTCTGTTGGATGTCTCTCTCCCATCCATGTCCTTGTTTCTATTTTTGAGACAAGGTCTCTTACTGAACCCAGAGCTTGATGACTGTGCTATAACGACTGGTCAGTCAGCTCCAGAGCTCTGCCGGTCCTCACTGCCCAGAGCTTGGATTGTAGCCTGAACCACCACGCCAGGACTTGTGGGCAGTGGGATCTGAACTCAGGTCTTTACATTTGTGTGACAGGCACTTTACTAACTAGGTCATCTCTTCAGGTTTAGTCATCCCTTTTACCTTCTTAGATACTACAGATGTCAGCCTCTTAGCAGATATATAATGCATGCACACACTCATGTGTGCACATATATACAGTGTTCTTCACTGTATTGGTTGTCCCTCTGCCCACACACACACACACACACACACACTGCACTTCACTGTATTGGTTGTCCCTCTGCCTTCACACACACACACACACACACACACACACACACACACACACACACAGACAGACACACAGTGCTCTTCACTGTATTGGTTGTCCCTCTGCCTTTACACACACACACACACACATACACACACACACTGCACTTCACTATATTGGTTGTCCCTCTGCCTTTTTACACACACACACACACACACACACAGTGCTCTTCACTGTATTTGTTGTCCCTCTGCCTTTACACGTATTGTAACCTTCTTTGTCTGCTGTGGTCTTTTGCCATTCTTGGGCTCTTCCCTTGCTATCTGAGATAACTTAGATTCCCCGAATTCCTAAAAGCTGAAGTTTCCCTGGGAGAGGCAGCTCTGCTGCAAGTGAAGTCCTACCCTGTGCTACATACAGTTCAGGCGACTGTGCCTGCCTGCTGTGATGTGTGGGTCACTTGCCTGGCCAGCCTCACAGCCTTCCTCACAGAGCCATGCCTGTAACATGTCTCTCACTGTTGTCTCCGTGAGCTCTGATCTGATCCTCTGACAGCTCTTGGCTAATACACTTGATCTAACCTTCTCCTTGGAGGTGGGTGGGGTGTCTGCTCATTACTATTTGGTCCAAAGATGCTTTCCAGGTAGTCTCTCAGGGAGCTGCAGTGACTGTAGCATCCGGTGGTGATCTCATGGCACTGTTCCTATGCGTAGATGGCTGTGGTACTGCAGCCATTGATCCTTGCATCCCTAACCTCCTGGGCTGATGTCAGTCAGATTTATAGGCATCACTTTGAACTCCTTAATCCTCTCTTTTACCCTCCCTCTGCTCCTCCACATGGCACATGTGGTTTAGATGATGCTGAGGAGAACATTGTGTTTCAGGACTTCCGTGGTCTTTATGATGCTTCTGGGCACAAGAGGTCCACAGGAGCAGAACGATTGTCCCTGTGCTCTGGGTCCCATCTTACCTGAACACAGAGTTCTTCTCAGAAGAGCTGTGTTAGGAAGCACTCCCTACCCACCTGTGGCCATGGACGAAATGGTCCTGCTGAGATCTTCTCATTAGCTAGCCTTTTACTTTACCCAAGGTAAATTATAATTATACCCTGGTTCTGCTTTTTGAGATGTTTTATGGTAAAAGCAAATAACTAAACATTAAAGTGTGCTCCAAAATGATATTTGAAAGAAGAGTCTTCAAATCCAAATCTCAAAAATGTTGCCTAGTGAAAGCAGAGTGTGCTTGGAGAATTTACTACTAGTGTAACTTATTGTTTTTCTATCTGGTTGGTGAAGGGTAAATCTAGTATGCAGCCTTGGGGCTTCTTTGTAGAGACATACATATGCACACACACATGTATGTACACACATGGATGCATACATACATGTATGTATACACTGATGAATGCATACAATACATGTGTACAGATATATGCACACACGTGTATGATTTACACATACATGTCAGTACACATGTTCATATACACATATGTAAGCACACACATATGTGGACATGTTCATACACAGTAACATATCCATATGATCCATATGTGTACACACATATATGCATGCACACACACAAGCACACAACTTGTGTTAGAAATCTGACACATTTACTGGGTACTACAGATGTAAAGCACCTGTTTTTATTCAAGCACTTGGTGTTCATTTTAGAATGATTGCACTAAATGATTCTTCTGTTTTTTTTTTCCTCAGAAGTGGAAAAAAAACACCCACACTCTGATGTGCAGAGTGGGTTTGACTTAGAGTCAGAGTGTTGCCATTGGGACAGGGAGCAATATCTGCTTACCCCCTCCCCTCTGAGCCCCAGGTTTTCACCTCACGGCATGTTTCTATGCCCTTTAACCTCTTTCAGTCAGAAAGAGGTTCATCTTTAATTAAAGATTCCTTCTAGAAACTTTTATCCCTCACTAAAGGTAAGAAGATACCTTTAACAGGATGTATCATTGCCACATTTCAGTAGCATCAAGCCACCGTGCTGAACTGTGTCCGTAGATATGAAGTATGTAGATATAAGCCATATAATAACACACTGTATTGTGCAGATATGAAGTATGTAGATATGCAGTCATATAATAACATACTGTACTATAGTATAAAGTCCACACAGTGCCTGCGTGCTCTCAGGAGACATGATGAGCCTATTTGATAAATTTAAAATCTGCAACACACCAGGGAATCACCATGAGAAAGTCTATTTTTTATCATGCTAAAGCGATGGGTGGTCTGGGGGTGGTCTGAGGACCATGTGGGCTGCACAGTGGACAGTGTACACAGGCACCGGGTGACTGCGGATGATACTCACTGCTTGATGTTTTCTCTAGCCCTGTTGCCTTGATTTCCTGGGATGGGCTGTGAGAGTTGGGGGTGGCAGACAGGCTCCCTGGTGTGACATTTCTGCAGCATGTTGGGTTCCTGTCTCAGCAGTGTCAGCTGGATGCTTGAAGAGGGGAAGGCTACTCCACCCTCTTGTCTTCAGTTCCAAGGGCAAGAGTCACGTCCTATTTATCTTTATCTCCCCAGGACCAAGATAGCTCCTGACAAGGAGCTCAGAGCTACTGTTTTCTCCTTCCTAGGAACAGGGACTGGTGGGAGGTGGGAAGGTGCTAGCTAGAGATCCTTCTCTCATCACACCACCCTTCACCTCTCCCCTCCCTCCTGTGCCTTGTTACTGTGTATCCATGCGGAATGGGACTCTGGTAGGAAGAAGAGAATGGACAATGACCTTTCTAGCAGTTGCGTTCTCAACACAGGTCTTAGTTCTTTCCCTTTGCTGGGAACAGAATGACCAACAAACGTAAGGGAGGGTTTAGTCTGGCCTCTAGTCTGAGGGGATACAGTCCATCATGGAGGAGAAGGCACGGCGGCAGGATCCAGAGGCAGGTGGCTACATTGTATCCACCAGTAGAGACAGGTGAATGGTATTGTTTAATTCTTGTTCCTTTTTGTTCAGTCCACAGCCCCAGCCCACTGAAGGGTGCTGTGTCATTCAGTGTGGGTCTTCCTTAATGGAGTTAATTCTTTTTTGAGGTGGCCTCACAGAGATGCATGCTCTGGGTATTGCTAGTCAGGGCACCAGTGAAAATGAACCTTTGGAGCACACTACTGAACTGAACATGGACATGGACATCTTTCCACTCTCTCTCAGGATGCTACAGTGTGGACACCACAGATGTCCCCTGCCCTCAGTCTGAATTCAGGCTTAACACACTGAAGAGTTACCTCCTGTGTGGACTCCCGAGGTCACTGACGTGTGGCAAGTTATCTACTGTGTACTTCTGAGATCACTGTCATGTGGAAAGTTACCTACTGTGTGCACTCCTGAGGTCACTGTCATGTGGAGAGTTACCTACTGTGTACTCCCGAGATCACTGTCATGTGGAAAGTTACCTACTGTGTGCACTCCTGAGATCACTGTCATGTGGAAAGTTACCTACCCTGTGCACTCCTCAGGTCACTGTCATGTGGAAAGTTCTTACTTTGTGCACTCCTGAGGTCACTGTCATGTGGAGAGTTGGCTGCTGTGCACTCCCAAGGTCTCTATCTACATGCTGCCTGTTAAGTTCTCCAAACTGATTGATTACCCATTTCTGTAGATTCTTAAGATCTACTTTATAGAGTGTTTTTTATTTATTCTCTGACAATTTTATTCTTTACACCATGTATCTTGCTCATATCCACCCCTTGCTCCTCCTCAACCCACCCTCTCAAATGCTTCCCTCCCATTTCTCTGTCCTGGTACTCCCCTACAATGCTGGATCAAGCCTTTCCAGGACCAGGGATCTCTCCTTCCTTCTTCTTGGGAATCATTTGATATGTTAATTGTGTCTTGAGTATTCAGAGCTTCTGGGCTAATTAATATCCACTTATCAGTGACTGCATTCCATGTGTATTCTTTTGTGATTGGGTTACCTCACTTAGGATGATAATTCCAATTCCAACCATTTGCCTAAAAATTTCATGAATTTATTGTTTTTAATTGCTAAGTAGTATTCCATTATGTAAATATACCACATTTTCTGTATCCATTCCTCCATTGAGGGACATCTGGGTTCTTTCCGGCTTCTGACTATTATAAATAAAGGCTGCTAAGAACATAGTGAATCATGTGTCCTTATTGCATGCCGGGAAATCCTCTGCGTAAATGCCCAGGAGAGGTATAGCAGGTTCCTCTGTAAGTGTCATGCCCAGTTTTCTGAGGAACCACCAGACTGATTTCCAAAGTGGTTGTACCAACTTGCAATCCTACCAGCAGTGGAGGAGTGTTCCTCTTTCTCTACATCCTCACCAACACCTGCTGTCTCCTGAGTTTTTGATTTTAGCCATTCTGACTGGTGTGAGGTGAAATCTCAGGGTTGTTTTGATTTTCATTTCCCTAATGATTAATGATGTTGAGCATTTCTTAAGGTGCTTCTCAGCCAATCAAAATTCTTTAGTGACAGGCAGGTAAATTGATGGAATAGAATTGAAGACCCAGAAATGAACTCACACACCTATGGTCACTTGATCAAAGGAGGTAAAACCATCCAGTGGAAAAAAGATACCCTTTTCAACATATGGTGCTGGTTCAACTGGAGGTCAGCATGAAGAAGAATGCAAATTGATCCATTCTTATCTCCTTGTACTATGTTTAACTCCAAGTGGATCTAGGACCTCCATATAAAACCAGACACACTGAAACTAATAGAAAAGAAACTGGGGAAGACCCTTGAGGACATGGGCACAGGGGGAAAGTTCCTGAATAGAACACCAATAGCGTATGCTCTAAGATCAAGAATTGACAAATGGGACCTCATAAAATTACAAAGTTTCTGTAAGGCAAAGGACACTGTCAAAAGGACAAAACAACAACCAACAAATTGGGAAAAGATCTTCACCAACCCTACATCCGACAGAGGGCTAATATCCAATATATACAAAGAACTCAAGAAGGTAGACTCCAGAGAGCCAAATAACCCCATTAAAAATGGGGTGCAGAGCTAAACAGAGAATTCTCACCTGAAGACTATTATATTATTCTTATTTTGTGTATCTGTGTGTGGTGTGTGCATGAAACACTGTGGACGACAGAGGACAAGGTCAGATCCCCTAGAACATGAATTGCAGGTGGACGTGAGCCAGCCTATGTAACCTTGAAGCTAACCTTGGCTTGTCAGTTGCACGATCAGTGCACACTCTTACCCACAGAGTCATCTCCTATCCCAGCCCTTGCTCCTATCCCACGGTCATTTCTCCAGTCACACCTCCACCACCCCCCCCACGTATTCTGTGTGAATGCTTAATCTTTTCATTCATTTGTTTTGTCTTATAATTTATATCATAATTTGTAACTTAGATGCGCTGTTTGAAACAAAGGCCATTCACGGCTAACTGCTTTAATGTCATCTACTGGGGCCACTGTTTCTCAGCGGGCCATCTCTCTTACCCCAGCTTCTCTGTCACTCTTCTATCCAGCAATGATCTGGCTCTTGCCTTTTGATCCCAGGGCCTTGGGCCTGCTCTTGACCTAGAACTGTTACATCTGCATACTGCCCACATGCTGGACCATCCAGCACTTGGATCAGAACTATTGCCGTGGACTTTTTACGAAGAACTAAGAACCAAGTATGGCTCTCAGCTGACTAGCAGTGGGTGGTGGATGTCTTTTTTTGATAAGTGGCATTGCCTCTTTAAAGTTTTGCATAAAGGGGAGCTAATGGCCATTTTATCAGTGACTGCTCTGGGGAATTGCATAACACAATCTTGCCTATTCGCTTGAAGGAACTGAGCGTCGGCTGCAGCCTTGCCAGCCTGGCTCTGTTCCAGTGCTCCTGGCATTTGAGGATGCGGAGAGATGCTACATGGACGCCTGGAAAGGGATCTGCAGCTCTTCAGAAGGAAGCAAGCACTGAAGCAGGAACTCCATCCTCCCCCGCAGCCTAGCACACCTGGACCATTGGGTAGAGCGGTGCCCCTTCTGCAGGCCAAAGGCCCAAGGACAGCATCTGCCTCAAACCAGAAATGATGTTCCCATATTCTTAGCACACTAAGCTGCCAGCCGATATTTGAAAAGAAGGGAAGCAGTGTTCCAAAGCACGAAGGCACTGTGATTCTTCATGCTAGGAAAAGAACTATGTTTGGTCCATATCTGAACTGAAATCTGTGTGACTTGACTAAGGACACATAAATTAATCAGGTGTGACTTTGACCCCAGCAAGTACTTGGCACACATAGGAGTTCCTGAGGGAAAGACATCTTCCATGCAACCTAACTCTGTTTCCTTAAAGTCATTGTTTTCATGAGACTGACTTACAAGTCCCCCTATTTTTAGATTGTTGCGTCAGCTGTCCAAATACTGTGACAATTGTATCTTCTTGGAGAACACAGGAAGGGTGTGTATTACATTCTGGGGATGTCTCACCTAGACTTATATTATTCTGAGTTTATAGACTAAGCTTTTATTATTTTTGTAATGACAAATAGGATAAATATTTACTTTCTGAAAATAACATTTAATTTATCCTCTGAGAGTTTTATACATAGATACAATATATTTAGATCATATTCACCCTCCTCCCAGATGCCCCACAATTGCCCTCGAAATTCATGATGAAATATTTAAGAAGCAGCAACAGTAGCTGTCTGTTAGTTCTTGCTTTTGACTTGATGAGAGATTATATTTGTGTGTAGAAATTACCCTGCCTACTGTACCATCCAAAGCTTTGATTTGATTTTCAGGATTGGCTCTGCTATACTTCCATTGATGTTTCTAAATTAAGGAGACATCTCTCAATTCCTGTCCTCCTGCCCAACCTTGTGCTCCCACTCATATCCTCCCACCCACCCCGTGCTCCCCACTCATTGTGAGTGTTCTTTGTTGTGACTTTATCTATCTCTGACTTCCTCTGGGGCATGCTCTAGCCCCCTGTCTGTCAATCAGACCTGCCTGTTGAGGGTCAACTGCTTTGCAAATACCCAGGGCTCTCTGAGTAAAACACTCTCTTCTCTGAGTTGTCATTGCTCTTACTGTGTGTATGGAGAAGCCTCAGAAAGCATTTGAACTTCTCTTAATGTTATATAGACATGTTCATATGTATTACCTCATCTTAGGGATAGGATTGTGCCAAAGAGAATGACATATTCAAGTTTAGAGTTCTGCCAGTATCATCGGGGGAGTCTTTTAAAAATGTGGATATTTTTAAAATTTTTTGAATTAAAACAAAATTTTTTTTGGCTCACTTGTGCTGTTTCTCACTCCCAGGAAGTTCTGAGCTTGCACCCTCCTTGTATTCTCTGGTCAGTACTTGGCTCCTGATGATCCTTTAGGTCATATGTATAAACATGTGACTGGGGAGAAGATGCTAGTCATCGACAGTGGGAGCTCTGAGCTTGCAGGAAGCCCAAGCATTATTGACCTGCTTGTGGCATGTGTCTTCTGACCCATCAACCCTTAGGCCAGTGAGACTCTTCTGCTTTAGAAAGTCTGTGCTTGGTGATGGTGGTTTAACTATCAGCCTAAAAAGATTGTGAAGATGAACCATCAGGGCCTGTGGGGTGCCAAAGGTATTTGGGTCACGTGTCTGTTTCTGACGTGACAGGTTCCCTGAGATGCGGCTTGAGCCCTTCTGATAGAAGGTATACTAGCAGTTCAGCAGGGACCACGACCCTGAGAGGTTTGCCTACACAGTCCTGTGTCACAGAGGTAAACTCTGTTTGCTCTCCACGGGGCACTGTGTGTGCTTGAGCTTTCTGATGGTGGAGCCAGGGTGCCGTGTGTGCCTTCGAAGGTGCTACCATGTGGAGGAGTGCTGGTCAGGTCTTCCTGTGACTGGATTTTATACCAGTTCTGGGACATTCTGCTTCTCATCATAAGGAAGGGGAGGGAGTAAGGCAGTGGGGGAGGCTCTTGTGGCTACTTTCTCTGAACTTATATGGGGGTTATTTTGACACTGGTACTTAGGGGTAGAGCACTGATTGATTATCAAGATTAACTGGTAAGTATAAGTCAAGGAAAGAATGGGAGTATTATTTAGTAATTAAAAAAGAAGTTGGTGGCCACAGGTGGTGTGTGTGGTTGTATGGGGTGGTGTGGTGTGGTGTGCTGTGGGATAGGGTGGGGTGGCTCATCAGGCAACGGCAGCCCAGGAGACTGCTTGTTTGGTAAAGGTGCTTGCTATTCACTTTTCCCATGGACTGATGACCTGAGTGTGAGCCCTAGAACTCACAAGAAGAGGAGGAGGAAGAGGAGAAGAAAAGAAGAAGGAAAAGAAAGAAGACCCCATTCCTCCCCCCAACCAAACCCCCAAAAACCCTAAACCCCAAGAAACTAAAAATGAAAATGCCAATAACAACAGACACAAGCCAGACGCAGAGGTACCCATCCATAATCACAGCCCATTGGTGGCAAGAAGGGAATCAGGTCTGGGAAAATCAGCCAGAAATTCTAGGGCCAGGTAGGCCTGAGGATGGAGCATGACCGAACAGGAGAGACCCTGCCTCAAAACAACGGAGGATAGAACTGAGTCTGGAAAGTTGTCCTCTGATCTGCACATGTGCACTGTGACACACACACACACACACACACACACACACTCACACACACACATCCATACACAGAGACACACACAGAAACACACACACACACAGACATATATACAGACACACACACATATATACCACAAACACACCACATATACATACATACATACACAGACACACACAGACACATACAAGCATACATAGACACACACATACACACACCACACACATATCAAATACATACATACACATACACACCATACACACATACCACATACACACATACATACAAACACACAGACATACACACATCTAGTACACATCACACACATACCACATACTCTCTCACACACATACATACACACCACACACATATATACACTGTACCGATTGGTATCGTGTGTCAACTTGACACAGAGAAAGGAACTTCAAGTTTCAAAGGAACTGGGGAAGTGCCTCCATGAGATCCAGCTGTGGAACATTTTCTCAATTAGCGATCAAGGGGGGAGGGCCCATTGTGGGTGGTACCATCCCTGGGCTGGTGCTCTTGGGTTCTATAAGAGAGCAGGCTGAACAAGCCAAGGGAAGCAAGCCAGGAAAGAACATCCTTCCATGGCCTCTGCATCAGCTCCTGCTTCCTGACCTGCATGAGTTCCTGTCCTGTCTTCCTTTGGTGATGAACTGCAATGTGGAACTGTAAGCTGAATAAACCCTTTCCTCCCCAACTTGCTTCTTGGTCATGATGTTTGTGCAGGAATAGAAACCTTGACTAAGGCAAATTGGTACCATCATAGTGGGGTATTCCTGTGACAACCTGACCATGTTTTGGGGAGGACTGTGGAAGGACTTTGGAAGTTTGGGCTAGACAATCTATTCAGTGTTAAGAGCTCTGTGGAATGTTGTGTAGGAGCTTGGAAGATAATGTTGAGAACATCGTAGAAGATGGAGGCCTGGCTTATGAAATTTCAGAGGGAAGATTAAAGACTCTTATCAGGGCCATATTTCGATTGTGAAGATTCTGTGGTTTTGGTTAGCTGGGGCTGAAGAATCTGGGGCTGAAGAATCATAGCTGGGGCTGTGATTAACAAGATACCAGAACCACTAAAGCAAACTTTTGTGTTATTGGGACTATTGATGCTGGTTAGCTGGAGCTATAAAATTAGCGGTGATTAAGAAGAGACCAGCATCACTGACATGAAATCTGTGAAGTGTTTTCTTAGAGCACAGAAGCTGTGTTCCAGAGATAGCCAAGGTTGTACCTTGTGCTGTGACTGGACTTGGTACTGTGTAAGAATCACCCAGGTGGTACTGGTTTTGAAGGCATGAAGGGGTCATGAAGAGCAGCTGAGGCTTGGCACTGTGAGAGGCCATGGAAGGCCATTGGTGAAGGTGCAGCCTCAGTTGCAATTGATGGCCCAGGCCTGAAGGGGTCATGCATAGGAGTTGAGGCTTGGCACCATGAAGAGAGCCTATGAGAGGCTATTGGTAAAGCCTAGTTACAGCTGAAGACATCAGTGTTTTGGAGATGCCAGCGCCATGAGATGACCACCAAGAACAGCAGCAGCAGTGGAGTACAGGTAGCTGGAGCTTAGAAGACAAACTGTGTGCTACAAAGGACAGAGCTGGAGAGGTGACTCAAGCCCTTGGAGGAGCCCAGAAAATTGCAAGTTGGATCCCAGACATTGAACTGTTGGAGTTTGATTTTTGCTTTTGATTGTGACTGTGCCCTGATATTTTTCCCTCTTGAAGAAAGAAAGTATCTTAGTGGAGTCCACAGTTTTGAATTTTTAAAAGACTTTGAATTTTAAAAGATATTGGACATTTTAAAGGGATCAAACATTTAATATGTAAAGATTGTGGGACTTTTAAAGTTATTTAGATCTTGGGGATGAATAAGAAAGTAAGGGTTGAGGCTTAATAGTGATGTGTTTGTGTGTCAAGTTGACAAGGGGTCAATTGTAATGCCTGGTTTTGTGTGTCAACCTGATACAAGCTGGAGTTATCACAGAGAAAGGAGCTTCAGTTGGGGAAGTGCCTTCATGAGATCCAGCTGTGGACCATTTTCTCAATTAGTGATCAAGTGGGGAAGGCCCAATGGTGGGTGGTGCCATCTCTGGGCTGGTAGTCTTGGGTTCTTTAAGAAAGCAAGCTGAGCAAGCCAGGGGAAGCAAGCCAGTAAGTAACATCCCTCCATGGCCTCTGCATCAGCTCCTGCTTCCTGACCTGCTTGAGTTCCAGGCCTGATTTCCTTTAGTGATCATCAGCAATGTAGAAGTGTAAGCTGAATAAACCCTTTCCACCCCAACTTGCTTCTTGGTCATGATGTTTGTGCAGGAAAAGAAACCATGACTAAGCATACATACATACATACATACATACACACATAGACATACCACACACATATACATACATGTATGCACACAGACACACACAAATGCACATACATACATATACACACACACACATATATACATATATTCACACATACTATACACACACCATACACACATACACACATGGAAGGGAGTAGACATTGAGATTGTTAATTCCCACAGGTATGGTGGAAAGTATGCCATCTGTCTGTGGCAGCTGCACACTGTGTGGCCCTCCCTAGAAGACACTTGGAAAGACGGTAACATCACCAGTGGTTATCTAGGGCTTGCAGTCATGGCCAGAGAGATGAGGAGCAGGTGAGGCCTGGAGCAGTGCTAGGACATTGAAGTACTCTGTCCTATAATGGGAGATGCAGGACACTGTGTATCTGTCAAAACCTCCAGGATGTACAGCACAGACTTCGGGCTTCAGCTGAGAGTTATGTACCCAATCCAGAGGTTTGGGGATATGTTTTACTTTCTCAATTTCTCATAAAGTTATTGTATGCCAAGTTTATTCATGGGAGAGAGGGGGACTTGGTGATGTAACTCGGTTGGTAGGATGCTTGCCTATCTATCATGCACAAAGCCTTGGATTCGATCCCTACAGCACATAAAACAATGTTTGGTGGCTCCTGCATGTTATCCTTGCTCTTAGGTAGGAGAGAGGGTGGATGCAGAAGTATTGGATGACTGAGGTTGTCCTTGGTTATATGAGAGTTCAAGGCTAGCCTGGGTAACATGGGACCCTGTCTAAGAAAGAAAGAAGGAAGAAAGAAAGGAAGGAAGGAAGGAAGGAAAGAAGGAAGGAAGAGGTGGAGGAAGGAAAGAGCAAAAGCTGGTGGTTTGTTCCCTTAGTTTACAATGAAAGTCCTTAGATTTAAAAGCCATGCTAGGCAACCAGAAACAAACTGGGAGAGGCAAGGCCTGGCCCCTGTCCTGTGTGGAGTCTAATAATACACAGTATGTCATCTGCCCTTCCAACCAGGCTGGGAACTGCAGTTTCTTCTCGGAGCACTGCTCATCCCATACGAAGTCACGTGACATTGCAGTAGTATGGCCGTGACAGAAGCTTCTGAACAGCACGGCAGTCACCTCAGGGCCATCGAGCCTGATCCCACTCACCTGAGGAGCCTACACACCGCCTCTACAATGTGACAAATATTTCTTTGCACATGCGCAATTCAAAAAAAATCTTGGCAGGGGTTGGGTGAGGATGCCACTTCAAGGAATCCCCTCAGCCTGCTGAGGTTGGCTTCCAAAGCATTTTGTATCCTCCGCTCAGGAGCCCTGAGAGGGCTTTACACAGATGGGCTTACGGTGTGGTGTTCAAGTAGTGGTAACGATGGGTGATGATCATGATGCTGGTGAGGGTGTGACGACAGCCATGCCTCGCTGATGCCTATCACGAGGCAGACGGATGTAGGGGCTGTCATTTTCTCTCTGAGAAGACAGCAAATGACTCAGAGAAGAAAGACTGTGGAGTCAACACGAACCTGGGACCCAATCTTCCAACTCACAGCCCTGTGGCCTTAGCTCATCGCTTGATAACAGCTCATGGCTGCAAGCTCCCCAGTCTGCCACCCCTGTGCTGCCTTTCCCTGTGTCTGGAGACTGGAGACGCCAAGGGGAAACACCTTGCAGAAGGAGCACAGGCCTGCTGACTCCTTGAATTCAGGGCTTCTAATCCCAGAAAGAATGGCTTGAATGTGTTGGAAATTTAATTCCCCAAACTCAGAAGTCGATGGTGTTTGTGAAATGATTAGAATTTGACAGAGACAAGTGATGTGGCCCCGTGACAATATTAGTGACCAGAAGAGACATGCAGACTCTGCTGTTATCAAACAGCCCAGGTCCCCCCCCAGAACCTTTAGCCAAGTAAGTCTATTCTTCAGAAATTACCCAGTTTTCATTTTTTTTTTGACAGTGGAACAGATAGGGAGATTTTTAAGCCACCGAGTTTGTGATGCTATAGCATCAACAGGAAACTAATGCATCTGTGTGCTGGATTCCCGAAGTCTCAGTAAGCACACACATCCATATTTCCATGTATTTAGGTTCATCTTTGCTCCTGTAGGGCTGTGCTTTCCAATCTGACTGCTTGTTATGAATTTGATATTTGTCGACATTAGGGCTTGTCTAAGACACTCTAGATTATTCTGGTGTCCCAGGGACAAAGATGGCAAGGTCCTCCTTTCTAACCTGAAATTGGACCAGGTTTGGATCACAAATTATATGGTTGTTCCATACATACCTGCATGTGACTTAGACCCTGAACATTTTAATTCTGGGTCGGCTTTCTCTGTCACCAGACGATTGCTATCAGCACCTCTCCGGAGTCTCTCTAAAGACCACCAAACTGCTTAGTTCCCTAGTGAGGGTTATCAAGGCACAGATGCCAACCTGTGCCATGATCAGGTCTGACTGTAAGAATTTCAACTTAATCTAGGGAGCCTTCCTCAGGAAGCACCTGCCTGTTGATCCACAGGGCTTTCACACATGATGACAGACAGGTCAGCTCAGCAGAGCGCAACCAGGAAGGAGTCTCTGTATCAGCACCCTTCCATGGACCCACCAGCCCTGATACCCAGACTCCCACAATTCTGTAGTCTCTCCTCTGCAGGAGTTCATCACTCAACAATGCTTACTATTGTCATAGACCAAATGCTTCCTTCCCTCTGAAGGGCATGCACAGTGGGGGAGTTATCAGCCCCATTGTGGTTGTATTCTAATTCAAATTCTTAGAATTTAATTAATTTAGGATTTAATTTAATGATGTCATATGGAAGGGCCCTGGCCCAGTCGAATTAAAGTCCCAAAGGAAGAGACAAGGGGAGTCTGCTTTCTTTGTCTCTTTCTGTACATCTGACTAGCAGGGCCATGTGAACACATGGTTGAAAGGTGGCCTATACCCTCATGAAGGAGCATCCTCCAGTGCATGGCTGGCATCCTGGTCTCCCAAACTGTCAGAGGGGAAGTTTCTGTTGCTCCAGCCACCAACCCTATGATGTTCTGTCACCTCGATGTGAGCTGGCTGATGTCACTGGGATCCTCAGTGTGTGTTCCTGTGTTGGCTATTCTTCCCTTTGCGGAGATAAAGTGCCCGACAAAAGCAACCAAGGAAAGAAGAGTTCATTTGGCCAGTTTACGAAAGGATACAGCCAACAACAGAGGCAGAGGAATGGTGACAGGAGCCCAAGGTGTCTTCAGTCAGGAAGGAGAGGGCTGCAGGATGTAGGGTCTGTCTCCTGTGACTCTCCTGTTCCAGCAAATTCCACTTCTTGAACATTCTACCACCTTCCAAAATGGATCACTGCCATGGCCACACTTGACATTCAAACCACAGAACCCCTGCCCCCAACCCCCACCCTCACAGACCACCATTTTCCAACATGAACTGCTAATAGACCCAATTAAGGATCTTGAGTTGGAAGAGAATTATGATAGTTAACCTTCATTGTTGACTGGAGTTTGAGTCACCTCTGAGTGTTTCTGTGAGGATGTTTCCACATAGGTTTATCTGGGGATGGAAGAGTAACTTGGGCAGCATCACCATCATTGGTCTGGGAATCTCAGGATGGAAATGGAGAGAGCTGGCTGAGCACATATTCATCCCCTGCTTCCAGACTGTGGCTGCCACATGATTCCCCCACTACACCATATTCCCCTAAATTGTAAGCCTAAACAAACCCATCCCCCCTGATGTTGCTTTTGTCAAGAATTTGATGGAGCAGTGATAAGGGTATCTAACATAGAGGCCATGCTACATTCAGGGTAGATCTTAAACCCAGTGACTAGTCCTTGTACACAGACAGAGAAGAGGCCGCAGAGACAGAAGGACAAGAGGCACGAGAAAGATGAGGAGAGGATGTCATGGTGCAGACACAAACCAAGGGGTCCTGGGAGCCACTGGAGCCTGGAAGAGGGTAGAATCTGCTCCCTGGGACCACTGGAGAGCGGGCAGCCATGACTTGACTGAGTTTGTGAAGTTTGGCCTCGAGATGGGGACAGAATAAATTCCTGTTGTTTTAAGCTGTAGACTTCATGGCACGTTGTTACAGAGGCCCTAGGGAACCAACATCTCCCCTCCTAGGTATTTGGGTCCATCTCTGTCTTTCAGGATGAGAACTTTACCCTGGCCACTACATGACCTAGCTCCTGACACCCAGAAAGCTTCCAAACTGCGGCACCGCACTGAGTCAAAGTGCGTGCTCCCAGACCAGTGTGCCCCCTTTGTGCTACTGCCTGGGGGGCCCACCGTTTGGATCTTGGTTCCACAGAGTGAGCGTGAGCCCACCTGGCTCCCGGGAAGTGTGAATTACTGGCAGATCTGGGTGCTGAAGTTCCCAGCCAGCACCCTCGTGTCTCCATCTGCTTGCTGTGAATTGTCTCTTGGAAATGCTGCTGGGGTTCTCAGAAAATGTTTCTTCTAAGAGACAGGGCTGTGGTTCCCCATGAGCTCTCCACATGCTCCTTAACTCACTGAAGCCTTGGTGTCCGGGTGGCGGCTGACACTGAGCGTGCTGGAGACTTGGGAGCATGTGAATCTGAAGAGCCCCAGGTCACCTTTGCCTTATTCCAAGAGCATGTGTTTCAAGTAGACCTGGGCAGGGGCAAAGGGAGGTACCACAGGTGACTGTAGAGACCCTGGCTGCACAGCACTAGGTAAGGGCAGATTTGTTTATGTGCAAAGTCTCTCCTGAGACTTTAAGGGACTGTAGAGGAGGCTGGGAGCTAGCCTGCATGTATATGCATGAGGTCTGGGGATCACACCATCCCTGTTCATGTGAGTGTATGTGTACCCCACAATGAGGGTGATCAGGAACCTCTGCTACAGATGAGTCTGAGTCTTACATAAAATGCTCACAACTCATTCAAAGACTTTAGATGAGCTCTTGTTTGTCTGTGGGAAACTATGATACTTATGACACTTATGAGTCAGTCATCAAAGGCCCAGCCTCTTACACTTCCTGCAATAACAGGCACCTACAGCTTCAGGCTAGGGAGGGTGGTGAAATGGACCTAGAATGACCTCGGTGCACGGGGTTGCCATCAGTATTACATGGCGCTTGTATGCTGCCAATGGAGACAAATGAACGGGTGGAAACGGCACTGTGAACAAATGAACCAATGCCTGTCTTTTGCTGAGTGTTCAGCATCACGGGATTAGGGCACAGAGACCTTTGCAAATATTCTTCCCTGGATTCTCCAAAACAAACCACCGGGGAAGGCCGTCATGCTTTACATGGGAAGACTGTGCCACTCACTAAGGCCATGCTGTGGTCTGAGCATCTGCATTTCTGCCACCAAACTCATGGGTCGCCATCCTCACCTTCAAGGGACAGTTAACCCCAAGGGGACTGCGGTCTTTGGGAGGGAGGTCCACTCGCAAGTGGGGCTCCACAGCCTGCAGATGATTCTTATGCAGCATCTGATGGGACATCAGGCCAGGGCCATACCTATCTTCCTCTGACAGAAGTTGTTAAAGTTGGCTGACTGGCTATGGGATACAAAACAGTGTCACCGAATAGAAAAACTCTGGCAGTTTTCCACTGTGAGCCAGTTTCTGAGAATCATATTATTATTATTATTATTATTATTATGATGATGATGATGATTACTTTAAAAAACAGAGCTTTGAGCATTTTGTACAGTGTTTGAACCGTTGACCTCCTCTCCCAACTCCTTTCAGAACAACTACCCCCTTCCCAAAATTTGTATCTTTTTTCCTTTTTGACTTATCAAGTCCAGTTTGCGATGCTCATGTCTTCACGGATGTGTGGCCTTCCAACAGAGTACCATTTGACCTAACAGAAATGCTCTTCAAGAAAATGGCTGTGCCTCTTCTACCATTGTCAGTGGCAGTGACTCCCTGGGTAGGGGTAGCCTTGTGTCCCTATGCCCTCTGTGCTGGGTTGATTGGGTTTGAGCTTGCCTGGGGCTTGTGCATGCTGACACAACCGTGAATTCATATGTGTAGCTGCCCCACTGTGTGTAGAGTTTTTAGAAGGCACATCGAAGAGGACATGTCTGCAGGTCAGGCCTGGACGGTTCAACTGCAGTGGCCTATTGGGGACCACACAGTGAATTCTAATGGAGACAGGAATGCTGAGAAAAAAGCCAGAAGAGTGATGGCTAATGCCCACAGAAATTTTATACTGATCACTTTCTAAAAGTATAATGGAATTGGCCTGGAAAAAAAAAAGGAAAAGAAAACACAACTGAATCTGAGATGGAATTAGAGAGGACCATTAATTAAAGTCACAATTGGAGCCTAGTTATGGAAAGGTCGGCACTGTTTTCCTCAGGGTCTCCTCTCCATCAGCGGCTTCTTTAATTAAGAACAATGGGGTTGGGAACCTCTGCCTTCAGCTCCCAGGCGGGGAACTGTCTTCTTGAAGGTCATGATCCTAAAGCTAAAGGGATTATGGTCTAGCACTCCTGATTCTCAAGTATTATTTCTGTCCCCACCCCTACCCCATCCCTGAAAGCTGAGGGGGAAGCTGGCTTGGCTGGAGGCATTTTCCTGTGTGATTTTAATACCGGTCTGTGATTACCGGTCACATAATGGAGCTGTGTGTGATTTCCAGCCTCCCTCTACAGGTCTGCCTTAATTTTAACCAAATAATATTCATCAATGTGCTTGATGGAAATGGAGTATATGAAGATGTAATAGTTTGGGACCTAATTTCAGTCTCTAGTCATGGATGTGGGTCTTTGTTTTGCCTTTTTAAATTTTTTATTAAAAAAAAAAATCACATGTTCAGCAGACTTCCTATGATCTACCCAGAGCCAGGCTGCCCATGGTAGAGAGGGTAGAAATGGTCAGGTGCTCGCTCTCTCTCTCTCTCTCTCTCTCTCTCTCTCTTTCTCTCTCTTTCCTTTACCCACTCCACATTCTGAAGAAAGACTTAGACATATAAGAAGATGGTCCTGGCGGGGTGGTGGTGGCGCATGCCTGTAATCCCAGCACTCTGGGAAGCAGAGGCAAGCGAATTTCTGAGTTTGAGGCCAGCATGGTCTACAGAGTGAGTTCCAGGACAGCCAGGGCTACACAGAGAAACCCTGTCTCAAAAACAAACAAACAAACAAGAAGATGGTCCTGGGGTTGGAGAGATAGTCCAGCAGTTAAGAGCACTGACTGCTTTTCTGAAGGTTCTGAGTTCAAATCCCAGTAACCACATGGTGGCTCACAATGAGATCTGACGTCCTCTTCTGGGGTGTCTGAAGACAGCTACAGTGTATTCACATATAATAATAAATAAATCAAAAAGAAGGAGGAGGAGGAGGAGGAGGAGGAGGAGGAGGAGAAGAAGAAGAAGAAGAAGAAGAAGAAGAAGAAGAAGAAGAAGAAGAAGAAGAAGAGGAGGAGGAGGAGGAGATTGTCCCCACATTAATCTGACTATACTATAAAAACATCATGTTCAGGAATCGTAACCTCCAGAGCCATGAAGACTCAGCTCTGTGGTTTCATCCCCATGGTCATTGTGAGGGATGCCTGAGAGGACTCAGATCATGCTAGCAAGCTGGGGGTAGATGTGAACTTATGAAGGTTGGCAGGCAGGAACAAACCCAGGACTTTGGGTGGTCTCTCTGATGGCTGACTTGATACCAACAACTACACCTACATTTCTCTGTAGTCTAGCGTGTCTTAAGTAAGCCAAGAGAGCCCTGCGAAGGGATGCTTTGGGCGACAGCTTCAGTGTCTCAGACTCCTTGGTCCCTATGCATTTGCCTACTAAAACACTCAGCAATTCAAAAGACATCATATATCTAGAACATGAGGGTTGGGTTAGGACAGGGCCAGAGGCGAATGCAGCTAGAGGAGGGGCATCCTGAGTGACTCAGAAGTGGAATGAAGTCTAGTTTCAACTGTGACTTTCCATCTCTGATGGGGCAGACTTTAGTACTATGCATAACAAAATTGCAGAATTCAGACAGGCTATGCATTTCTGCTGAGTGTCTTGGGATCTTGGCACTAGTGAGGGACTGTGACTTTGTTCTCTTCAAAATGCAAAAGTGCTGCATCTGAGGATAACTTCTTGCTCCCCCTACTTCCTTCATGCGCTGTAAACACACCGGATCTGTAAACAGGACCGAACCAGTAAAGCTCATCTAATGGAAGTCACCCCCGCCCTGCAGAGGCTCACCCCGGTGCTTGCTAATGTGATTCCTTCCTGTTCAAAGTTTAATACCTCATGCAAGGGCTCAACAATTACATCTCCATTACTTCCCACTGTTTATCACAGTTGGATCGCAAAAGCCAATTTACGTTGTGGTTTCTTCTCTGCTAGGTCTTTACTGTCTATTTTTAAGCTTGTCTCACAATCCGGTTGGGTGCTTCAGCACAGAGTGTTGGCTCAGTGATGCTGTTGGGACTTGAGCTGTAAAAAGGACCTTGTCCTCTGCTGTCCACACAGCATCCTCTGGACCCAGTGTGAGGTCACGAAGAGACTTCTGTCCTCCAATAGGCCGTCAACTTTGCCACTCTCCTTCAGGGAGGATTCTGATTAACCTCCACTCAGGGGCATTTAAAAACAAATTCCTTTCAAATTCTAAAATGAAGAGAAAAAATGACAGTGTCATGCGTTGCCATGGGTTTGTAGTGCCAAATTCCAGCTCTATGAATGATGGGTCTTCCCGGCCCTGCATGAACTTCTGCTAGGTTCTGTGTCCTCTGGGGGACCACCGCCCACAGAGCTGGAGGCCAGACTTGAAGGCTCCAAGGAGCAGGAACACAGTATCTTCTGATAAGAAAGCATACTTTTGGAGCTAGGTTGGCAGTCTGGGATGACTGTTGTTATCAGCACCATCTTCTCATGAAAGAAGCCGCCAAGATACACAGAAGAAAATGTAATTCTAGAATAGACTTGAGCATGGCTGTCTAACATTAAAGAGGGGGTTCTTGGTGGTAAATATGCATTGCTTATCTGGTTTTCTTGCTCACCATCCCCTAAGGCGGCAGATAAATAAACTACTCCCGGCAGCATCTTTTCTTCAGTCTGCTGGCAGAGAGTAATAACATTTTTTTTTAAAGAAAAATCTTTATTTATTGTGGGGTTTGTATGTTTGCTTGTTTATTTTCCTCACCCTGCTTTAAAAATGTTCTTATTTTTGACTATATTTTCTCTAATCTACTTGGACACAGGTGCTTTCCTTCTGTGGTGCAGAGGTAACTTGGTCCAGTCGTTGGCTGGATTGTCATGGGGTGTGTATATAGTTCTTTTCCCCCAGATTGATTTTACTTTTGTTTCATGTGTGTGGGTTTCTTTGCCTTTTTGTATGTATAAGGACAACATATTATAGTCAAAGGCCTGATGTCCTTTGGAAGTTGAAAGCAGGCATAGGATCCCTTGGAAGAGGAATTATGCAAGGGTTTTGAAAACTAAACTTCGGTCCTCTGCAGTGGCAGCTGGCGTTCATGAGCCCTGGGCCACCTCTACAGTTCTAAAATTGATGGCTCTATGGGACGCCACCCATCTCAAGAAGATGTTGGGTTCTGTGATCTAAGCTCAGATCTGGCAAGGCCTATAGCTGCTTACTTGGGTCACTAAGGGCATTATTGCTGCACCATCAAACCTAACCCTTCCCCCTCGCTCCTTACTCCTCTCCACAAACAATGTACTTGTCTTTACCTGTCTCCACAGTGTACTTGTCTTTACCTGTCTCCACAATGTACGTGTCTTTACTTGTCTCCACAGACAGTGTACTTGTCTTTACCTGTCTCCACAATGTACTTGTCTTTACCTGTCTCCACAAACAGTGTACCTGTCTTTACCTGTCTCCACAATGTACTTGCCTTTACCTGTCTCCACAAACAGTGTACCTGTCTTTACCTGTCTCCACAAACAGTGTACCTGTCTTTACCTGTCTCCACAGTGTACTTGTCTTTACCTGTCTCCACAAACAGTGTACTTGTCTTGACCTGTCTCTTTGGTAAGCAGCAACCAAGCCCACTCTGGGCAGAGCATGGATTCTGCAGTTGGCTAAGGAGGGGACAGAAAGGGAGAAGGAGGCACAGCAGAGGTTTATTGAGTTCCTAATGTGTGCTGAGGGCTTTAAACCTGCCGTTTTGCCTCTTCAGTAGGTTGAAGGGTTGCTATCCTCCACATTTTGTGACCCATGGGCCCCAGTGGTGGTCGTCACTTCTCTAACACCACACTTGAACAGATGAAGGTCATGAGCTTGGAGACTACAGGCTCCACTTCGGGTTTTGCTCCTGAGAGCTGAGAGCCTTTCTTTCTTTCTTTCTTTCTTTCTTTCTTTCTTTCTTTCTTTCTTTCTTTCTTTCTTTCTTTCTTTCTTTCTTTCTTTCTTTCTTTCTTTCTTTCTCTCTCTCTCTCTCTCTCTCTTTCTTTCTTTCTTTCTTTCTTCCTTCTGAGATGAGATCTCACTGTATAGCTATCTATGGTCATTCTGGAACTCACTCTGTAGGCCAGGCTGGCCTCAAACTCACAGAGATCCTACTTCCTCTGCCTCTCAAGCACTGAGATTAAAGGTGTGGTTACTATCACCTATTATGACTTCTTGACCAGGACAAGACTGGATATGTCCACTTTTGCTTCCTAGGACGAGGGCACAAGAGAGGGCACGGATAAGCACATTTTGCAAAGACCAAGCACTCTAGCAGGCTGCTTGCTGTCTGCCTACTACTAATATCATTATTTTTAAAACAATGTTGTTTAACAAGTAAATTCTTTTGGTTGCTAGAGGTTCAGACACTCCTGGCAACCAGGTTTGCTCACTCATAAAGCTGTGAGGACACAAAGAAATTTATATATAAGTGTGTGTGTGTATGTGTGTGTGTGAGAGAGAGAGAGAGAGAGAGAGAGAGAGAGAGAGAGAGAGAGAGAGAGTGAGTGTGAGTGTGTGTGTATGTGTGAGTATGTGAGTGTATGAGTGTGTGTGTATATATATATATATATATGTAATGTCACTATTTATTAAAGATAAGAGCAAATCTGCATATCCAAAGTGAGTATGTTTGTTTGTCTAATATAGGATAATTCAAAAATGGATTAATCTGATATTCATGTGCTGAGAAATGGTGGTTAAAAAAGTCTTAGTTTTTACAACTAACTCTTATGTTTAAAAGCAGTTTAAGGAAGACACTTCCTAGTCCGTTGAGGAGCTTTGAGCTGCACCCCCATATGGGACTGCGTGTTTGAAGACTGAAGTCATGTGTGTGGGAACATAGTTCTAGAAGTTGCTATTCAGGCTGCTGGGGAGAAAAAACACCATTGGATTTCCTTAGTGTTGGGCCTTGCATGCTACAATACTGATCTACCCGGCAAGATGCACCCATTCACGAAACAGTAGCATAATAATTATGGGACTAACCAACTACTTTCTGATTGTGTATGAGACCTGTTCCTCATGAGGGATTTCATGCCTGGTACCGTAAACCCCGTGGCTGGGGAGACTGGAGGCTCTGCAGGGGGGACCCCAGCTTTGCTCCTATGTCAGGCATTTGTGCCGTTATAGTGACTTCTAAATATGTGTGTCTATGATCATGCCCATAGGTTCATGTAGGCATGAATGTGAGACATTGGTCAGAGGAACCTGTTCCCAAAGTGGGTAACAGCTAATCAGAGGTTCATAACTGGTCCAAGCATCAAATAAAGCAAGTGTGAGTTCTTAGCCGTGGATGAAGCATCTGTGTTAACCAACCCCCATGCAAGGCTCCTGAAGATGGCAGAAGAGTGGGCGGAAAGAATACAGGAGCTGGCGGATGAGGAGCGTGGCTGTGGAGACCTGAGTCCTGCAAGGCAAGGCTGGCCCACTGACTTACACAACTGCTCACAGCTGGGATGTGACTTGGGCTCTTTAATCAAAACATTTCTAAGAGGATGGGAGGTTGGGAACATGAGGGGAAGGGGACACAAGTGGATTTGGAGGGAGGTAGTGGTGGTGGGATGTGATTCAAATACGTGTTATAAAACACATGGAAATTCAAAGAAAAAAGTATCGCTAAAGCAGACCTTTGCACAAGGAACTCAAGCATTTCCATCTCATGGAGAAGAATATATACTCAGGAAATATCTGCTCAAATTTTTGTCCCACATCTGAAAATGACTCGTTTGGTTTTCTAAGTTTCACACCTAAGTTTCTCAGAAGCCGCTCAGCTGACCGGCCGACTGTCTTGATGTTTGCTCTCATAGCTTTGCTTTGGGCATCTTCTCAGGAGTGATCATTGCAAAAGACTTTCTTGAATCTTAGATTTGTCTTCTTTGTTAGTTTTCTATATACCCTACTTTAAAGTTATCATTTTGTTAGTTTTTGTTTTCTTGGAGAATTCCTGTGGAAGTGTGCATTTGGGTAAGCGAGAAGTCCTGGACGGTCATCCCTCAGGCTGTTAAAGGTACAGGCACATTGATCACGGGCTTTGTGAGAGTCAGCTTAGATGGAATCATGACTCTGAGCTGAAGCCCTAGATGCTGGCAACGGAGCATTTACCAAGAGCTGGAACAAACTGTGCTCCGTTTCCCTGGAGTGGAGACTTCTGCAGAAGTAGCTGGCTGAGATGCGTTGGCAATGCACCAAGGCACCCACTTATTCCTCCAGAATGGCAGGGAGAGGATGGGGTGTGGAGGCCCTCACAAGCTGGAAAAAGGACATGGGGGGATCTACTTACATAAAGTGGGGGTCAAAACCCTGTGCTGAACAGTAAAAAAAAATAAAGGAAAGGGAAGGTACAGTTACTGAAATTCTCCCTGTGAAAAGAGAAACACAAATTTTGAACATGGCTTGTACTGTATCAGAGAGATCGGAAAGTCAGTTTTAGTTACAGCAAACTCAAGTTCTCAGATGTGGACTGTCTTTCAGCTTTAACCCGGTGGCATTTCTCTGGCAGGGATCCGTCATGTTTCTTTCACACATCCAGCTCATGCATAGGGTCATAGACAGGTTCTGTATGCAAGCCGAGCAGGGTCTGACCTCTAAATATCCCTGCATCTCCTGATACTCCTCCTGAGAGCACACCCAGCTGGGCATCTGGTAGATTATTTCCTCCTCTTTGGGTGTCAATGGCTCATTTCTGTGAGATCACCATTTATCAGGAAGATATCTGTGGTTACCAGCCTGAGCTAGCTTTCCTATCTCAAGCAAATATGTAACCAACTAACCAAACAGCTCACTATATAAATGTTGATAGCACTATTATTCACAGAGGCTAGTCAGTGGAGACAGTTGAATGCCTATCCATCGACAAGTGGCTAGACACAATAATGCAGCTGTCCAGTAGACAGGAGTAAACATAAGATGTTATAAACACAAATAAACTTTGAAAACATTATGCTAAGTTAAAAAAAAAAACAGTCACAGGGGTCCATGTGTGCTTCTGTTCACAGAAACTTCTGGAATATGAAATCCGTGAAGACAGCAAGTAGGAGATCATAGCCACTGCCAGAAGGAAGGGCGAGAGCCGACTGTTAATGGACACATGTTTCTCTTGGGAGTGGTTGGGATGTTCTAAAATAGAAAAAGTCAATGATAGTTGTACAAAGATGCTGGAAGCTGCTGAAATCCACACATCAAAGGTGTGGATCCGACGGTATGTCGATATCTGTCCCTTTTATTATTTGTGTGTGTGAGTGCGTGCACAGTCACATGTGTGGAACACAGCAGGATATTGGGTGTTCTGTGCCCTGAGTCAGAATCTCTCACAGAATTTGGTGCTCATCATTATTTGGCTAGGCTGGCTGGCCAGGGAGCCCCATGGACCTCCCTGTTTCATCTTCTTTGTCACTGTCCCCTTGACTCTGCCCCAAGTGCTGGGGTTGTAAGCATGTGCCATCATTCCAGGCTTCTATAGTGGTGTTTGAGATTTGTAGATTGGGGCACAATGTTTGTAATGGAACTGCTTGTAGTCCACCAAACTATATGCCCAGCTCTAGAAGTGAATATTTCAGTAAATACACACACACACACACACACACACACACACACACACACACACACGAAAGAAATCATGTCTGAGAAATGACATCAGAGCAGGATGTCAGAAAAGATGACAGAATATAGGTGCCTAGGGACAGTCACCTTCCCCTCTTGATGTCTGGTGACCACCTCCAGTGACTTAGGGACTGTCACCTTCCTCTCTTGATGTCTGGTGACAAGCTCTTACTTCCTGACCACTTGGGCAAACACGTCTTACCACCATCCGCACCCTGGATTTGATCTCACTGTTCTCTGAGCCAACTTCCAGGACAATTGGCCCCCCAGGCTCATCATCACGGCTGCACCTCCACTGCTAGTTGGATTGTGTTTCCTAAAAAAAAGATAGGCTCAGGCCTCACCCCCAGGACCTGTGAATGTGATCTTATTTGGAAATCACAACGTCACAGGAGTGCTCAAGCTAAAATAGAGCTGCCATGGTCAATTTTTGTTCTTCACTTGATAGCACATGGGGAGAAGGAGAATTGTCTCCCATCAGGTTGGTCTGTGGGCCATTTTCTTGATTGCTAATTGATGGAGTAGAGCTCAGCCCACTGTGGGCAGAACTATTCCTAGGTAGATGGGCCTGGACTGGAAGGGAGGACACTGAACACACGCTGGGAAACAAGTCAGTGATTAGCACTTCTTCATGTTTTTGTTTCAAGCTCCTGCCTTGAGTCCCTCCCTTACCTGTCCTCAGAGATGGCCTGTGACTTGGAAGTATAAAGCAAATGAATCTGTTCCTCTCTAGACTGCTTTCAGTCAGAGTGTTTTATCACAGCCATGGGAGGTAAACTACAACAGATGCTGCGCTGGACTGAATTGGGCTTCAAAACTCAAGCGACTGTGGACTCAGAGAAACAGGCAAAGGCAAGAGGCTATGGAGACACACAGTAGGAAGGTGTGTAGTGACAGAGGCCAGCTGGAGGCCTACTGGTCACACCATGCCACAGGCTACTTGCTTCTACAATCTGGAAGAGGCCAGGCAGGATGCTGTCCTGTTGTGGAGCCTTTGGGGAATGTGGGCCTACTGATCCCTTGCTGATGGAATTCAGGCCTCAAGAACGGTGAGTAATGAATTTCTGCAGGGCTGAGTTGCCCGTGTGGTGGTGTTTTCTCACACAGGAAATACATTTAGTTCTTGGCCTGAGATCCGGCACACAGAGGTCCAGAAATGCTTGCCGAGCAAACAGCTCATCTGCTGTGATGTGGCCTGTGGTGTGTCTAAAGGAGCCACAGGAACAGGGTGACAACAATAGAAATGTTGGGCAAGGGAGACAGCTTTGTGGTAGAAGGTGTGTGTGCAATGTCCATACAGTTTTCAGTCCCTAGCACCAACAAAACAAAATCCCAGAAATCTTACTCTGTCTGTACAGGGGCAAGTCAGAGAGAGAAGAGAGAGAGAGAGAGAGAGAGAGAGAGAGAGAGAGAGAGAGAGAGAGAGAGAGAGAGAGAGAGAGAGAGAGAGGTGGGGTGTCTGGAGAAGGGACAGAGTGGGAAACCTGGAGTTCAGTGTTGTTTCAGCTCTGAGTCAGTGAAGTCAACAGATAAGGGAAGATCCTTGTCCGGAGCCCATGGTGACTTGTGATAATGACTTCAATAACCCTGTGTGACATGTCACCTTCTCATCCATGTTCCTGAGAACTGGGCAGCTGGCAAGGAAGCAGGGTTTATTTATTCCTGTGTCCAGTGTCACTTAGTAAATGGCAACCCTAGAGCTCTGCCTCAGGTCCTGGGGGCTTCTAGATCCTGCTCTGCGGCTGTCTGTCTAAGAGACCTGTTATTCAAATGGCTCTCAAACATCCCAAGCCCGTAGCAGTGTTTGGCAATTACCAGATCCACTCATCCTGCACACTCAGACTGGAATGAAGTTACTAGCTCCTCACTGACCTATAATGGATCCCCAGCTTGGTGGAAAGTTACAAACAGAAACATTTTATCACTATAGTTATAAACAGAAACATTTCTTATGTTTCAAGGGACAAAGATAACATTGTGGATATATGATGTTTAACTTTCTCCTTTGGGGTCAGGAAGAAGATACATAATATCTTTTCCACTTTGTTTTAAATTTACCATTGTGTGAGCGTGCACTTACATGTGCCGCCATTAGAGGACAACTTCATGGAGTCAGTTCCCTTTTTCCAGTTTTATGTGGGTTCCAGGGGTTGAGTAAGGGATTCAGGCTTGTGTGGCAAGTGCCTTCAATCCACTTCAGTGCCCCTCACAGTATCTTCTGTCAATGAACCAGGACTTACTAAACCTTTGAGGGCCACTACTCCAGTTTTCTTAGCGGGGTGACGGACAGATGTTTCCATTCCTATAAAATCCTTAAGGATTATGTTGTTTCATTATCTTTTCAGTGGTAAACAGAAATGACTTTTAACAGGATAGGAAAATACTTTGTTTCTCTGAATAAGTTTTAAAATTAAAAGAAAATTTATCTCATTTTAAACTATATGCACGAAGGGGCATCTCTGTATGGGTACGTGCTTTGGAGTGCAGTGCTAGAGGTGTGGGTGTGCCCCAGAGCTGGAGTGAGAGGTGGTTCTGAGCCGCCTGACATGAGCGCTGGGAACTGAACTTGGGCTCTCTGCAAGAGCAACTGTGCTCTTAACCATAGAACCATCTCTTCAGTTACCCCTGTGTAAGTTAAAAGAAATATTTTTATAGTAGTTTGGGAAGGTGGTTATTTGTCCGTTTCTCCATTTTCTCAGGAATCCTCATGAAGACTGGCTTATTTTGAAATAGCTGACCTGTCTGCACATTTGGGGACAGCTTTTAATACCACATGACCTACCCTCACCCGCCATGCTGAGGACACAGAGTGCGGTTAAATGACGATGTTATATAATCTTTGGAAATTATTTTCATTAGAGCAATTGTTGATGTGATTGAGGACAATTTATTCCATTCTGTAATGGTCTTGAGAAACACGAACAGAAAACAATACATGATAATTGAGTCAAACCATTAAAAAGAAGCATAAGGTTCAGCACCAGGATAAGCTGTCCAAACCTGTAACACATTCATTTCTCCAAGGTCATCCTGCTTAAGTCCATTCGCACTTGAACCAGAGACTTTCTTCCTTAGGCCCAGAGTCAGATGTAGAACTATTTGTGTCTTGATGCTTTCTCCCTCACTAATAAACAATAGGGCAGCTTTGGTTATCCCAGAGCTTGCAGGACCTTGAGACACTGGGCTAACTGAGAATCATGCTTGCCTCTGAGCACCCAGCGCTTCCTGGCTAGCAGCAGAGTCAGGGAATCACTTGAGTGAACGTTGTGTGGGGTGACAATGAGAACACTCCATGGAGAGGTGGAGGAAGTTGACAAAGGCTTGTCACAGGATGCTGCCAGGGGCATGTGGCTAACTTGTCACTTTCTCCCCGAGACAGATTTTCTTGGTAGAATACAAGGCAGCCACTCACCTCTTGTGGGATAAGACAAGCACAAATTGCACGCTCTCTTTCATGCATCGAACAGTAACATGAACCGAAAGCACACACTCGTGCCTGTCCACTGAAATCTCATTCTATTCTACGGTAGGTTATGGAGCAATATGTTAAAAGTGTTCACTATGCACAACCTCAGATGGGTCCATAAGTTTGGCTGTAGGCCATTGAGTTAGCTTTGCTCTATTGTTCTGCAGATAGAGCTAAAAGACAGCTAAAGTGACAAACAGGTGTATTGATGGACTGCGGAAAAGCTGGTTGAAAACAAGATCCCAGCCCCTCTTCTGAGAAGTCTCTAACAGAGGATCCTTCACTGTAGATGGTTCCACTCCTGGCCCAGCAAGCACATCACAAAGATACCAGGGTATCTGTTGATGAAGAACCCCCTTCTCCTTGCATTTAAAATAAGACCACTCTATTCTATACCCGCAAAGAGCTAAGCCATTAGGATGGCTAACTTCCCAATGCCAAGACCACCCCATTCTCCATCATCTTGCTGAATAATGTTGCACATGTGAGCACCCAGCAAGAGGCACTGCCTGTTCTCTTGGGTGAAAGAGCCAGGTCTCTGGTTGCATCGGCCTTGCAAGTCTAAGGCCAACCCTTCCAGATGGCCTGCGTCCCTGTGCCTCCCTCACTCCTCCCACCTACTGTAAGGAATATTTGATTATAAAGGTAACACATGCAGATACTCATGCACACATGCATGAACACACATATGCACAGGTGTGCATGTGTATACACACAAACACAAATGCACAAACACACACAAACATACATACACAAACATACATACACAAATACACATACACAAACACACACACAGAGTGAGAAAGAGAAAGAGAGAGAAAGAGAGAGACAGAGAGAGAGAGAGAGCTGGGAGTGCTAGAGAGGTAGAGACAGGAAAATTTTTGGAGGCTTATGATCATCTAGCATTTTGTGAACTCCAGGTTCAGTGAGAGACTATCTCAAAAAACAAGGTAGAGATGGATAGAGAAAGAGGCTCTGTGGAGCTTTGGTCCCCACAAACATAAATAGATAGGTGGCTAGGCAGGCAGACAGACAGATGACAGACAGGTGAATAAATGAATAGATGAAGAAGTAGAACTGAAAATAAAAAAAAAAACATGCTTTTGGGGAAACTCAATCCAGAAAACACCAGACATGAAAATTTTCTTATATCTCAGATTTAGAATAGTCGACACAGGGTCCTTTCCTCTTGCTGGTCATTCTGATGTCTCAGCTAGATGGGTCTTGGGGATCAGAGGATACAGTGTTTGGGCTAGCTCTTCCTCATGATGGTTAAAATGGTTCCCTCCGCTGCTGCTGGGCTGGATGGAGGACCCCTCAGACTGACCCATGTAGTGAGAATTTTGGTTTCTTTAAAGACCCAGTTATGTTATGTGAATGTGTTTTGTTTTCAATCCCATTGTGGGATATGGGGCTGCTTCGGATTGTGTCATGCTCTGGCAGGGACATGATTCTGCCAGCTAAGATAGTTTATGTTTCGAATTCTTGGGACTCTAGAGAGGGTATAAAAATGCCAGAGCCTGAGAGGCTGCAGGGGCTGCTGCTTTCCTGGCTGCTGCTGCTGTTGCTGCTGCAGTTTGTCAACTGGTCATGAGCAAAGAGATGAGGAGAAAAAAAATTCCATATCCTGATGATGAAGATGAAACTTTCTCTGAAGCACTTGATGCTCCTAATCAGCTGGAAGTAGTCTAAAGAGATCTGCATCCCCTTATCCCCCTAACCTACATCCTCACCTGCCTAGTGTTGGGGGGTTGGAAGGGATTGGATTGGAGAGAGGTGGTCGATATAGGAACCTAATAAAGTAACTGAAAAGTACAGTTAAAGACCCACAGAGTGACCCTGAGTGCCACAGAATCCACAAGTAGCCAGTGAGCTTGGACAAACTCCCTATAAAGATTAGCACTTGATATCGCTTGATACTCAGAGACTCGGCCTTGACTCTGGTGTTGTTTTGCCTTAGACTCCACAGGGTTTTAAGACTTTGGGCTACTCTAAAGCTATACCTGAGCCATCAACAGTTAATGCCTTCCAGGGACCATTTTCTCAAGAAGCTCACGGTGCCAGTCAGTGTGCTGGACCTGCGAAGTCAGCTCCCACGGTGCTGGGTCTTAGCTCATCAGGTTGCTTCTTGATGCAGCAAAGCTTATCTTGCCTGACTAGATCTGTACCTCAGCACCAGAGTCCAGACTCAAGTCTCTGAGTATCAAGCAATACCAAGCGCTATTCTTTACAGGGAGTTTGTCCAAGCTCACTGGCATGAACTTGCCCTCTGTGCACCATATGTATGCTTCTGGATGGTGGAACGTGCTAGAATAGAGGCTGCCATGACTGTCAAGGGCTGGAGCTTATATGACCCGTGGGGGAACTTAGGGCCGCTTCCTGTCAACCTCAAGCTGTCAGAAAGCCTGTGGTTTTATAGGCGTGAGGCTTACGCGGAGCAGAGGGCGACTTTACAAGGAAAGTGGGAACACGCCTGGGAGATGAGCATTGGTAAGATGTTTTGCAAAAATGAAGATGCCTTAAAAGGATGAAACACAACACTGCAGACGTGCTGGGAGGATTACACGCAACTCTTCCTAGGGCTCCGGTAGAGAGCCCTACCTTGGAAAGCCCTCCGCTCAGAAAACTGAATGACTTTCCCTGTGACTCCAGAAAAGACCTAACACAGGTTATAAGCAGAAATTCTAGGGCCACACCACTGTCACTGGTGAATTCCTTTGTGACCTGCTATTCTAGATCGGACAACCGAGTCATGGAGAAATGTTGACACGTTTACTGCAGCAGGAGTCACAATGACTACGGCATGGCCTGATCCTAGGGATGTATCAGTGGTTGAACACAGTAAGAAACAGCACGAACGTGCATGGGAATATTACCCTCCCATAACAAGCACAGCATCCGGTCTCTTAGAGAATTGTGGGTGAGCCAAAAGGATACCATGTCTGTGAAACAAACCAGATGCAGACACACACTGCATGTTCCCACACAGAGAATAGAAGAGGTTGTGCACAAAACATTCAACTGAGGTTTGTAAGCTCTAGCATTCTGTAGCACTATGCAGCGACCATATAATATGGTATATTTCAAAAGAGCCAGAGGAAAGATCTTGAATATTTCTTCCTAGCATCAGACAGCATCTCCTTCCGAGGTAACCAATATGCCGTGTAGCCATGATGCCATAGGAATGCATGGCAGACATCTCCTCACTCATGTCTGAGGTATCAAAGCAAACAGCAATGGGGAAGGGACAGTCACAGATGTTGACTCTGCAATGTGACCACCTGACCTGCTGTTACTGGCCTTGCATGATGTGCCTTGGGGCAAGGCTGAGATTTTGGGATGATATGGGGAGAGCTGGTCCTCCACAGTAATCTATGAGAGGCTGGAGTTTCAGGACTGTCATCCTGTCCAAGCTGCTCTGTCCAGACACCGCAGTGTGGAGCGCTCCAGTGAGCAGGGTGAAGCCCTTGACGACTCTCACGAGGTCCAGACTAGAAAGTAGTGTTCATAAGCGTCTCTGGGCTGCTCCCATGCACAGGCTAACAGAAGCATTGTGCCTTTGACTTTGGCATATGAGCCCGAATGTGGATTCACAGAAGTGTGCAGTGTTCTGTGCCAATAGGTATCATACAGAGGTGAGTGCCCTATGACTTGGAACCAGAAATGAGGTCCCAGCAAGAGTGAGACTGGCCCTCAGATGCAGAGAGCGAGTACAGTCTTGGCTGGTTACACATTGGCTCTGCCCCCGAGCCCACATTGGCCCATGTCTGGTATGCTCATTGGTGCTAGCCAGGGAAGCCTGTGTGTGTGTTTGTATGTGTGTGGTATGTGTGTGGTATGTATGTGTTTATGGTGTGTGTGGTATATGTGGCATGTGTGTATATGTATGATGTGTGATGTGTGTGTATGTGGGTATATGGTGTGTGTGTGTATGTGTATGTGAGTATGTGAGTATGTGTTTTGTATGTGTGGTACATGTGTTTATGGTGTATGGAATGAATGTGTATGGTATGTATGTGTGTATATGGTATATGTGTGTGTGTGGTTTGTGTGTATGTGTGGTGTATGTGCCATGTGTGTATATGTATGATGTGTGTGAATATGTGAGCTATGTGTATGTATGATTTGTGTGTGTGTATGGTGTATGTGTGTGTGGAGTGTGTGTATGTGGCTGTATGGTATATGTGTGTGTGTGTGTGTGTGTATGGGTGTGTGTAGGTGAGTATATGATGTGTGCATGTGGTGTGTATGTAGTGTGTGTATGTATGGTGTGTTTGTATGTGGGTGTATGATGTATGTGTGTGGTGTGTATGTGGCTGTATAGTGTATGTGTCTGTGTGTGGTGTATGTGTGGTATATGTGGAGATACTTTCCATGTCATGTAGGTAGAGGCCAGAGGACATCCTCAGCTGCTAGCTCTGCTTCTACCTAGTTGAGGGAGGGTCTCTCTGGCTTGTTTGTACTGCACTGTGAACCCCAGGCTCAGCCAGCTCCCTGGGGTTATTCCTCTCCCCCTCCCACCTTTCCATAGAAGGGCTGGGTGCAGTCACTGTGCGCAGCTCTCAGATGGGATCTCGGGCTCAGAGCAGTGGTGCTGAGACCATAGGAGGCCCCATAGCAAAGGACAAATAGCCCTGAATCCTCCAAAAGGCTTTGGAGGTGGTGAGAGCCGTCCCACGGCCCTGATGCCCGGAGGCTGTGCAGAGCTCGTTCTGGAGACCCCCACGGCAGCAGCCCCTCCTCGGTTCTGAACCCCTGCTCAGGTAGCGTGCTTCCCATGGATTGTTGCTCGCCCAGCTGGAGGTTTGCTGAGGGTGCTCTGGGAAGGAGTGGAGCAAGGTTGGCCCCCAGCCCGCCTGGCTCCAGGTCTTCATCAGGGAAGACCTGACCATGCCCCACAGCCTTTGTCAAAGCCCATCTGCCTTGGAGCCCAAATGCCCATGAAAATGTCACACCCTCCCTTCTCAGCTCACCACCTCACTCTGAGGATTTAGAGGTGAAAAGAGCTTGCCTCTTCCACCACGTGCTTCCTGGCAGGTCCTGCGTCTTTCTCTCAGTCATCTTACAACTCCTGCTGTGTAGATCCAACTTGTTTACCTGGTGGTGGTAGTGGTGGTGGTGGTGGTGGTGGTGGTGGTGGTGTGTATGTTTCCATGTGGTGTGTTCAGTGTGTTTGTGAGTATGTATGTATGTGTTGTATCTTTGTGGTGAGTATATACCTGTGATGTGTGTTTTTGCATCTCAGGATATGTTTTGCATCTCAGGATACAGGGGACAAACTATATCATCTATGTGTGATGTATCTCTGTATGTGTGTGTGTATTTGGGTGGTGAATGCATACATGTGTTGTGTGTTTTTTTGTCTCAGTATGTGTTTTACTTGTGTGTTTGTGTGTGTGTGCTATGCCATCTCTGTATGGTGAGGGTATGTTTGTGTATATCTGTGCAGTGAGTGTATACATGTGGTATGTGTTTTTGCATCTCAGTATGTGTTTTGCTTGTTTGTGTGTGTGTGTGTGCTATGTCATCTCTGTGTGCTGAGTGTATACATGTGGTATGTGTTTTTGCATTTCAGTATGTGTTTTGCTTGTGTGTTTGTGTGTATGTGTGTGTGTGTGTGCTATGTCATCTCTGTGTGGTGAGTGTACACATGTGGTATGTGTTTTTGCATTTCAGTATGTGTTTTGCTTGTGTGTTTGTGTGTATGTGTGTGTGTGTGTGTGCTATGTCATCTCTGTGGTGAGGGTATGTTTGTGCATATCTGTGTGGTGAGTGTACACATGTGGTGTGTGTTTTTGTGACTCAGTATGTATCTTGCTTGTGTGTCTGCATGTGTGTACTATGTCATCTCTGTGTGGTGAGGGTGTGTATGTGTGATGTATCTCTCTGTGTGTGTGTGTGTTGTGAGGTATGTGTGTGCATGTGCACACTGGATGCTGAATGGCTTCTTTCCTGTCTGTGGGGAGAACCAGCAAGGCTGTGAAGCATCTCCATGGAAACTGGCTCTCCATCCATCAGGCCGCTGCGGTATGAATACACAATCCTCCAGGCGGGCTAGGACTAATGAGGCGACTTAATGGACCGCACACCAGGACCTTCCAGAACAGGGCTCCATTCCTCCAGCCTCTAATTAGCTATGAGCCTCTGAATGGCTCAGGGTGCTGCTGTGTTTCATAAGGCTTCCAGGGTCCCACTTTTGATGTTTGGACCATTTTGGGGTGTCCCCCTCACAGAGCCACCAAACAGAGGTCTCCATAGTAACCTGCAATATAGTCACTTTAAAATAATTTCTCCATAAAGACAAGACTCTCCAACAAACCAGCAGCCATTTAGACTTCGGATGTCGGCATAACGTTCCCACCTCTCTGCTCCCTCTGTGGATATTTGTCAATTCACTGAGAAGAATGGAATGATTTCAAGAGAAAGGTACCTGGTGGTCTGAAATTTTCTCTGTCTTTCTCCTTCCTCTCCCGTCTCTACATCAGGGAGTGGATATTTAGGTTCCAGTCAATGCATAGTAACTTATAAAAATTTCTCACAGGGCTCAAGGTACATTTGGCTCTTACTGGAGAGGAGTGACCCCATGGACATTGGGCTTCAAGGGTTAGGTAGGAAGTTATAAATTCTGCGGATGTGATGAAAACTGGCATTTGGGGGCTAATGATTGTCACCTGCCCTCCGCTCAAGGCTTCTCTGGCAATACTGATTCTATTTGGATATGTTAGCAGCTTTCCCTAACACCCCCCCACAGCGGACAAACTGGAGATCTGCCCCAGTTTGCTATTAATTTTGTTTGTTTATAGTTCCTTTTGTGGATCTTTTTGGCTCTCCCTGGCAGGAAGTGGAGAATGCTTCTAAATTTCAATTAATGAGCCACTTTTGCTTGCAGGAAGGGAAAGGGAAACCCACAGGATCAAATCATTTGAGGAACAGACTGTGCTAAGGTGTCTGTCCTTGCCTAATGGGGACCGGGGTGTGTCTGGCTCACAGCCCAACACCATTCTCCAGTCTGCCTCTCTGATTGGTTAATGGATGGCATTTAAAACACCCGCCAGCATTACTTTGAGAATGAAAGGCATGAAAACTCCACCTGACAAATCTGAAGGATTAAGACTTTACTAGTGACAGAGTAACTTTCCAAAGCCCTTGATCCTCTCAAAAAGCAAGGTGCTCGTAGACATACTTGGTTACATTTGTTAGGGAGTCTGCCTTCTCCTTTTCCTGCTTATCTTTTCTGTGTTTTCAGATTATTGGTTCTTAAGACTTCCATTAGAGTGAGGTAAATGCTTAAAATGGCTAAGGGTTGGTTGAGTTACTTAAAACAAAAAATATTTCTGTGTTAGGAAAGTTAGGCCATCTAGAAGATCTTAATTAAATTGCTCTAAAGTCCAGCTCTGATTCCAGAGGCTCTGAGTTCAGTTCCCAGGAACCACATGGTGGCTCACAACCATCTGTAATGGGATCCGATGCCCTCTTCTGGTGTGTCTGAAGACAGTGACAGTGTACTCATATACATAAAATAAATCTTAAAAAAGGGTGTTAAAAATAAATCTTCAGTAATATTTTTTCCAGACAACTCTAAGCAAATGCAGAGAACGTGGATCAACAAGGCTACACACATTGGCATCTTTCTCCCAATAAACCTCATTCTTGAATAGAATTATGTCTGCCTTCTTTTCTTGGACTAACCACTATGGCTTTATCATCTTCTGTTATTGTTAATACTGCTTGCCAGAATTTATCTGTATACATTTATCTGTATAAATGGTCTTAAGATGTCCTCCAAAGACCTATGTGTAGAAGAAGTCTTTGGAGGTGGTAACCCTCCTATGAAAAATGGGTGAGCTGGGAGGAGGTTCTGGGTCACCAGAGTGTACACTTGAAGACCATAGGACCCTAGTCTCTTCTTTTTGTGGCCAGGGGTGAGTGACTTTACTGTACCAGCTGTCTCCTGCCAGGACCTATTCCTGGGTCACAGGCCCCCCAACTATGGGTCTGCCAGACTGAGGACTGAAATCTTTAAACCTGTGAGCCAAAGTAACCCTCTTATTTTCCAAGTTAGCTATCTCAGGGACTTTGTTATACTAGAAAGGGTGAAGAAGAAAAAACAAAAGAATATCAATATGGTCCTAGGAGGTAGCTAATTAGATAATTAGATATTAGCAAGCTTGAAAGTCAGTGAAGATGGAGCTCCTACATAATCACAGTGTATAAAGCCAGGACCTGAAACTGTAGGACATTAATTCCTGCTTAACCAACCAACCAAGCAACCAGCAACCAACCAACCACCAACCAACCACCAACCAACCAACCAACCAACCAACCAACCAACCAGCAACCAAACATCTGAGGCTTGTCTCTGGCCTGAGTGGCTATGATATCCTGAACGGCCTGAAAGATGTAAGATGGTGGCTTGGTTGAAGATTTCTGGAAAAGGAGGAAGCCATAGCCTGGTCCTCTCAACTGCTGCTCTGAATGGATGTGGTAAGCACTGAAGCAACGTGCAGCCCCCAGGAAGCCTAAGAAGGGAGGTTGGAGAGTCATCTCCCTAGCCATTTTCTGCTCTCACTCCTTGAGAGCACGCCTACTTCATTTTGTAGTTAATCCTTACCTGTCTTCTGTATAGTAGTACACTGTGTCCTATCAGAATCCTTTAGACGTTAGTCAGAAGGACCAGGAAACTGAGAGAAGGCCACAGCCAGGTCCTGAGGCATCCCCTTCCTATTGAGTGTAAAACACATCCATTGTAGAGTCACCATGGATTCTGCAAGGTGGGGCTGTTCTCTTCAGCTCTGTCCTGCTGCCTTCAGGTGACAACAGTGGCACACCAGGGCTCCCAAGTCATCCACATATCTGACCTCCATTTTTGCTATTTGGAGTTCATTCTTCCCACTACCCTTGATCAAATGCTAATGCTCTTGTTAACCCCCTCAGGTTGGGTAACATGATGATCGGATCTCTCCTGGATCTGGGGTCAAATGAGGGATATGCTTCCATATAGCTATGTGGTGGTATTTCCTGGACAGACTAGTTTCATCTCATCCAGAGTGGGTAGCATCTTCTGGAAGTGACCCGGATACATGGAGGTTTATGGAGAAAGCTATTATTAGAGCCTGCTTTCTGGCAGGTACTCGTGAGTACCTCTGCTCTGCCGTGACTGCCACTGTCCTGTTGCTGCTTCTAGAACCTGCCTCTTCAGCCTCCAATGTGGCCGGTGCCTCTGTTGGACTAGCATCCAACAGCATCCAGGGAACTCCCAAAGCATGCAGACCCACGGACCAGCAACTTTCACGGCTCAGCTTTCCCACTGTGACGACAGCCATTGCAGGATTACCCATATTGTGTCGTGTGAGCCAATCTGATAAGACTCCTTTTATTGTCTATTCACTGACTGGTTCAGTTCTTTCAGAGAAAGTTACAGAGTGCACAGTGGTCCCCATGGTTATGAGTTCCATCAAGTGAGGATTAGAAAAAAAATCTCTTCTTTGCTAAACAGGTACAGACTTTCTCCCTTGTCATTACTCTCTAAATGACAACCTGCCACAACCAGTTTCACAGTGCTTACGCTAGGGTAGGCAGGACAAGGCATCTAGAGGTGACTTAAAGCACCCATGAGGAGGTTTTCAGGCTCTGTGCATACATACACCATACCACTTGGTAGGAGGGACTTGAATATCTGAGAAGGTTTGGATCCTGGAACCGATCCTACATCCATGCAGGGGATGGCTTTTACTCTATTTCTTTATACTTGATGATAGTGGATTCTCACAGGTGGGTCCTGACAGGTAGCCTGAGGCTTTCATGCCCTACTCTGTGGGCTCTGTTGTATGTAGGTGCTCCAGTAAACTCAACTCTGTTATATGTAGGTGTTCCACTGAGCTCTATTGTATGTAGGTGCTCCACTGAACTCTGTTGCATGGAGGTGCTCCACTGAGCTCTATTGTACACAGGTGCTCCACTGAGCTCTGTTGTATGTAGGTGCTCCACTGAGCTCTGTTGTATGTAGGTGCTCCACTGAACTCTGTTGCATGTAGGTGCTCCACTGATCTCTATTGTACACAGGTGCTCCACTGAGCTCTGTTGTGTGTAGGTGCTCCACTGAGCTCTGTTGCATGTAGGTGATCCACTGAACTCTGTTGTACATAGGTGCTCCACTGAGCTCTGTTGTATGTAGGTGCTCCACTGATCTCTGTTGCATGTAGGTGCTCCACTGATCTCTGTTGCATGTAGGTGATCCACTGAACTGTGGGCCTAGAGCACTTACTTGGGTTCTGTGACCAGGCACAAGCAAGTGAAGCGAAATCAAAGCACGGGTCCCACAGTGAGACTCGAGCTTTCTGCCCCCTCCTTAGAGGCCTTGTTTGGTCAGTTCATCCTGAAGCTGCCCCTGGCCCATCATGAGTCATGGCTAGGACAGGATAAGGAAGACACTTTCGTTACTAAGAAATCCTGTCACTGGGTGTCTTTGTTTATCAGTGGCAGAAGCCAGAGAACTGTGCCCGACATGGCTGTCTGTATGATGTCATAGCTCAGGCATGACTGACAAGCCTCTGACAGTCCTCATCCCTTCTACAGAATTAGATACGCCAGGGTCAAATTTCCACCCTCTTTCTTTCTTATCACGTTTACCACCAAACGCTGTCGTATCTTTAATCTGGCCATTTGTCTCAGCATCTGCCAAAGTACATCAAATGGCTGAGTCATGTGGGCTCCCATAGCTGCAGTTTTAATTAGTGTATTCTTGAATCCTGCCTCTCCAAACCCTGGTCCCAGTGTGGGAGTCGTTCCCTCGGCATGGATGTTTGGATGTGCCTATGGCTGACCTGCTCTGTTTCTTTCCTCTTACCTGGAACTGATAATTGAGTTACCCCAGGATTCACTTCCCTGGTGTGAGCAGAGGTCAAAGACCTCCGAGGCTTCAAGAGCAAAGCTCTTTCATTTTGAAGACTGTATATTTATGGGTAAAGCCCAGTAGACCAGACCCCAGATGGGCATTCATCTCCAGAAGCCATGAATTAATGGGACAAGCGGAATTTTCTAAAGTACTTTTTGTTTTATCACGTAGTCAGAGAGACAGAGAGGCCCTGACTGTGGTGATTCACAGTGAACACTAATCCGTTCATAAGTCACCACCTCCTCTTCATTCCCAAAAGCTCCCCAAAGGAAACTCATTAACCAGTCACCCTGCTTCAGAAGGTGCTTCTTTTCAAATGGAATCTCTAGCAGCCATTTGCTCTCTGAAACATGTATACTATTGCTATCTGAGCCCATGTGAGGTTACAGAGGAGAATCCACACACAAGAAATGTTCTTGAGTTTGCACCTTAAGACATTATTCACAATACTTCCCAGGAAGCAGGGAGATAAAATGCACCTTCGAACTGTCCACTTCCAGGTGAACCCATCTGGACATTGCCCACCTGAGAGGCAGTTATAGACCAACCTGATGGTCCAGGCATGTAAGAGATCTCTCATTATGTGGGGTTTCAGAACGGGAGACTGGTTTTCACAGTATAGAACCTGTGGTACACAGCCACCCTCCTCGTTAATGGAGAATGTGGAATCACCTGTGGCTACACTCAGGCAGATGGTTTCTTCCCATACTGCAAGACCAGCTACTTGCCAGGATGCTAAAGCTGGCCTCAGACTTCTGCAAACCTGAGCCTCTGGTTTCAGAAAACCCATCTAGTCCTCTCCTTCAGACGTTTCTAAGTGACCGCTGGCTATAGAGCTATACTACGGCAGATGAGCTGTCTAAAGAAACCCTGTAATTGTGGTCTCCTCAACACTGAGAGATGGCCACATGGATGCTTAAGAGAGAATGCTTGTTTTTGAATTAGGTGGCAGAGCCTGTGGCTTTGCTGGATTTATCAAAGTGGGGAAGGACCGGCTTGTGGCAATTGTGATCGATTCTATTCTCTCTATGAGGAATAAGGTCCATTTCAGACACTGAGGGGGGTGTACTGTCTAAGGTCAGAGTCAACTCACTGTGTATGCATGTGCATATGTGTGGTGTGTCATGTATGCATGTGTTGTACATGTGTATGAATGTGTGTGGTATGTGCTATATGTGTGTAGTATGTGTATGATATGCATGTGGTGTGGGTGCATGTGTGTGTGTGTTGTGTATTTGTGTGTGAATGTGTGTGCAGTGCATGTGTGGTTGTGTGGTATGCGAGCTGTGTATGCATGTGTATGTATGTGGTGGTGTTAGTGTGTATTGTGTATGTGTTTACTGTGTGTAGAGTGCAGTGTGCAGTGTATGGTGTATGGTATGTGTGTAGTAGTGTAGTGTGTGGTATATAGTATGTATGATGAGGGCGTTGTGTGTGTTCTGTATGTATAGAGTGTGGGTATGGGATGTGAGTGTATGTAGTCTGGTTTTTGTGTGTGTGTGTATGTGTGGTATAGTGTGTGGTATGTATGTTTACATAAGGAAGTCAGAGTTCAACGTTGGTTGTCTTTCCATTTCTTCATTCTTTGAAATACAGGCTCTCTGAACCCAGAACTTGATGGTGAGCTGGCTGGCTAGAAAGTCCTTGGGAATCCTTCTGTCTCCACCTGGGGGTGGGGGTTGGTTTATAGGCATGCCATCATGCCTGGCTTTTTTGTGGCTACTGAGGCTCTGAATCCAGGTCTCCATGCTGTGTGGTAGACGCTTTACTGACTGAGATATCTCCCCAGCTCCCAGCCAGCCTACCTTTAATGGATTGTGTTTGCAAGGAGCACAAATCCTGTTAAGAGGATTGCTATCATAGAGGGTTCCTAAGCATGCATGCATGCTGGGGAAATGCGGCTCCTAACACCTTCTGCCCCACAGAGCCACTTTCAGCATCTCTCACACATGAGAAAACCGTCATAGAAGGAAGACCAGACCAGATGCAAGGGAGCACATGGATCTCATGGAAGGGAGACCAGACCAGATGCAAGGGAGCACATGGATCTCATGGAAGGGAGAGCAGACCAGGTGCAAGGGAGCACATGGATCTAGCACAGAGACCAGATGCTAGCCAAAAGCAGGCGGAGCAACTATTCCAAAAGCAGAATCCAAATCAAGAACTGTCACATAAGATGAAGGCATTCCTTAATGGTAGAGTTCAGACTATCAACACATAAAAAGCATCCAGAATACGAGAGCCTGAATATGTAAGCAAATATGAGCAGAAGAGACACAGATTTGGTAACTGGAGAGGACTTCATTGCTCTGTGTTTTGGGCAATGGACTAGGTTGGAAAATCAATATGACACTACCAGGAATGCACCGCACTCTGTACCTAATGGGCCAGATGGAGAAGCACAGAACATTCCATCTAAGCAGCAGAACGTCGATCATTTTAAAGTGTGTGTAAAACAGTCTCCAGATAGATGGAAGGCTGGGCCACACAGCAAATCTTAATAATTTACAGGCATTGCAACCACATAAGTTTTTTCCCCAGCTACAGCAGTTGAAAACTGAGAAGGCTTACAATGGGTAAAAGTGGAAAATTCGTGTGGAAACCAAATGTCCTTGAGCAATCAATGCATCGAAGAAGAAACCTAAAGGATATTTAAAAATATCTTCCAGGCAAGACATCTTCTATGAAAATGGAAACAAAGCTTATCAAAACTCATGGGAGCTAGCGCAGCTGCTTCTAAGAAGAGCGTGTATGGCAACACGTGTGTTCACTGATGAAAAGGAAAGGCCTCCTCGGCCAGACTTTATGCCTCAGGGAACTAGAAAGAGAGAGACAACTGAAGACCAAATAACAAGAAAACAGTCACAGCCACAACAGAGGAAGTGGAAAGGGTAAGACAGTAGGCAAGAAACACGGGACCAAGCAGTAGTTTCTTGGAAAGATAAATAAGACAGGACGAGCTTTAGCTGCCTTTAGAATAAAAGGAAGGACAGCGCAGATAAAGTCGTGAAGGACAGAAGGCACAGAGCGCACCGCCAATGGACAGAGCTCACGAGAGTCAGCTGTGACTGACATACACAAGCACTTTGGGGGAACCAGTGGGTTTTTATAGATCTGGGCCTAATGAGACGGACCAGGAGAGGCAGCCATTCTGAGATGACCACAATCAGGAAAGGACAGGAGAGTCGCCAGCAGAGAAAAGCTCTGGTCCGAGCATGCCCACTGGTGAGCTTTACCAAACATTTAGGGAAAATGGAAAATTAATGTCCACCCTTCTTAAACTCTTCCAAAACACTGAAGAGGAGAAAACACTTTTGATATGAACTTCTGAAACTGCAGAACACAATTCTTGGGTCTTTAAGAGAGCCCAATATAATACAAAGTAATGAGACTTGAACTGAAGAATCCTTCTTTTAAAGAAACTTGGGGGTGGGTTTGTGTGTGGGGAGACAGGGGTCAGAGGTCAGTGCCAGTTTCTCTCTCCCTTCTGAGATGGAATCTCTCCCTGAACCTGGAGACCACTGACTGAGCTAGAGCCTCCCCTTGCCTCTGCTCGTGACCACAGGCAGGCGCTACTGCACCTGGTTTTCACGTGGGTACTGAGCATGGGTCTCAGGTCATCAGGCTTCTGTGGCAGGTGCTATAGCAACTGAGCCACCTCAGCACAGTGACACCACGTATTCTTACAGTGCATGGCCTTGATAACGTCAAGCAAAACATGGTCAAAGAGAAGTAAGAAGGCTCTGTTTTGAACACTCTGTAGGTGATACTCACTGTTTATTTTATATTCTCCATGCATTGGCTTTTCACACCTAAACATATATTCAATATGTAACACTAGCCTTCAATGTCCTCATTAGCAGGCTGGAGAGATGGCTCAGCAGTTAAGAGCACTGACTGCTCTTCCAGAGGTCCTGAGTTCAATTCCCAGCAACCACATGGTGGCTCACAACCATCTGCAATGGGGTCAGATGCCCTCTTCTGGTGTGTCTGAAGACAACAATAGTGTACTTATATACATAAAGTAAGTAAATAAATAATTTTAAAAAGTCCTCATTAGCTTATTCACACACAAATATGCGCACTTAATGTAACAATTTATTGTATGTAGTCCTAGACATGAACACAGGCATTGGTTTGAATGCACGTGCTTTTAGCCCTAAGCTTGCTGGGCAGTTTTCTGAGATTCGCTTGCAGAAACTCAGAAAAGAAGACCGCAGCCTCATGATTCCACAGTCCGACCACTCCCTTGCCTCCTGTGAGCCCGTTGGCTCTAGGGCATCGTGGAGGAACTCACTGTCAGAGGCGGTTAATTGCCTAGGAACTTCTATGACTGCACTTCAGGGCTGAGCAGGGATCCCACCTCCTGCACGCTTGAGCCTGAGATTTAATACCTTCCAAGGAGAACAAAAGGAAGCAGAGCAGAAAGACAGACAGACAGAAACACAGAGACTAAGGTGCTTCTGAGCACCATTCTGCACCCAGCCTGCCTGCCCTAAGGGTGACAGGCTAGGAAGGCCACATTCACTTGCCTGGCGTTTTGTTTACCCCACTCTAATTCCCCTCAGTGTGAGAAGGCTGCACATTCTCCCCCAGCCCCTGGGGTGAACTCAGGAAGCCCATAGGCTGCCTCAGTACAAGCATCTGCCACACGGATGAGCCAGGTTTAGAAATTGGGAAAGCGAGTGTGTGTGGTGCTGTAAGGCGACAAGAGAGTAGTAGATTATTGATGAATATTCCTTGGAGAGACTGGGACCCGCCAAGGCGGCCTGACCTGGATAAAGAACCATCTCCGTTGTCTTTGGTTGCTGTGCTGTGAGGTGTTTGAGCCATTAAAATGCAGTGTTCTTTGCTGCTCACCCTGGCCATCTGGTACTCGCTCCCATCTCCAGAGCATCATGGGAGGCTCAGCTCCCTTGAACATGCCTTGCTTGTGGGTGGACTGTTTCTGTGGCTGACTGCCTCGGTATCCTGTGGCCTCACTCAGGATGGTGAGGTGACTCTGGGTTCTTAGTCTTATGGACGCTATTTCTCAGGTTCCCTTTCCACTCGATGAAGCTGCTAAGGAAAGCTTGGTACCTCAGCCGCGCAGCCTCAGCGGCATCTGCACTACCTTGGGAAAAACTCTTTCTCCCTCTGACTAGCTTGAAACCTGTTGTTCTCGGAGGTTGATTCTGAGGGAGATGGAGCCGTGGGAGGGAGGAGGGGAAGGATCCCGAGCGTGGCAGGAGGTGGGAGGGTGGAGCAGGCTCTCAGAGCCAGGTGGCAGCTTGTGGGAGGAGGGAGGGGCTAGACAGGGATGGGGTTGACAGGGGCGGGGCGAGGGAAAAGCCAGTGAGTGGAGGAGTAGGTTAAATGTGTTTACTGTCTTCTTTGGGCTGTGGCAGAGGCATGTAGGGGGTGGGTTTTTGGACCCCCTTGTGAGCAAGGGCTCCACCTTTGGAGAGGTCGTTTGGTATTTCGGTCTGGAGTGGGATAAGGACCCTAAGCCACATTAGCTTAGAGAGAAGCCTGCAGAGCTTCAAGGGAGTCTTATGCTGGGGGCAGCAGCAAAGTCAGGCAAGGTAAAGAGACTCAGGGCTTCTGGAAGTGGCGTTCGGTCCAGAGCTTGGTGGGCTCCAGCAGATGGCTCCGGCCACTGGATGGCTACTTGTGACACACAGCTGCCTTGTCCGTGGTCACTCACAGTAAAAGATGTGAAGAATGGGCAAGGACTCTGAGACCCTGAGTGACCTGGTAGATCTGGAGTGAAGTGTGCCCTGTGGAGGCTTTGGCCATGACATTGGTGTCTCTGGAGTAGTGCCTGCTGGGAGCAGATGAGGAAGGCGGGAGAAGACACGGGTCTCCCCGCGCTGGGTGCTGGGTTTGCTTTGAGCAATGGCTTGGGGAACGAGTAAGAAGGAGTAAGAATGAGGTTTATTCCGAAAGTCAATAGGCAGGCCCTAAAATTGCTGTTCGTGGAAGAATGCCCACTCACCAGAGCTTCCAGGACAGAATGAGAACTGAGCTCTGGAGACAGCCGCCTCTGCCACCCCCTTGCCTGCTCTGTGTCTGCCAGGCCCAGAGGCTGTGCGGCTTCTGTTTCTCCCCATGCACATTGTCTCTCAGGAGGTCCGAGTCTCAGGTGTTGCAGGATAAGACAGAAATCCTCAGGGCTCAGTCTTCTCCAAGTCTGGTGCCTGAGCAGATGGAGGCCAGGATTGGGTCTCATTGGCCCTCTCTGTGGTAATTATGGAATAAGGAGAGCCGGAGAGGAATCAGTGTGACTGCCATGTCGCTTGTGGGCTTGGGAAGGGCGTGGGAGTCAAGAACAAACTCTGTCTGGTGTGAACGGAAAAATGGGGCCACCTGCCCCTGTCCCCTCCCCTGCCCTACCATGCCCAACCCTGCTTTCTCCTCCCCTCCCTCCCCTTCCATCCCTACCTCTTCCCTCCCTACCTGTCACCTCTCCTCCCCAGCCCTCGCCAGCCCTCCCCTTCCTGCTTCAGTGTAGACCTGACTTTTAGCCAGGAGTGACTGTGTCCCCTCCCTGTACACCCCTCCCCACCCCTATGGGAGTATAGTGATATCTGGAGACTTTTGGCTCTCACATATTTGAGGAGGTACTGCTGTAAGCCTCCTTGTGGGTTAGAAGTCAAGGACACCGTTTAACAGCCTGCCTTGGGCAGGAGCACACTGGCCCCAAATGTCAATGGTGTCCAAGTTGAGAAATCCCAAGATTTTTATTTTTGTTTATATTTTTAGTCTCAGAGAAAGACTATGGGGAGAGGGTCAGAGAGAGATGTTTTCACCTACTCAGATATTTGTTAGAAGAGAAGGGTCACCATGATTTCTAAGATCCAAAAGGAAAGGGCATCAACTTGAGAAAACAAGTCTCTCATGTCTTCATTAAAATGGGAGTCATGAAAAACTTTTTTACATTGTCAAGAATCTCAGGCATGTGCTTGTTGATTTTGTTGTTTTGTACATCTCATGCATTTCTAGCAGTGGCAATTCTTATGCATGTGTAGAATGTGGGCACCAGTGTGCACACGTGTATGCCTATGTAGAATTTGGTGCCAGTGTGTGCATGTGTGTGCCTGTGTAGAATGTGGGTACCTGTGTATTCATGTATGTACATGTGTGTTCATGTGTGTATGTATGTGCACATGTGTGCATGTATGTGTGCATGTGTATGCACATGTTTATACACACAATGCATGTGTGCACATGTACATGTGTGTGTACATGTAGAATGTGGGCACCTGTGTGTGTATGTGTAGAATGTGGGTACTTGTATGTACATCTGTGTGCATGTATAGAATGTGGATACTTGTATATCCATATGTGTACATGTGTCTAGATGTGGCCACTGTGTATACATATGGGTTTGTGTGTGCATGTGTATGCATGTGTGTGCACACTGAGGTTCACTACTAGGCTAGGGTGGCTGGCCTAAGAGCTCTGGAGAGCTGGAAATATAAGCATGCTCCTATTTTTCCTGCTTTTTAAGGTTTTTTGGTAATCCAGCAGAGGTCCTCTGCTTGAGGCAAGCGCTTTACCCGCCAGCCATCTCCCCAGCCCAGACGTTTATGGGTCTTACAGGGTGAAGATAACAATTTCCCAGATTGCAAACAGGTAAGGGACCACCATCCCAACTCTGCTTAAAGGTGAGACTGAAATGATGTCGTCCTTCGGGCATCTCTGTGTGTCTCTTGTGACTCCATGGTGGTTCCTCAAAGCATTTGTTTTACAGTTGTCATGACTGGTGGAGATGACAGGAGCTGTGCGGGTGAGAGCAAGCCAACATGGACAGCAAAGGGGTGTGGGCTAGCTCTCAGCCATGGGTATGTGGGCTAGCTCTCAGCCATGGGTAGAACCCTCCATTAAGTAGCATCTCCAGGACCTTGTCTCAGTTTGTGACAAAACTTCATGGTAACAGCAGGGCCACTTATATCAGTGGCCAGCAAATTAAAGCCCGCAGGAATACCCTGCCCTGTGGGGTCTCAGTTGCCTACGCTCCCTTATAAGCCCCACCTTTCAATGTTTGTTTTTATTTGATATGATGAAGAGCTAGAGACCCCAAATACCACAGTTGGAGCAAAAACGGTGGCTATCTACTACCCCAGTGGGTAGAGGATTCTAACTGGAGCAGAGCATGGGGTCAGGGAGGCACTAGCCTAATGAAGTAGTGGTTTGCTACTGTAAAAGAACTGAGTGCTCAGGAGGAATAAGTTCAAGTCCAGGTGAGTCTTAGATGACGCGGTGGCTCTGTGAACATGAGCTTGAGAGGCCAGTTTCAGTATTTGAAGCTGAGCTCGGGGTGGGGGTGGGGGGCAAGTGGCCCTGCCATAGCACACCCATGTCTGTTGAGCCCTGGAACCGTCTTTGTCAGGGCAGCCACATGAAGCTTCCTGCTGGTGCACATGTGCCTGCCCACTGCACACCAGAAGGGGAACTCTTCCTTCATGGTTTTCTGACTGACTGACAAAACCAACTGTAGACCAGTGAGGCCCATATCTACCATTGTTCTGACTCCAGTTTAATGCATTCAGACCTACTTGACCAGCTTCTCACAGTCTTCCTTCCCTCCCACAGCTTCCATCCCTTCCATTTCTGCTTTGGCCAGGCCTCTCCCTAAGTCCAAGAAAGCAAATCTCCAAGTGCTTCCCTGTCAACAGTCATTCCTGATGACAACCTTTTCCTCTACTGCACATTAGACTCACCCTTGGGTGGCACGCAGTCTTTCAACTTGTCTCTTCTCCAGGCTTTGAACTGCTTTTCTCTACTTTTGTCCAACCTGCTACCATCTACCCACAATGCCTTTGTAGAACTATTCTAAAACAATAACCCCCTTCAGAACCTTAAGTCCTGCCCCTCCTATTATCCACAAGAAGATTCCAAGCCATTCCCAGTCATCTTTTGATCCATTTTATGATCCAACTGTGGTCAGTGCGGGGCCTCCTCTGAGCTGCTCTCCCATCTTGGACTCCTTGCACCACATTGTTTGTCCTATTCTGTAGCCACTCTGTAACCAGAAGCTTGCTGGGAGCCTGCTTACTCTATCTGACCTTCAGATTGAGGAGCATGCTGGGATATGAGGGAGGAGCCTTGCTGGCCTGTGACTGCCACCTGTGGAGGTCTGTTGGGTTACATTGTAACATGTATTCCCAGAATTGTAGGTGTTAGCTCCCTAAAGACTGCACATGGCCCAGAGAATTTTTTGCCTTAACACAATGCCAGAGTTATACCAGCTGCTCCTTGAAGGATACATGATTAAAAAGCACTTTGCTTTAATAGAGCTAATTTAACGTGTGGTGATTGTAATCGGTTCCATCTCCTTATTTCATTTGACAGGAGGAACGTTCAAATCTGAGCTGTATTTGAGCTGACTCTTTAATCAGGGTAGGGATTCCCTTCTCCTTAAGTCTGTGGACGAGATCTTAATGCGATTCCATGCGCCTTCTAGGGTGGGTCCTGGGCTCTGGGGGTTGCTTCTTTCTCCCTGGCTGCATGTGGGTAGTTTCCGAAGCCACTGAGAGTAAGGCTACAGGCTCCTGCTCTGTGTCTTTTCTTTCTGAAGGGTGCTGAGTGGTTCTTCCCTTTCCCAGTGTCCTTATTATGGTTGTGATGTCCAGGTGGAGTGCACACATGGGGCAGAATGATCCCTATGATGGCTGTGAGGACCACAAGGGGCACAGGCTGGGGAAGGAAAGGCTTGAGGCACGTGTGCCTGAGGGAGGCATGCAAGATGGAGGCCAGAAGGTCAACTCCAGGACTGTCAGGGTGGATATTGAGAGAACTCTATCTACTGAAGCACCAATAAATACCCTCTAAACATGTTGCTGATTCAGGGAAGGAGGCAAAAGTATAGTCTTAGTACACCAGCAGGGGCTGCACAGGGACCTCATGCAGCTGGAGGAGGCACCAGTTCAAGTCCCCAACGTATTTCACCCTTGCGACCCTGTTACAAGGTCAGATCCTGATAGCAATCCATACCGTAGATGGGCCCATGTGTTGGGGCTTCCCAACACATTCCCACGAGCCCCCAGGTGAGACCCAGGAGAAACACCAGCAGGTAGTGACTATGAAGCCATCTCCTAGGACATTTATGAAAGAACAGGTGCCGATAGTCATTCTAAAGACCCTTGGAGGTTTGCATAGCTCCATACCTCCAGCTGGTCATCGCAGGTCCTTGATTTGAGAGCTCATGTCAGGACTTGGCCTCTCCAGTGTCACCTCTGATGGTGGCACAGTTTGAGTCGCTGTGTGTCTATTTACAGACAGCATTTAGCAGCACCGGGTTCTGCATTTCAGGCTGGTTTCATTCAGTGGACGGGGAGTAAAGCCCTGAGCGCCTGAAGGACAAGCTCACAGTGACTTCTTCCACTGCGGGATTGCTGCTTGCTCTTTTTTAGTTATTTTTAAAAAATATTTTATTATTTTTGTGTGGATAAGTGTTTTTCCTGCATATACATCTGTGCACCACGTACATGCTACGTGCCCGTGGAAGCCAGAAGAAGGAACTGGAGCTAGTGATGGTTGTAAGCGGCAGTGTGGGTGCTGGCAATCGAACCTGGGTCCTCTAGAAGAGCAGTTAGTGATCTTAACCATGGAACCAGCTCTCCAGCCCCTCTCTACTCGCCGAATGGGGCTTCTGGTGGAGTAAGTAGGAAAATATACATTTCATAGATGCAAACAGAGATTACAGTTTTAAAGGGTGGTTAAAAAGTAACATTTGGGGCTGGAGAGATGGCTCAGTGGTTAGGAGCACTGACTGCTCTTCTGAAGGTCCTGAGTTCAATTCCCAGCAACCACATGGTGGCTCACAACCATCTGTAATGGAATCTGACACCCTCTTCTGGAGTGTCTGAAGACAACTACAGTGTCCTTAGATAAAACAATAAATAAATCTTCAAGCAGGAGGGAGCAGGGCCAAGCCAGAGTGAGCATAGGTTCTGAATTCAAATTCTCAGCAACCATATGGTGGCTCACAACCATCAGTGCAGCTACAATGTACTCCTATACATAAAATAAATAAGTAAATAAATAAATCTTTTTTAAAAAGTACCCTTTGAACATATCCCACATACAGGCAACATGCCTTGTCTGGTCTCAGTGGGAGAGGAAGCGCCTAGCCTTACAGAGTCTTGAAGTACCAGAGTGAGGGGATAGACAGGGGGCCCACCTGCTCAGAGGAGAAGAGGAGGGGGGATGGGGAAGGATTATGGGAGGGAGTCACTGGGAGGGAGCAGTGAGCGGGATTTAAAGTGAATAAGTAAAAAAATAAATTAAATTAAAAAGAAGGAAATATATGTACAGAATAAAAAAAAAAGTATCCTTTGGAAGGTAGGCAGCCGGTCGTGCTGTGTGCTGTGCTTCCTTCCAGACCCTGCTGCCCTCTCTGGTTGTTTCATGCTGCACACACACACACACACACACACACACACACACATACACACACACCCCTTTCCTTGCTGACTTCCTGTTTCTCTCTGTAATTTGGTCTTTCTTTTGAGTTTATAATGTGAAATGCCTGAGTTTTTGTTTTCTCTATTTCTCCACATCATTTTTCTTTCATCCTGTTTTTTTATTTTCTCTCCTCTGCCTCCTCCTCTTGTTCAAAAATAAGACCTAAGTATTTTAAATATTCTATTTATTAAATGTAGGTGCTTTTTTCATCGGACAGCTTGGAACCTATGGATAGTTTCACTCCTCAGGACTGAGGTTTTGAGGTTGTTGGTGTGGGGTGGGTGGGAAGGTGGAGGGGAAGCACATGTTGCTGCCTCTTCTGCCGCACTGAGATATACAATGATGGGAGAAGCTTCACCACCGTTTGTCCAACAGAGATGTCTTAGGTGACTCTGTGGTGCAACAGAGAGTGTATTGGACTGCTAGTGATGAAAAAGAGATGTCTGGTGAGCAGATGGTTCTGCTTGGCAGTTTTTGGGTAAAGCGTTCACTGGCTCTGAACCTGTGTCAGAGTGCAATGTCTAGGGCATCCTTGTTCTCAGAGGCCACTGATATGATATTCCTGTTCATTTTATGAAGGTAACTGGTCTTTCTTGCCTCAGTTTCCCCATTTGAATCTCCTGTCATAACGATCATGCTCCTGCCTCTATATCAGGATTTTTTTGCAGAGTTGATAGGCAGTTGTATATCTCTCATGTTTCATGGATTTAATTTTAATATCACATTTCTTTGTGAACACACAATTCTGTTTCACAGAATCTAAGCCTGTCTGGTGCTCTACCTAAAGCTGCATGTGTCTCTGAGAATAGGGAATGGCCGCATTGGGACAGATTATAAGTTCTTTCCTTGAACACTGGACATAGCTGTGGTTTTCCCCAATGCACAGCAATTCAGAAGGGTCGTCCCCATTCTCTAGAGAATTCAGAATACAATGTTGTTCTGAGGCAGGGGATCCACAGTTGTTAGAAAAATAGGAGGCAAATTGGAGACTTGACACCAGCCCCAGGACAGCCAAGAGAGGACGATTCTGATGGGCAGAAGAATTAAAACACCTTGATCTTAGCGATCCAGACCATGCAGTCCTTTACAATTCACCAGGAGAATTAAAACAGTATTAACTGCACCAGAGAGCAAGTTTCTCATGGTCTCTGTAAGGAAAGTCTAGCCTCACAACCGTGTTTCATACTCTGACTGAATTCACTCACACACTGGAGACAGAATTCACATTTTCAGGCAGTAGTGCTAAGTTCTAACCCCTGACTCATTTTAGCTCAGAGGAACCGTGGAGCACAGCAGTTCCTGTCTATAATCCAGGCATTCACTGGCCTGAGACTGAGGAGGGATGACCTCTGTGAGTTACAGGCCAGCCTGGGCCTATAACTAGAATGAGAAGGAGACAGAGAATAAAAAAAAAAACAAAAAACAAAAAACAAAAAACCAAAGGAGGCATGAAAAACAGGAGGAGGAGGGTAAGGACTTCGAGGACCAGGAAGAGGATGGTGATGACGAAGATGAAGATGATAGTGACGGTGGTGGTGGTGATGGTGATGGTGATGATGATGTATGGGTCATTTACATTGGTCTTTAAGATGCAGAGATTAGGACTTAGCTTTTGGGCTGTGGATAGCGAAGCAATGGCCACTGTTCTAGTCCCTCTCTGATTTTGTAACACATTGTGAAAACTGTGTTACTTTGTTTCATGATGATCTGATAGGAGCACAGCTGCAGGGCTTTGAGAGGCTTTTAATTATAAAAACCCAGTTTGTGGTGCTTATGACCAAGCGGGAAACACAGTCATCATGTGTAAGATCATCCGTAGAGCAGGAAGGGGGGGGAAGGGGCAGAGAGTGTCACAGAAATGAAGAAGGGAAGACTCTAGGAAGACTTGTGCCTCTTCTCCGGATCACACAGTCCCTGGTTACATGATGACATCGCCCTAAGGTTAGACTTATTTGAACTCATGCGGAGGTTTGGGGTCACGAGCTAAGAGAAAGCAACAGTAAAGCCATTTTTACGGCATCTCATCTAGGAATGAGAGGTACTGAGTGTTAAGGTTTTTGACTATGCAGTAGGGAGTGAGTGGAGTTCTGGATGACTATGTATTGTTGACCTGCGTACCACCGTGTCAAGGACCAAAGCCTCAGACCTGTGGGAAGAGGCACAGCTTTTCCTGCATAAGACTTGAAGGGATAGCAAGGTCCTCCTGTGTTCTGAGTGTCAATGCCGACACTGTGCCGAAAGTAGCCACCCTAGCCTTCCCCCACCATGTTTATACCCTAAAGATGGCAGAGATGAGCTAAATCCTCGCCCTCCTTCAGCTACACCCAAGAATCCTGCTTTCTTGTTAACCATATACAGAGAGCGTTTGGAGCTTCCAGGGCACGAAGGCTCCTCCATCAGAGTGGGCAGAACTCATGCTGGGCTTTGCTATGGCCACATGCCTGTCCCTTGTGAAGAGCCCAGAACCCAAACCATGCAAGGATGAGACACTTTGTCATCAAGGAATACTCATCTCAGCAGTTACATCATCCAAGCAATAAAAGCCCTGACGATATGCACGAGCGTCTGCAGAACTTCTGGAACTGTCCACATGGAAGCTGCTATCAGGAGCGATGTACATTTTCAAAGAAAAGACAGCCGGCTTATCCTCACTCTCCATGGTCTTTAATATTTAAATGTCAACAGAGGAAATTGGGCTTGTCATCTGCGGAGTGATCTATTATAATTATTTTCCCTCCCTTTCTAAAGATGCTTTGTGGATTTCATTCATTAAGCTTAAGAGCTTAGAGCATTATAGCACAGATCTATTCAGAATGGAAACTACCGCAAGCTACTTACACGTCATGGACTCTTCTTTTGTCTGTTGGAAAGCTCTGGATGTTACCAGATCAGTTTACCCCTGACTCTGATTTAACCGTGACGCAAGGAAACTGAATGATACCTGATCGGTTCAACCATGACTCAGGGAAACTGAACAATACCGGATCCCTTTAACCATGACTCAGCATTCTTTCTTTTTATACCGTCCAGCCCATGGAATAGGCACACATAAAACTTCATCCAACTTGGTTAAAATCTCTGACAAGTCAGGCTAAAATTATCATGGATTCCCAACTCCAAAAGCAGTAACACAAAACAAATCCATTTCTATTCTTTAGCTCCATGCTAGGGGAACATTTTTAGTCTGGAAATTTGGTCCCAACCAAGTAGAATTTTGAGTATTGCATAAAGCAACCCTGATAAAATGCAGACAGACCTTTACTTTCCCAGGAATTAAAAATAAGCATAAAGCAGACAGTCACAAGAGGATTTGGTTTTCGTGTGATGTTGTGTTTCTCCATTCAAAACCAAAGGTAAATAATAAATTTCAAGGTACTCACTCATGGATTCGGTTAACTTGGCCATTGCCATTTCTTCTTTGTGCTTTTCCTGGGGAAGGGGGTGAGAAGAAAAGACAGTAATATACAATGTGTCATAGACATGAATGGATACAACAGCTGGTTGCAGCCACCTCTCCCGCTTTCGTTTTCCTAGGTCAGTTATATTTCAGCACTGTTATCGTAAGAGAGTCACCGAAGAGAGGATTTTTAGGGCATTAAAAACCTCCCCATTGCTCTTGGCAGTGAGCAACTGTCACACTGATCTTGGATATATATAATTGGTGACGCACGACCAGTTTTCAAAACCTCTTTGACACTGAAGTTTTGACATCCATATGCCAAATTTTTGTTCTTTATTTTCCCCCATAGAATCCGTTTCATTTTTCCTTTTACAGTATTTTTAGAGCTGATATTTTTGTAGTCATTTAGTCTCCAGAAAACTAGATAGATTTTATACATCTTCCTTTGTCTTACTTTTTGGATTTCTTTAGAGTTTTCTGAAAGTCGTTGTATTTGTTTGATGGTTCTCTAACCTTATCTATTTTGAGCTGAAAACATTTTGTTTCAACCAGATATAGGTTATAACCCACCAACTCCTAGAGTCAAGCTGACCCATCCAGAGACCAACTCTGTCCTAATTGAAAAAAAAAAAGACTTTGGAGCTGCGGAGAATGAGAGCTCCTTTCTGGAGGTGCTCTCTCCTATTGCTTCAAATGACATTGGTTTCTTTTACTTCCTCAGTTCCTAACATGAGCAGGATGCAAACATGAGCGACATTGATTTCAGTCCTCTGTAGACGTGTCTGTCTGGTACTGAGGCTAGGACACCTTCACCATCAAATACAGAAAATTACTGTAATCCACACCTGGACATGGTCACAGGAATGCAAGAGAGTGTGTTCTAGCTCTTATCAACAGGTATGGATAGATGGTTATGTATGTGGATTGGAGTGTGTGTGTATGGGCACAGTATGTGTGTGTGTGTGTGTGTGTGTGTGTGTATGTGTATATGGCAAGTGTGTATATGTGTGTGTGTGTGTGTATGGGAATGTGTTTGTGTGTGTGTACATGTGTACAAGTATTTGTGTGTATATAGGCATGTGTGTGTGTATAGGTGTGTGTATAGGCATGTGTGTGTATAGGTGCGTGTGTATAGGCATGTGTATGTTCAGATGTGTGCGTGTGTGTATAGGCATGTGGTTGGTGTACAGGTGTGTCTGTGTGTGTATGTATGTGTGTGTGTGTGTGTGTATAGGCATGTGTATATGTGGATGGATGTGGATACACCCTGGTGGGAATGTGAGAGTTGGGAGAGAACTTCAAGTGGAAGTCCTCACCTCCTTTGAGACAAAGTCTCTCTGTCACTTACTGCTGCATCCCTAGGTGAACTGGCTGATGAGCCCCCAGGGATTCTCCTGATGTCACCCTTCATCCTTCCTTTGGAATGCTGGCATTACTGTGTTTGGCTGTTTTCCTGGTCCTCTGTCCCCACTTCCATATCAATGCCTCTTTACTGACATGGAGAAACGGTGTTATAAATATCAGCACAATGTATCTGATGCTTTAGCCACCAAACCGTGAACATCAGGCACACGTTTCTCCACGTCTGTAAAGACTGTGTCATTATTTCATGATGTTGTGGCTTTCACCCTGTGAAAACGTCCATTTAATTTATTTATACGGATGCATCCTTTCCGGTGTCATTCATTCACTCACGCTTTGCTGTCTTATAAAGTGTCATGGCAAGTGTTGCGTGTTGCTCCGTTATCCCGTGTGAAGCAGTATTGACTGGTCCCCAAGGCTGCCCTTCCCCCAGCTTGCCACACTCTACCTCCAGCTTTGACAAATCGGCAGGGGTAACGGGGTGCTTTGCACTTCACACATTTTCTCCTGGATGCCTGGCCGTTTGTCTGCTTATAAACTGTGGACGCTTGGCTTATGCTACCACGTCAACTCCACTGACGTCAACATTTGTGTTCTTAGAGACGGGGTGGCATTCCCGTCTGCATGGCCAGCCTCGTAGGATGCTGAGTATATTGCAGCTGCGTGGCTGATGCCTGAGACAGACACATCCTGCTGGCTCAGGTGTCGCAGCACAGTCAGCAGAACCATTAATCCCCCTTTCTACAACTCCGTTCCCACTCTGAAAGGTGTCTCTGAAAGGTGCGCTCGATGGAGCGGCAACAGAATTCTTGAGTCTCACAGCCTATATTTATAAAAACGAAAGCAAACACTGCCGTTTTGTTTAAGACCTAGACCATCCTGGTTTATCTAGAGACACCAAGACATTACACGTTGAGTGTCCTGTGGCACACAGGAGTGCGGCGGCCGAGAGGAACCTGTAATGAGGAGGCTGGTTCAGATCATGCATACTCCATGTGCAACCTGACAGCTTCGGGGAGCTGTGGGCCTGCGCAGGCTGCGGCAGTGCAGGCGGGGACTCGGAGTTTCAACCGTGTTCTGCAGGGACCTCCAGCCACCTCGGTTTGGCGGTTTGGCTTCCCTTCACTGCTTTGGCATCCAACCCCTCCCCACCCCTGCGTGCTGCACTCCTGCCCTTGACTATTCCTCCTTTAGGTTCTGGCTCCAGTTCCTCAGGCCCCATTTGGATCACTGCTCCCTCTGCCTACTCCAGAGGGGAGAGGGAGGCCCCCAGCATAGCACAGTGCGTTGGCTAGTTTTATGTCAACACGTTAGAGTCGTCGGGGATGAAGGTAAGTGGAAGGCCCAGCTCACGGTAGGCAGTGCCATCCCTGAGCTGGTGGTCATGGGTGCAGTCAGAAAGCAGGCTGAGCAAGCTGTGAGGAGACATTCAGTAAGCAGCTCTCTTCCATGGCCTCCACATCAGCTCCTGCTTGAGTCCCTGCGATTACTTTTCTGGACAATGGGCTATAAGCTGTGAGATATAATAAACCCTTTCCTCCTCATGTTGCTTTTGATTTATTTCTATTATTATTGTTGTTGTTATTATTGTTATTATTATTGTTGTTGTTGTTATTGTTATTATTATTTTCTTCCTTATAGCAATAGAAACCCTAATTAAAACACATAGACACTCAGATTCCCAGATTCTGGGCATTCTGTCCTTGAGCGTTTCCTTCAGGTTGATCTGCTTCTGGCCTGTGACTGCCTCTCTTCTCACACCAAGGCTGCCTGCCATGTTTCGGACTCTTGGTCTTCCTGACAGGTGGTCCTCAGAGCTCATTTCCCCTCTCATCTGCAGTTAAAGGGAAGCTCTGACATCGTGAGTGGAGGGGTCTGTAAAATCCTAACTTTAGCGATCCCAGGCTGACTCAGCTATAGCATAACGTACAGTGGGAATCACGACATATGTTTTGGGGTAAGTAGTTTAGTCACTCCGCTGCATGTCTTTACACTCCTTATGGCCTCTCTCACTATCAGAAAGTTGATGTTTGCAATTACATGGCATGTGGACCCAATACAGCATGCACACTCCGTTCCCGGTCCCAAGTAAGCACTCCACATCCTGAGCCAAGGCTCCCTCCATGGTAATGGCTTCCTAGTTGCTGGATTTGCATTACTGGAAGAGATTCTGAAATATAGCCCAGTAAATCTGCAAGATGTTTTGCTAGAAATGATCAAGTCCAGCCCCATAGAGATGGCAGCTGATAAAACTAAACCTAGGAGAGAGTGGGCCTTGGCAGGAGAGGGAACACTCCACGTCCTCCCTCTTCCCTGCCCAGCCAGGCGCTCCTCCCTCTTCCCTGCCCAGCCAGGTGCTCCTCCTTCTTCCCTGCCCAGCCAGGCACTCCTCCCTCTTCCCTGCCCAGCCAGGTGCTCCTCCCTCTTCCCTGCCCAGCCAGGTGCTCCTCCCTCTTCCCTGCCCAGCCAGGTGCTCCTCCCCCTTCCCTGCCCAGCCAGGAACTCCTCCCTCTTCCCTGCCCAGCCAGGCACTCCTCCCTCCTCCCTGCCCAGCCAGGAACTCCTCCCTCTTCCCTGCGCAGCCAGCTGCTCCTCCCTCTTCCCTGCCCAGCCAGATGCTCCTCCCTGCCAAGCCAGGCACTCCTCCCTCTTCCCTGCCCAGCCAGGCACTCCTCCCTCCTCCCTGCCCAGCCAGATGCTCCTCCCTCTTCCCTGCCCAGCCAGGTGCTCCTCCCTCTTCCCTGCCCAGCCAGATGCTCCTCCCTCTTCCCTGCCCAGCCAGGTGCTCCTCCCTCTTCCCTGCCCAGTCAGGTGCTCCTCCCTCTTCCCTGCCCAGCCAGATGCTCCTCCCTCCTCCCTGCCCAGCCAGGCACTCCTCCCTCTTTCCTGCCCAGCCAGGCACTCAGCCTACATCGGACCTTCCCAGCTACAGTCTGCTCAGGGCTGTCTTCCCTTCCTCCATCCTCAACACTGAAGCTTGGTTTTAAATTGTGATCTCCATCCCCAGACCTTCCCCCCAAAAAACACAAATTTGTCTTAGCCACTGTGATGGTTTGTATATGCTCTGCCCAGGCAGTAGCACTGTTAGAAGGTGTGGCCCTGCTGGAGTAGGCGTGGCCCTGCTGGAGTAGGCGTGGCCTTGTTGGAGAAGGCTTGTCACTGTGGGTGTGGGCCTTAAGACCCTCATCCTAGCTGCCTGGAAGCCTGTATTCTGCTCGTAGCCTTCAGATGAAGATGTAGAGTTCTCAGTTCCTCCTGCCCCATGCCTGCCTCGATGGATGCTGCCATACACCCACCTGATGACAGTGGACTGAACCTATGAACCTGTAAGTCAGCCCCAACTAAATGTTGTCCTTATAAGAGTTGCCTTGGTCATGGTGTCTGTTCACAGCAGTGACACCCTAACTAAGACAACCACCATTGCAGTTTGAATATCAACTTGCTTCTTCTCTAGGCTTGTGATCCTCAGCACCTGTTGGCCATGAGCTTATCTGGAGGATGGGGGGCTGTATAAACCAGTTCTAGAGGTTATAGGTCAGTCCAACAAATCATGCTGGGAACTCCTCTTGGAGCCCCTCTAGCCAAGGTGCCTTCCTGCTCTGATGAACTGTCGTCCTGATGCCATGAGCTGAAATAAATCCCCTCCCCCTTGAGCTGTTCATTGTTTGGTTATAGTGACAATAAAGGCAGGGATGTTGGGCTTGAGGTTTGTTTTCCTGGCTGATGATTCTGTGGGCTTTGTCTTCAGTGAGGACTGGCTACCTGGCCACCCCATACTTGCAGCCCTGCATCCCAGGGCTGCTTTTTACTTCTGGTCCTGGTTAGCAGCATACCTTCTGTCTAGACAGCCCAGATTCTGTTTGTCCTTCTTCCCCGCCTCCTGAATTAATCCCAAAGAACTCCACTAGCTGCCATCTCATCTCTAATTTCTCTGCTCATTCTGACCATTCTTCTTGAGTTTAATTTGTGAGTGCTGTGTCCATGGACAGACACATTCATGAATCATATTCCTGCACGGAAGGAGAGGGGGCCCTAACGAAGACGCTATGGAAAGTTGAGGGCTTCTGGGGCAGGCAGGGTAAGTTTTCTTTAAAGGTGTAGCTCCTTGTATGTCAACCATACTGCAGTGGATGGCCTCTTGACCAGGAGTGTTATGAGTAACACAAACTAGAGTCTATGGAGGGTAGGGTTGTAGATCTGGGAGATATTAAGGAAAGGAGCTGAGGTGAATGTGATCAAAATAGATTATTTGAAATTTTCTAAGATTTAATAAAAATATTTTTAAAAATCGAAGATGAATAAAAGCATATAAAGAAAAAAATGGTGGCTTGCTGAACACAGACCCAGCCAAGCTCCACTGCAGTCCTGGGAAGGAGATGCCAGACTCAGTGGCGTTTTGCTACTAAGTGTGACTTCTGGTGGCCTTTTAAAGTGAACAAACAAAACCTCATGTGCCAGGGACTTTCCTGTGTAATGTCTTTCCATGGGGAGCCAAGGGCTCTGCACTGGAGGTCACCATCCATCTCGAGTCTCCTTCCAAGTGGACAGAAAGCCAAGCATGGGGGAACCTTCCTTGTTCTAAGAATAGTTTACACTGGCTTGCGCAGGAGCACTCCTGTTCACTTGTGTGTCTGGCGTGGGGCAGGGAAACTGAGAGGACGCAAATCTGAATGAGGGAGTTTGAAAGCCGGGAGGAAGAGGGGCTGGTGTCTTGGCCTGACCACTTCTTAGCCATTTACTAACTCACGGTGGACATGTCAGCATGTTCTGTGTAAGTGGGGACATGTGGTGTGTCGATGCCCTCATCTAGGGGCCTGTTATAAGGCACACTGGACTATAGGCACAAACACACTGAGGGGGTAGGGTCCCATGTGTCCCTAATCCCAATCCACTTAGATACCATGTAAAAGCTGGGATTGTGGCTGCTTTCATATCTGAGAACAAATACTGATTCCATCATTTGTGCAAAAGCATCCAGACCTAACGCTGCCAGGCCCTCAGGGTAGACTCACCAGGAGAGTGACCCACCAAAACAAAACACTAGGCTCTGGGACCTGAGGTACTGCTCAGGAGGGTGGGCTCTCCAGCTCCATGGACAGCCTCCTGCAGTGGTGTTCTACACTGTGTGGAGCAATAGAGATGTTAGAGTTAAGTGGAAACACGATGGCATGCTTGAGCCAAACGTGTCACTGATGCTGAAGGAAATCCTCCTGCCTGGATAGAGTTGCATCAGACTCCCCACTGGAGCTCTGACTCTAAGAGATAATGAGTATTTAATGCTCAGTGTGATGACATTCTCCCTGACACGCTTGGAAGTCAACAAAGGCTCAGTGGTTGCTATGTGAGTGTGTGTGTGTGAATGTTTGTGTGCATGTGAGAGTATTTGTGATATGTATATGTGTATGAATGCATGTATATTAGCATCTGTGTGTGCATGTGTGTATGCAGGCATGTGGATGTAATATATGTGTGATGTGTGTAAGTGTGTGTATATGTGTACATGTTCATGTGTATGACATGTATGTATATGCGTGTACATATGTGTGGTGTTGGAATATGTATCTATGTGTGAATGTATGATTTGTGTATGCATGTGAATGTGGAATGTGTGTGTATGTCTGCATGTGTGTCTGTGAATATGTGTGAATGTGTGTATGTGAGTATGTATGCATGTGTTTTCATGTGTGTGTATATATGTGTGTATATATGTGTGTGTGTGTGTGTGTATGTGTATGGGTGAGTGCGTATATATACCTGTGCATGATTTGTGTTTATTTATGTGCGCATGTGAGTGTGGTATGTGTATGTATGATGTGTGTGTGTGATGTGTGTGCATGATATGTATAATGTATGCACGTATACATATGTGTGAATTTATGTTTGTGTGTGTGTGTGTGTGTGTGTGTGTGTGTGTGTGCGTGTGTTCAGGGCAGAGGAAGAGGTGACATTTACAGAATAGGGCTTTCAGTGGGTGGAGGAGGTGCTCCTGCTGCTTGGGGTACAGTCATCCCCAGGGCAGGGGCGGCTGTACCCAGCATATGCCATACCCTCCCCACCTGCCACCGCCCTGAAGCAGGCTTTAAAGGATAAAGGAGAGGCTCATTCAGCCTGATATATTTTGAACCAATCACATTTGCATCCCAGATATTTTTATCTTTCTAAACTGTGCTCACACTCACCAGAAAACTGTGATCTCCCTTTCAAATTACAAGTCTACAAAGGAACATTTCTGCAAGGTGGGAGGTGGTAGTGCCATTCTGTAGACTCCTATCTCCAAATAGACCTCATCCCCAGCTTAACTCAGGGCCTCAAGCCTCCTGCTATGGCCTGGGGAGGGGTGTTTACACATGTTCCCGTGATGTCCCCTGGAGCCTCCTCACTTCCTCTTCTGGCCTGAGGCTTTGCAGTTCCCTGGAAGGTATGTGGAATGAGGGACACCCACAGGTAGGCATCCAGACAGGAGCTCCCTGCTTGTGGCATCACTGATATGGTTGTGGGTCTGTCTTGAGAGATGCAGGCGCAAGCATTTAAGAACCATCAGCTAACTCTGCCTCACACAAAACTAATGGCAATGCTTGGCCACCGTGCTATGACTGTTTGGAAACAATATGTATTTAGAATCTAACACTATAAACAGACATTGCCATGCAGTTATTTCCTGGATATTTTCTGAATTGAAATACTCCTTCCCGGAGGGGAATGGGCAGCCCAGAAGGAGCTAGCTCAAAAACCTAGACTCAAGTTGAGGTGAAGCACTAACACTGTGGTGCTCAAGACTAAGGGAGAGGGAGAGACGACGGCCAAGGCCAGAACCCGGGCAAGCTCCTTGGTGTTCTTCATGAGCCAAGGGACGTGGCTGTGACGTGGGATGCCAAGTGACACAGCGCTGTGGAGAATGAAGCCGTCACAGACAGAAGGTTGTCTCTCTTTGCCGCTAGACTCAGTTGAAGTCCCACTAACCTGTGGATGGGAGCGAGTTCTGATGTGCCATGGAGCTGCGGGCGGTGGATAACGATAATGCTCTCTGCATTTCAAAAGCCAGAAGGAAGCATTCCAAAAGTTTAATGTAAAGAAATGATCGCTGTTTGGGGAGATAGATGTGTTTTCCCTGATTTAAGCATCGCACAGCGTACACACATATCAAACACCACATGGTACCACATACAGAATCTATACAGTTTTGTGATTTTAGAAACCACTTAAAGCAAATTTAACTGTACAAAGACACCTAAGGCAACCTCAAAATTTCATGATTTGGGGTGAAAATGTGGAGGGGGTTATTTGAAGACAGAGGTGAAGATTTTACTGGTTAGGACGTGTGGGGTATGTGATAGTTTGTATATGTTTGGCTCAGGGAGTGGCACTATTAGGTGTGACACTGTTGGAGTGGGTGTGGCCCTGTTGGAGTAGGTGTGGCACTTTTGGAGTGGGTGTGGCCTTTTGGAGTAGGTGTGGCCCTGTTAGAGTAGGCGTGGCCCTGTTGGAGTGGGTGTGGCCTTGTTGGAGTGGGTGTGACCTTGTTGGAGTGGGTGTGTCACTGTGGGTATGGGCTTTAAGACCTTCATCTTAGCTCCCTGGAAGCCAGTATTCTGCTAGCAGCCTTCAGATGAAGATGTAGAACTCTCAGCTCCTCCTGTTTCATGCCTGCCTGGATGCTGCCATGCTCCAATCTTGATGACAATGGACTGAACCTCTGAACCTGTAAGCCATCCCCAATTAAATGTTGTTCTTATAAGAGTTGCCTTGGTCATGGTGTCTGTTCACAGCAGTAAAACCCTAATGAAGACAGGGTTCTTTTGGTGACATGGCCCTCCTTGCCAACACAAAACAGAAAGAAAGAACAACTCCGTCCTGCATCCCTTATGAGGATTGTAACATGAATGCCCTGCTTGGACCCCTCTGGCGTCATCATTGCGGCCTGGTTAGTCAGATGGGCCCTGCTACTCTGAAGGAACAGGGTGTTTCACCACAGCAACCCCAGCCTGATATTCAGGAATAGGCTGAAGTCAGGAAAAGCACAGCTGTGAACCTGACTGGCTTCAGAGAACCACCAGGGGAGTTTATCTGATGAATGATGAGGAATAGGCTTGAACAGAGACTTAGAAACTGCTCAGTACCCTAAGAGCTACCTCCCACTCTAAGTTCTCAAAGATGCTTCTTCGCAGGCATCCTCCCTGGGGACCAAACTTGAACAGCATCCCAGTGTGTTTGCTACACTTCAGGTGAGTCCCTGGCGTCTCCTCAAGGTAGATGGCTTCTTGGCATATTGATGAGTAGCTTCTTCTGTCCTCCTCCATTTCAGGAAGGTGAATCCCAGCGACATCTTCATAGGAAGCCCCACCAAGCAGCTTTCTTTACAGCAGGTCCTGAGTCTGACAGGCTGTGAGGATACCTGGATATCAGATCCCAGAAAGCCTGGACATGATTACCACGGTCCTTTTCCTAGACAGGGGCCCCTGGCCCTGAAATGCACATGTTCTAGGGTCTCTCCCCAGAGTCCCAGGAAATCATGTGTCAGTATAGAATCCCAGGAAAAGCCTGGTGTGTTAACTCAGTCTTTCTCTGCCCCAGACTTTCCGGAGGGCAAGCCTTGATGTTCTTTGCTTTTGTTTATGTGGAGTTACTTTGTTGCAGATAGTTGGAGATGGAAATTGTGTTGATGTGGTGAGGGTGGATAGTGAAACACTTAGCACAGTGACCTCCTTTGGCATAAAAAGGATGTTTAGGGAACCGCCACCCTGCCCACAGACTGTCCTGGTTTAAGCAGTTACTGTGGTCCCAAGGTGATGATGATGATGGTAACCAGAATGCTTGGTTTGTCTATAGCTAGGGTTATAGTAGAAATCCCCCTGCAGAGACACCAGGCAGATGCCCTGGTATCCTTGGCTCTTAATTATCCCTGCCTTTAAACTTCTGCCAGTAAACCTCACTGGCAAGAAGGTTTCAGATTTCCCACAGAGCTGTGATCTGCTGATGAGGGAGATTTTCCATGTTTCCTTTCAAGAACCCGTTAGTTATAGTAATTGTCAAGAGTTTTTCATTCATTAATTCATTCATTAACTCATTCATTTATCTGCCCAACCTGCATAAGTCTATGTCAAGGCACAAGTGTTTGGAGAGTTGTGATCAGATTTCTGAGGGGGAGATTGAGCTGATGGTGAAGGTGAAATTCAAGTCTATTTAATATCGGGGAACCTTACCAAAACTTCCCCAATGCTCAGTGGACAGAGAAACCCGTGGAACCTAACAGAGACCCCATCCTAAGCCAGGCCACCCTGGGGCCAGTCACTGCCAGGATATTGGCACAGAAGCCGTGATGGGCTGTGGCAGGAGCCCTGGCCACTGGAATTGTCTAGGGAGCCAGTTTGGAGCAGATGCAGTAAGGTGAAGGTCTGATTTTCTCAGCCATGCAGGTGCATCAGTAGTCATGAAAACCCACAGCCTGAGGAATGTTTTCAAAATGATACTTTGAAAATTTCTCCGGGAGCAAATATAACATTTACTGGAGCTGAAGACTGAGGGAAATTCCTGGGTGGAAACCTTATCATTTTCTGTGACTCCTTCTGCGTGCTTTCAGCTGGAACTTGTGTTTGGGTAGCGAAGGGCAGGGGGGGAAGGTGACCCTATTACTAAGCACCCAGGAATTGGATCTTAGTAGCAGGATCCCTAAAAGTGAGGAAACATCACCCATTTCCTTTTATTACTCCGTGGCTTCTTTATTTTTTCTATTTATGATTAATTTCTTAATTTTAAATTGATTTAAGCATTTGGGAAAACAGGATACTTCTCCCCATCTCTCTCAGCAAGGGCAAGTTAAAAACTCTGACGTTATGTCTGTAACTTATTTAGTTTGTGTGTATGTGTGCATGTTCATGTAGGCACACACGTGCTCATACATGTAAAGTCCAGGGGGAAAGTTTGGCTGTCTTTCTCCAGATAAAATCAATCCTTTTTTGAGACAGGGTCTCTCTAGAACCCTGAACTCACAAGGCAGACTAGACTGGCTAACAAGCTACAGGCCTGCCAGTGTTGCCTCTTTAGAGCTGGGCACGTAAGCCTGCTCCTCTTGTTTGTTTTAAAGGAAGCATGGATTAATGAGGCTCACAGTCATATCCTGATGCTTGCAAGGGTAACACATCACTGACTGAGGTATATCCCTGACTCTGAACATCTTTAACATAAGATTGCTCTGACAGGTGAGGGGATGGAAGCAGGCCAAATAGTGACCTGGGACACCGGGCATGCATTCTCTGGGCTTTCTCTAGGCTTTGTGTGCCCAGGACTGGACATTATAGACACCATTGTCTCAGACATACCAGGATGTAGAAGACCCTGATGCCTCTAGCCAAATGATCAAGAAAGCAGAGATTTAAAACAAAGCATTTTCTAATCATTTCTCTAATTCTGGCTAGGAAAGAAAATAGCAGCACTGTGTTGAAAGCCAAGGCCAAACAAGGAGGGTAAACCTCTACCCTTGCCAACCTCTGAGGGGCAGACTATGGAGTCTGGATTTCCATCTTGCAAAGGTTAGAGAGACTCCTCAGGGATTCTGGAGTCTGGAAATCTACCCAGATCAGACATGAAGAGTTGACTTTGCCTGTTCACAATGAGGTGTTGGGATTGGGTAGGGTTGGGACATTTACCACTATTTACCCTATTCATCCACAGTCAAGCTATCTTCACAGAGGGTCGATGGAGACCAAGTGGAAAGAGACAACGAGACATCCTTCATGCCTCAGTTCTCCCAACACCCTGGAGGCCCAGGCAATGTGCCTGACCTTGTTCCCAGCCAGCCCTGATAAATGTCTGCTGTTAACAGATGATGCCTCTCAGGGACCCACCAGAGTGGTTTCAAAGTAGACCTATTACAGCATGGACTTGAAATGAGATACAGAATCTTACAACACTTGAAATGTCCAGGTTTCAATAGAAAAGGGATCACTTCTGACACCAAGAATCAGGAAGCTCAAATTGGATCAGAAAAGAGAAATTCAGACACTGCCATGACATGGCTTTTAGACTCATCTGAGAAAGCATTTAAGGCACGTCATTTCAAGACAACTATGGACATGGTCAAACAATGAAAAAAGTTACAAGGAAGAAATAGTAGGTCTTGGGGTAGGGTCATTAGAGGCACGACAAAGAGCTGAATGGAAAAATTGGAATTGAAAACTACAGTAAATAAAAGACTCAACAGATATGATAGAACACAGAGGCAGCAATCTAGAAGTTACCAGGTTTGATCAGCAGAGAGAAAGAAAATGAAGAGGATTTATCAATACATTAGGCCCATATGGGTCATAACAGAAGATCTTCCATTGCTGACACATCATCAGAGAGCAGGAGGGGACGTGGGTGGGGCTGAAAGTGTTCAAAGGAATAACATACATAACTTCTCCAAAATTTTACATAAAATGTTAATCTGAAGATTTAAGAAGCTAAGTGAATCTCAAACAAGAAAACCCAAAGTGCACAGCATAAGTGCACAGGACACAAAGGCACAGCATAAGTGTCTGAAAACCAAAAATGGTCTGAAAACAGCCACAAATATTTATGAGGGAAGAGTCTCTGAAATGATGAAAGTGGATTTACAAGAAGTCACAGGGACTGGAAGGAAGTAGGCTAATTTAGATTCTCTATTCTCTTCCAGTCTGACTGCTAATCTTGACATGCCTAGGATATTACTATACATGAGTGTGGGTGGGGCCGTGAAAGATTTCTGGAGAAGATTAACTAAGATGTTGAAGATGTGTCCTGAATGTAGGCCCTTGTGGCCAGGATTGACTAGAAGAGAAAAAGAAAGAAAGCACTTTCTTTCTCCCTATGCTTCATGGAGATGGATGGAAACCCTGGATTCCCAGCACCAAAATAAAAGCTTCCCCTTAAGTCGTTCTGCCCAGCATTTTGGCCAAGCAATGAGAAAGTCAATGAGTACGACTAGCAAGAATATCCTTGCTGAGCTACGGCAAATACAAGCGTTCTGACATGAAGGAAAACAAAGAGAATTCGTCATCAAGAGGCTTATCCTCAAAGAAACAGTTGCCTAGACAGAAAGCAAATGATTAAATAACTAATCTTGAAACATCACACAAGAATAAAATATATGGACAGAGCTAATGAAAAACACAAAGTCCGTTCTGCCTTCTTCAGTTTTCTATGTTTGATGGTTGAAGAACAAGTTACAGCATGGTCTGATTTGGTTCTCAGTGCATGCGATGACACCCTAAATTGGTGGAGGAAGAGCAGTTGTAAAGGGACCTAAGTTTCCACAATTCTCTTGAACTGGTAAAAATATCATCCACAACAGGTAAGTTAGTGTAGACTCCATGTTCAGAGAAACCACCAGGATGCAAAAAGTCAGCAATACATGTGAAAACACTGCAGAAAAGTCAAAGTATAAAAGATGTTGAAGTAGCCCACAAAAATTCAGATGGAGTAGAAATTTAGATTCAGAGAATCACAACAAAAAGCAAAGTAAAAAAAGTTACATGTCAGATCTAGTTTTTACACACTAATAATTATATTAAATGTAAATGGTATAAACATGCCAATTTAAAGGCAAAGATTGGGATAATTTATAAATAAAAAAATCCATCTCTATGCTGGAAATACAACTGATTAAATGAAATCTACTTAAACATTATTGTGATGTAGGTTGAAAGTAAAAGCATTGAAAATTATATACCATAAGAATATAAATAAGCTGGGTGGTGGCGGTACAAGCCTTTAGTCCTAGCACTTGGGAGACAGAGGCAGGTGATGCTACATTTGAAACCAGCCTGATCTACAGAGTGAGTTTCAGTGTAGCTAGGGCTACACAGAGAAACCCTGACTCAAAAGAAATAAAAGCAAAAATAAAAACAAAAGCAAAAGAAGAAAGGACATGAACAAGGTGAAGCAGGCATGGTGCACTATCATGCAAAGTGGAGCAGAGCAGAGCAGACACAAGGATGAGTTAATGAGATCAGAGGCTCTGTCAACCAAGGAAGCATAATCATAAGTAGATGGATACAGTCAACAACACAAGTGTAAGATTCGTGAATAAAAATTGATAGTAAGCAGAAGTAGAAAAATATATAAGTGTAACCAAAGGCATCACCACATTGCTTTTAACCATCGCCAGGGCCATTGGAGAGAACACCAACCATGGTGTCACAGTGACTCAGCGCTTTTCTCAGCAGACAGGATGTGGTCAGTGGTAATGTGGCGTTTGTCCAACAGCAGCAGAATGCTCCCCCTTTATCGAGTGCTTCTGCATGATGGGATATATTACAAATATCAGCTGACACAAAGGAAATGGAACACATAGGGCATAGTTTTGGATCATAAACTGAAAAAAACAAAACTGTGTATCTTCCCTTTTCCTTTTCCTCCCCTTATCTGCTCCACTTTGTGCTCTGTCCCTCTCCATCTCCTTAAGTGTAGTCAACTTCACTTGAAGACTCACATGGAAGACTCTACAGTGGGACGTGTGATTCGCTGAATCTGGATTTCTCACCCAGAGCTGTAAGGGAATGTGAGGACCAGACTTTGCATTTTCTGAAGCCTTCTGGAATATTCTCTCTCCTTGTGGAGAACTTCACAACCCCCACCTTGTTTTACTTACCCTGGAACTTTTCTATATAAAACCAGAGGATGAGGATCAGAGATGAGTCTGACTCTGTATTACTAAAGATGGGTTTTCATCATGGATGGTGTTTAAACAGTTCCCCAAACCCAAATAAACACACAATTAAATGGAGCAGAAAAATAGCTTTCCTTATGAGACCTGAAATCCAACAACAAACTTCCAATTCATAAGGCAGAAGTCAGAACGGCTGCATCTGCTGGGCAGCCTCTCCCCGTGGACCAGCCGTTGCATAAGCCTGCTATATTCAGGAGATCCTTGGTACTGCTGAACCATGGAACCCTGTTTTGCCAATTGTGGTGATTTTATCAAAACCATGGATTCCCCATAATAGTCTTCTTGTGGACAATGCCTGGGCCTCTGATTTTTGGATACACACATACATAGTGGAAAGGAAAACTGACTTCTCTCATCATGAGCTGTAAGGTGGGCCACTGCCAGGCACAGCCAGGGGCCGCTGTCTCTGCAGGGCAGCAGCTGTTCAGCTCCTTGTCCCCAAGGACAGCAGAAGGCAGAAGGGAAGGGGGATGGAGCAGAGTCCAGGGAGCCCAAGGCAGAGATTCCTTCCTAAGGCTCTGAGCTCTGCAGGACGAGGCACAGAGGCAGATGGCACTTGTTTTACTGTTGGCCATGCAGGCATGGATAGAGGCATGGGGGTGGACAGAAGGGGACAGGTCCAGGTTCTTTCTGGTCACTCTCTGGGATTTCTGAACTTTAACAATCACAGACTAGTCTTGGGAGCATCACATTGGTGACTCCATATGCTATTCCGGGGTTGATCAAGCCATGGGCTGGGATTGATGTGCCGGAGGAGGCATCCAGTTCAATCCCTTCCATTCCCTTCCAGTGGCAAGCATCCCCCATCTGGACTCTCTGCAGTCGCCTTTCTGTCCTCTCCCTCTCGAGTGTTCTCTCGTGCAGATCATATTTATGATTTTATGCTTCTGGCTTTAGGCAAAGCCAGCATCTCTGTTCCTAGTTCTGTCTCTATACAGACGAGCAAATCAGGGCTGGGGAGCAGGTGCACTTCCAACCCGTGTGGAGAAGAGATATCTCTGTCTCAGGAGATATATGCTCAAGCACTTGGGAAGAACACACTCTGGCATTCAGAAATTACTCAAATGCAGAGGGTGGAGAAGGAGGAAGGGGAGAAAGAGCACACGGGGTGGCGTTTGTGAACTACAGGGCATCTCAGTAAAACATCCATCACCGTGCACACTGTGGCCTTCTTCTGAGTTTACTATAGAGAATTAAGGAAGTCATTTTGGAGACTATGGACATCTTCTCTTACCTAGGCGGACTAGTGGTCAGGGTGGGGATTTAGAGGGAAACACTATTTGCTTGGTTTCCTTCTATCATAGATCCTCTGGTATGGTGTTGTCATGGTGCTCTATTTAACTCTCTGGATAGATGCAAGGTGGAGCCACATCCCAGGTTCTGCGGACTCATGGCCTGTGCCTCTGGTGGGTGCTTAGATGCATTGAAGTTCCACCAAAATTTTTGAGGGCAGAAGCAGAGATATGCATTACTTTGAACCGCTTGCTATGGAGTCATCTTACTGTAGGATAGTGAGGCAAAGGAAGGAAGTGTGTGTGTATGTGCATGTGTGTACATGTGTGTGCATGCATGCATGTGATGTGAGTACATGTATGCACATGCATGTGTGAGCATGTGCACATATGTGTGCATTGTAATGTGTGCATACATGTGTGTAGGTGGGCATATGTATGTATATGCATGTATGATTATGTGTGCATACATGTGTGCACATGTGCACATATATCTGTGTATGTGTGCATGCGTATCTGTGTTTGCTCATGTGTGTACATTGCTTCTGTGTGTGTACATATGCATATGCATGTATGTGTATGCGTGCATGTGTGTGTATGTGTGTGTGTGTGCATGTATGAAGGTCAGAGGACAATCTTAGGTATTAGTTTTTAGGCACCTTCCACTTTTCCTTTGAGACAAGGTCTCTCATTTGTCTAGAAGTTTAACACGTAGGCCAGGCTAGCTGATGAGTTCTAGGGATCTGTCTGTTTCCATGTTCCTTCTTGCCATGGCACAGACAGCTGCCATCATGACCAACTTTTTATATGGTTTCTAGGGTTTGAACTCAGGTCCTCCTTATTGACTGAGCATCTCTCCAGCACACAACCTTCATCGGGGTGGAACTGGGGAAGGCCCACACATGAGGGCAGTGGAAGTGGGAAGGCCTAGGCTACAAGCAGCAGAGGAGGTCTGTGATGAAGGCACTTGGTCACAAAGATGTCCAGGCCCAGAAATCTATGGCAGATTTGGCTGGCCATGGTCTTCCTCAAACCTCGGGCACACCCCTGGCCTACACATCTGCATACCCCAGACACAGGCTAGCTGGTTCATGAATAAGGAGTCTTCTCAGACACATACTCCTGGGTCTGGCTTTACGTGAGCTCCAGATAGCCAAACTCAGGTCCTCATGCTTGTGCTGCAAGTGCTTCACTTGCTGAGCTGTCTCCTCAGCCCTCCCTGGTGAGTCTCAGATATCCTCAGCCCTCCCTGGTGAGTCTCAGGTCTCCTCAGCCCTCCCTGGTGAGTCTCAGGTCTCCTCAGTCCTCCCTGGTGAGTCTCAGGTCTCCTCAGCCCTCCATGGTGAGTCTCAGGTCTCCTCAGCCCTCCCTGGTGAGTCTCAGGTCTCCTCAGCCCTCCCTGGTGAGTCTCAGGTCTCCTCAGCCCTCCCTGGTGAGTCTTAGGTCTCCTCAGTCCTCCCTGGTGAGTCTCAGGTCTCCTCAGTCCTCCCTGGTGAGTCTCAGGTCTCCTCAGCCCTCCATGGTGAGTCTTAGGTCTCCTCAGCCCTCCCTGGTGAGTCTTAGGTTTCTTCAGTCCTCCCTGGTGAGTCTTAGGTCTCCTCAGCCCTCCCTGGTGAGTCTCAGGTCTCCTCAGCCCTCCCTGGTGAGTCTTAGGTTTCTTCAGTCCTCCCTGGTGAGTCTCAGGTCTCCTCAGCCCTCCATGGTGAGTCTTAGGTCTCCTCAGTCCTCCCTGGTGAGTCTTAGGTCTCCTCAGTCCTCCCTGGTGAGTCTCAGGTCTCCTCAGCCCTCCCTGGTGAGTCCTAGGTCTCCTCAGCCCTCCCTGGTGAGTCTCAGGCCTCCTCAGTCCTCCCTGGTGAGTCCTAGGTCTCCTCAGCCCTCCCTGGTGAGTCTCAGGTCTCCTCAGTCCTCCCTGGTGAGTCTCAGGTCTCTAGGGAGAAGGATTGCAGGAGGGGGCAGTGAGTGGGGTGTAAAGTGAATAAGAAAAAAATAAAATTAAAATAACAAACAAACAAACAAACAAACAAACAACAAATAGCCCCAGAATTCTCAAGTGAGGGAACTGTAAGAAAATTATTCAAGGAAATGAAATTCATTCCAGATGAATTAGGAGCAATGGAAGATTTAATCACAACCAGGTGGTGAAGGAGGAAGAAGAAAATAGCTGGAAAATGAAAGGCCACAAATGTAAATACAGTGTAGGGCGGAGAGAAGAGGTTCTGTCTGGATAGCGGGGATCAGAGTTCGGGGATACAGGAAGGATGAAGGAAGGACAGTGTCAGCCTATCAAATTTGTCAGAATTCAACGCAAAAAATGAGGCAAAGAGCAAGAAAGATATATCTAAGACTTGGAGGCTTAATGAAAAATATAAAAATAAGGACCAAATATAGTTTTATAAAATTATCATAAAAAAACTTGAAGGTACATTCTTCAGCTAGAGCTACCTAAAACAAAGCAAAGCAAAGCAACAACAACAGCAACAACACAAAGTGAGTAATGTATGCAGTTCTATCTTTTATCTTTTTTTTTTTTTGAGACAGGGCTTCTCTGTGTAGCCCTGGCTGTCCTGGAACTCACTCTGTAGATCAGGCTGGCCTCGAACTCAGAAATTCGCCTGCCTCTGCCTCCCAAGTGTTAGGATTAAAGGCATGCGCCACCACTGCCTGGTCTTGTTATCTTTTTGTTGTAGTGTTTTCTTCTCTTGAGACAGAGGTTCTTGTCTTTTCTTTTTTGTTCTGTTCCTTTCTTTTCTTTTCTTTTTGGTTTTGGTTTTGGTTTTTGGAGACAGGGTTTCTCTGTGTAGTCCTGGCTGTCCTGGAACTCACTCTGTAGACCAGGCTGGCCTCAAGCTCAGAAATCTGCCTGCCTCTGTTTTCATGTAGTTCAAGTTGCTTTTGAACTTACGATGTCGCTGAGGAGAGTCGCACATTTGTGAACCTCCCGCCTTCATGTCTCAGGTGTTGGGGATCATTGGCCTGTGCCATCAGGCCTGGTGTTTTGGGGTGTGTTAAACTTGCTTTTGAGGAATGAAACATGTAACTTAAGTGCTATAAAGTGTACCATTGAGAAAACACATGAACACGTGTGTGAGCACGTGAATAGAGATCTCTGCAAAGGCACACAGACGCTGCCAAGGCTCCTTATTCTGGGATAGAAGGATCAGGAGGGTTTTCCTCCTGTGTAGTCCTTGAGAGGGTAACTTTTGCTTTAACCATACCTTTTTATTACTTTCCCAAAATATGGATAGCACACCAGAGCTCTGGAGATACACTAGGCATGGGGAAATATCTGGCTTTTTATTTCAGGGCTTCTGACGGCCTCGCGGAGGTGTAATCATATCTCAGTGGTAGGATTAAAGCCTACCGCCACCTCTCCAGTTCACACTGAGTTTGAGCAGACCAGCAAATGGTTTTTATTGATTTACCTGTGTTCTAAATTTCCTGGTTTCAAAAGAAAGTTGAGGTCAACTAAAAGAAAGGTAAGAAATGAAATCTTGATTTTTAAGATACAATGGACTGGGGCTTTGAGCTTCTTTGGGTGGTAGAGGGTCTCCCTTTTGACTCCCTGAGTTAACAGAACAGCATCTCAGCTTGCCTTCGGACTCTTGTCTCTGCTTCCCGGCTCGCGCTCTCTTCAATATTTACCCCGTCTTGTCCACCATGGCTCCTGTTCTCCCCTGCTGACCCCCGGGGGAGCATGGTCCCAGCATGCACTGCTCCAGGTGGGCGGGACTAACACATGACGTCCACAGCCACTCTGGTGTGTCGCCTCCAGGGCAGGAATAATCCCAAGCACACCCACAGTTCCATCCCGCACGAATCCTTCTCTCCCACTTTGTTAGCTCTTTCTTATCCTCCAGCCACCTTAGCTGGGACAATATTTCACCAGCTTGAGCTCACGCTCTTTAAGGAGGAAGAGCACGATGCCCCACTCTCTAGATGGATCCCAAGCTTGTTTCTCTCCCTCTGCAAGTGGCCAGCATAGTGTGGGGCACCGTCCCTTCCCACCCTGTGCTTTGTAACCGGCTCCTTGCTTCCTCTCTCGGGCCTCTCATGGCCTGTTCTCTATGTGGCCTCCTGAGCTATTGTTGGCTTTGAAGTGCAAACAAGATCATTTCTCCTTGTAGCGGAAAGCTAGTGCCGACTTTCCGTGTGCTGGGTGACATAAAGATACATGTCGGGTACTCAGTTTATGTCCACCCTCATCTCGCTGCCCCCTTCCCCCCATCTTGGGCTCCCACAGACTCTGGATTTCCTACTCAAGCCGAGGCCAGGCTGCCTCCGGGAACCCTTCGCCGACCAGGAAAGCTCTTCCATGACCTCCCCGCAAGGCTCTCTGCCACAGCATCCAGGAGCTGCTCAAAGCACCACCCCTCTGAGGCCTTTCCTGACAAACCACCTGGCTCTTTTGACAACACCCTGATGGATTCATCCTTGTCACTTCCTTCCGGAGCAGGAACATGGGTGGAGTTGGTCTTCCCTGGCTTACATCTGAACCCTGTTACTTAAGCTACGAGATACCGGAAAGTTCTCAGCTTACCTCTTTATCTGGAATTCAAATCAATATTTTGAAAACCACCTGTGAAAGGGGCAGGCAGGTGGTGAGGACGACCTAAGTATTTGTCATTGTTATAAGAATTCATTTTGTCATCATTTCCTTCAGTCTCCATCTTGGGCTGCCAACTCTGTTGCATTGGCTAAGGCTTGCCCAAAGAGTATCCCAGGGTGAGTGGCTTGAAGAGGATATGTAGTGTCTCATAGTCCTGGAAGCCAAGGCCAGTGGTGTTGGCTTTTCTGGGTCAGCATCCTGTAGACAACATCCTTCCCCCAAAGGGTGTGTCTGTGGTACAAGCTCTTGTTACTAAGACACCAGTGGTATTGGGTTGAGGGCCACTCATAATGACCTCATTTGAGCTTATTACTTTTTATAAAGAGGATCTCCTATTACGTCACAATCTAAAGATAGTAGGGGTTGTGATTTGGACACATGAATTTGAGGGTCATATTAAAGCCTGTGTCTGGACTTGTTAGAAATGTAGTCTGCACATTTCACTTGTTCCGAAGCACAGGACTCCCTCTGAATTACTTGGCTCCCTCGCTCTTGTCTGTGAACCGTGAAGTATCGGAGCTGACGGCAGGAGGTGCCTGGGAATGGCCTTCGGAAGCGTCAGCGTCAGCGGAGGGATGCCCAGGCCTCGGACTTTGTTCCCTGACATTTAAATGGCTCTTTTACAGCCTGGGAGCACGTAGGAGTTGATAAGTCGTGATGGTTTGTATATGCTTTGCCCAGGGCGTGCTCCATTAGGAGGTGTGGCCTTGTAGTAGATGTGGCTTTGTTGGGACACGTGTATCACTGTGGCTGTGGGCTGCCTGGAAGCCAGGGTTCTCCTGGCTGCCTTTGGAACAAGAGGTGGAACTCTCAGCTACTCTAGCCTCATGTCTGCCTGGACGCAGACTGGGTGCCCTGCTCCCACCCTAATCATAGTGGGCTGAATCTCTGAACCAGTAAGCCAGTCCCAAATAAATGTCCTTTATGAGTTGCCTTGGTTATGGTGTCTGTTCACAGCAATAAAAAACTAAGGCAGAAGTTGTGTGAGGTGCTCCTGGGTGACTTGGTGCCTGGACTATGGAGACCATGCAGGGACAGGGCTGCAGGGACAGTCACTGTGTGTCTCCAGATGTGGGTGAGGCTTCTACCTACCTTTGTAACCCTATCCTACCATACACTGGAGCCTGGTCCCTGCATGGCCTGCTGCTGGATGCCCTCACAGAAAGCGGATGCCACCTTCTTGGCAGGGTACTAGTCTTAGAGCACACGTGGCCGTGGCTGGACTTCCTCCAGTGAGTCTACAGAGACTACCTTTCCGTTGTTTTCTTCAATAAGCCTCACTCACTCCTTTACATCCAGGGGGACAACATCCCAAGACACCCCACGATGCCTGATAGTTTTCACCTCTGAGTGTATCATGTGTTTTTATAACCTATAGAAAGTTTGTGAGTTAGATATAACACAATAACCACAACCAGTAATAAGACAAAGCAATTATATTAATATACTGTAATAAAAGTTATTTAAAACGTGGATTATTTCTAGAACTTTCTACATGATATTTCCTAGCTTTCGTTGAAATGGCAGAAAACAGAACAGGATGAAGAGACGGTAGCACAGTATGTGGTTCCCCGCCCCCCAGATGCATGTGAATTTATCCAAGTTTATCTTAAATATCCAGAATTAGGAGTCACTATTTACACTAAATAGTCTGTGTGTATCTTTTGTCAGGGGATCCTTCTAGCATACATTTTCTAGTTTGTAACTGTGATCGGTGTAGAGATACTACACACACACACACACACACACACACACACACACACCCTTTCAGTCCTATGAACACCAAAACCTTAACTTTAACTGTCTGTGGAAAGCTGTGTTAAGGAGCTCAAACCTTGGAAACAATGATGACTGTAATTTCACCTAGGACCCTGGGGAAGCCTGGAAACCGTACCTACGGAGCCTGGAAACCATACCTACGGAGCCTGGAAACCGTACCTACGGAGCCTGGAAACCGTACCTACAGAGCCCAGCGAGCCCAGCTCGTCCCTGGGCAGCTTCCATGTAGATGGTCGGGGACCAAGAAGGGACTATGCTCTTTCCTCTGAGTGTGCTGCGCCCACCTTCCGGTGGATTGCACTTTTCTGAGAATTATTACGCCTTCGGTGCGGAAGCTGCTAAGCTGTCCTAAGGACAAGCCCGGGGCCCTCATTGGAAGGCAGCAGTTGATATGCTGGCCAGGATGTGGCCCCCTCAGAACACAGAGCTGGGTTAACAAACAGGGAGGAAGAACTGCACAGAGAGGGCACAGTCCTGAGGCTTTTCCCAGAGGTGGAAATGGAAGAGCCGGGACGATTCTGACCAGATGCACATGAGGAGGTGGACAGAGGAGCAGACTCCTAAAGGCTGAGACCTTTGAGAGAAACTGAGGCTGAGGAGTAGGAGCCGGGCTGAGCACGCTCGATTCTTTTCTCCTGACTTTAAAAGTTAGGCTTTATTTCAGACGTATTACTGTTTTAGACGTGTGACTCCTGACCTATTAATATGTGATTCAGAGGATTATGCCATAACTAGAACTAGTTATTTTGTCTCTGAAGGCGCCGAAACCACAGGCTCACACTGGATGGACGAGCAGTGGTCCTTCTGTCACAGGCCTGCCTCCGACCTCCCAATCCTGATGAGCGCATCACAGGTGCCAGCTTAGGCACCTTGCAAATATGTTGTGAACAGCCTTGTCTGTTTTATTACCGAGCCCTTGGGAATGTATTCTTCTAGGAGTACATCTGGCAGTAGATATTCATGCTTTTGATGTTTCGGACCAAATTTTGCTATGATCTCAGTGTGGGGTTGACATCTAAAACTGTTTTTTGTGCATAAGGAAATCATGTTATTAAATATCATTAAAATGGATTCCTACAAGTTCTTTGCGACCCATGACAAAACGTATAATTAGCTGGAATTAAATGCTAATGGGCTTAGGACACAAAGGCTCAGGCTCTGAGTAACCCTCAGCTGATACTTGTGTGCGCGGCTCAAATTGTGCACGAGACACATTGCCTTTCAAAAGTCACACTGCCTCCTGCTATCCTCCACAGCGCAGAGGGTTGTGTTTTGGGAAGCTTGGGGTGGATTGGTGAGCTTCTGCCTTATTGTCAGGGTGGAGGTGAGACTGAGCGGCAGATCCGGCAGTGGACTGGAGGGCCTATCAAATGGCAGTGTGCAGAGGTGTGCGTGGACTGTTCCAAGCCATGTCGGAAGCAACGGCTGGTTTCCATATAAACGTGCTTTAGTCTGGAGCTGAAGTTTGACAGAGACAGAGGAAGATAACATCTAACTCATGAATTGTCTGTCTGTCTTCTTAGAGCAGTGGCTGTATTCGTTACTTTTTTCCATTGCTGTAGCAAAAGAACCTTAGGGAGGGAAAAGCTTATTTTGGTTCACAGTTTGAGGTCCAGTCCATCACGGCAGGGAGTCACAGTGGCAGGGGTGCTCAGGGTCCTACCCCACAGCACAATCTTTTCCCATTTAGGATGCATCTTTACACCTCAGGTAAGCCTTTTGGGAAACACTCTCAGAGATGTGCCCAGAGACAATTATCTCCACTCTGATGTACATCCTATCATGTTGACAGTCAAGATTAACCTCGTGGGCCAGGGGGCATGGGTGCATCACTCAATCACCTGACTCACAAGCATGAGGACCTGAATTTGGAACCCCAGAAACCTAGTAAAAATCCAGGTGTGATGCCCAGAGACAGTGGGATGGACCCCGGGACTCTAGATAGCCAGCTAGCTTTGCCTCTCTGACTAAACTCTAATAACGACTGTATCCATGGTGAATTTAACAGTAAATCATGTTTGACAGACTGAGGACATACAGTCAAGTTTCTACAGACGGACAGAGAGAGGAAACTGCCCAAGTCACAGACCCTGTCTCACTGAACCAGGAAGCTGACTTTCCCATGTCTTTATGCAGCTTTGACCCAAGTAGAACTCTGGGCTTTAGCTGGGTACTGAGGTCAGATGCAGTCACTGAACACTGAGCCCCATCAACTGCTTAGTAGGTGGGAAGGACGGTGGGTCAGAGAAGAGGGGAAACTCAGTGGAGAGGAGTGAGTGGGTCCTCTCAACCCCTGGGAAGTCAGAACTTCAGCCCAAGTACTTGATGCCAAGGCCTGGACAACACGGATGGACAGCCAAGGGCTGAGCACAGAAGCAGGGCAGAGAATAGGCTACACTTTCTCGTGTGGAACCAGAACAAGTCGTGAAGATTACTGGTGTCTTCAGGGAAAGCAGTGCACTGTTTACAGGGCGACCTTCTAGGTTTTCTGATTCTTGCTATTAACTGTTGTTGAGCTCTTTCTGTAATCTGTGAATCTGCCTGGTAGTAGCATGATTATAATTAGTCTAATTAGCAATGCAAAACGATCATGGTATGGAAACCTGCAAATAAACTGCCAGGTCGATCTCCTAGTGATCTCCCTCCTCGCGGAAATGGCCATTCATATTTCTCCCGCTCCACACACACTCATCTGTCTTCAGGTTCTTCCTGAACCTTCTGTGACATCTGCTTGATTTTCTTCTCTACTTAACCAACGAGTCAAATAAAGTCTTTGACACAGCCATCTTCCATTTGCATGAGAATGGTGATTTTTTTGAAAATCATTTTTAAATTATTTATTTATTTATTTATTTATTTATTTATTTATTTATTTATTTATTTATTTTACACTCCATATTTTATTCCCCCCACTCCTGTTCACCCTCTGACTGTTCCACATCCCACATCTCCTCCCCTCTACCTATCTCCACATGGATGTCCCCACCCCACCTGACCTCTAAACTCCCTGGGGCCTCCAGTCTCTTGAGTTCGGTGCATCATCTCTGAATGAACACAGACCCAGCAGTCCTCTGCTGTATGTGTGTTGGGGGCCTCATATCAGCTCGTGTATGCTGCCTGTTTGGTGGTTCAGTGTTTGAGAGATCCCAGGGGTCTTGATTAAATCAGACCTCTGGTCCTCCTTCAGGGTCTCCCTCCTCCTCAGCTTCTTCCAGCCTTTCCCCAATTCAACAACAGGAGTCAGCTGCTTCTGTCCACTGTTTGGATGCAAATATCTGCACCTGGCTCTTTTAACCTCTTGTTGGGTCTTCCAGAGCGTGGTCATGCTAGGTCCCTTTCTGTGAACACTCCATAGACTCAGTAATAGTGCTAGTTCTTGGGACCTCCCCTTGAGCTGGATAAAAATCATCTTTTAACAACCCCTGAGGTGTGTTTAATGCATACACATAAGGGGGAAGATCCCAGGCAATACTGACTTCAGAGGAAGGTTGGCAAACACACCCAATAAGCAACAGCTAGCATCCTGCCCTCAAGGATGGTCCATACAACCCGTGCACATGAGGACATGTGTGCATGCATGTGCCTGTGCATGTACACTGTCCTCTTTCCCACTGGTGTGGAACTCACCAATCGGGCTGAGCTGACTGACCAGGAACCCCAGGATCCACCCGCATCTGACAGCCAGCTGCCATGCCCCACCGACATTTTTATGTGAGTTCTGGGTACCGAACTCAGGTTCTCCTGCTGGCACAGCAGGCACTTTATGGGCGGAGCCATCCGCCCAACCCACTCCTTATTCCTCATCTCTATTCAGGTCAAGTCTGCAGATCATTAATCATATCTTCTCAGATTATGGTAAGAGGCGTTTATAGATTTTTTTTTTTGAGGAATTAGCTCTTATTTTCTGTCTCACCTTTATATAAACATTTGTTGGCACATTAGTGATTTGTATCCCACCTGCTTCCAGAAACCACACCTGATGTGGACGGCATGCAGTGGGAGCGAATAAAGTTTGGGTGGCAGACAGACCTTACCTTGCAAAGAGCAATGTCATCTGTAGAAACACAGAGCAGATGGCGAAAAACCATATGATAAAAATAACAGAAGGCTGGATGGTAAATACGCCACAACAATTAGGCTACCAAGGAGCTGATGAGCAGAAGGGGGAGGCCAGAGCGGCGAGGGGAGGGTCATCCAAGGTCACCAGCTCCAAGATAGTAACAGTACCTCTTATTTTAGATTATGTGTCAACTGTCTCCCAAGAGCTGCGTATGTGCTCACTTCGTTGTGACTTAGTCTTCCTACCTGGGATGGCTGAGAAGGGAGTGCCAGTTTTCACAAGCGCACCACACAAGCTAAGATAAGATATCAATTCCTTTGCTATCTTCAGATTGCTGCTCAGAGAAGTTTCCAGACTTAAAGCCGAGCTTAGACAAAGTGCAGATGGATAATTTCTGGGAATGTGGGGAAAGCAGCAACAGGACTCGAAAGCGCCCCCAACCTGGAGGTCCACATGTCCACAAGGAAAGAGGAGTTGAGCATAAGGTCATTAAGTTACAGACAGATGACTAGCTTCAAAGACCTGAAAATGTACCAGCCCAGGACCAGTCACTGTGCAGTTTCACAGGGCTCAAACGCAGGGTAATATTCTGGGCTGATTTATGATGGGCTCCCATGCTGGGCAGGGCAGAGTCAGGGTGCAGTGGGGCTGGTGGTTATAAAACAAGGCAAATGTGTTCTTTGGAACACAACATTCATGGAAGCTATTTGTGTGGGCGATGGTTTTACAGCACAGGGATCAAGCTGTTCGGCTAGCATCTAGCTTATGGATTAGAAGAACAAAATAAGAGGCAGAGAACGAGGGTGGAGTGTCTGCTGTGCACTGGGTGAGAAACACGCAGTGGACCCTGGAGGGACAATAAGATTTTGTGAATCTTGAGCCCTGAATCTCAGCAGTGAGCTCTTTTCTTGTGACAGTGGCACCTGTCTGTGTCACAGCCAGTTGGAGGGCTGGGGTGTCTGCATTGGCCTTGGAGATGTAGAGAAATAGGCATTCTTGCCTGTGAGGAGATGCCATTGGCACTAAGACTGTCTTTCTATGGTTATGTGTCCAGTACACATTTCACATACAGGCTACTTCATTCCTAAATGTTATTGTCTTAAAATTTCAATCTAATCAATTAATTATTGTATGCATGTGTGTGGGTATGTATGTTTATGTGTGTGTGCATGTGTGCATGTGTGCGCACATATGTGTGCATGTGTATGGTCACATGTGTTCACATGTGTATGTGTACATGTATGTATATGTCTATATGTATGTGTGTGCATGCAGTGTATGTGTGTGCATATGTGTGCATGTGTTCACATATGTGATCACATGTGTATATGTGTACATGTGCATGCATATGTATGTGCACATGTGTGTATGTATGTGCACATGTGGGTATGTATGTGGGTATGTGGGTATGCATGTGTCATGTGTGCATGTACATGATTTGGCACATGTGTGGAGGTCAGAGTATAACTTTCAGGAGTCTGTTTTCTCTTTCCAGCATGTGGGATGTGGGGATTGAACTCAGGTTATCCAGTCTAGCAGCAAGCATTCTTACCCATTGAGCCATCTTATTGGCTTTTCTAAAATTGAGTGATGACAGTTTTGAATACCTGCTGTCTGTTAGGCACCACCTCATGTATGAATTTGCAGAGCTGATCTGGGAAGTGTCTACATAGCCCAGAAAGGAAAAACTTGACTTTTCAGTGTAGAACCATTTCTCAGTTGTCAGCTTCTATAGTTCTCATATCCAGTGGAGTTAGATTTGACAAAGTTTGGGCAAGGAGACTGGCCTCAGGCCCTCACATGTGTGCAATGTGGTTTCATTGCATCTGCCCATTTCAAACTCTGACAGAAACTGGGTGAACTTCTACTCAGGCTACAGGTAGCTGATAGCCTAGAGGGGTGTGAAGGAAGGAGACAGGGTCTGACTCTACTCTGGGTCTTCTCCCACTGCATGGCAATGTGGCAACTTTATCCTGACATTTGCTTCAGACTTATGTGTCACTCACACTTCTGAGCAAGGTCTTTCCCTTTTAGTTCCCAAAAGGGGTGGATGCTAGCCGCCTACTCATCCTTTCCCAGTGGCGTTGTGGCTGACTGGAGGGCTGAGGCCCCTTAGCTTTGGTAGGAGCAGGTTAAGTGAGCGACTGCCCGGATCACCGAAGGCAGCTGGCAAGCAGAGGGATAGCACAGGTGGATGCAAACCGAAACAGTTTCCTTCAGACCCTGCAGAGGTCGAGTAACAAGGAAGACCGCTGCTCTCCTAGGTGTGTGTCATGGGCAGGAACTTCTTGCTCCTGCAAGTGTGGCCTGTGGAGGGTCTTCCTTGGTCTCCTGACAATAGGCGGGTATGTGGCTTTGCAACTGATCAGATCGATGTGCAGATGTGAAGGCAATAATGCCAGCAATAGCTGCCATTGAGCACAGATCCGAGAAGCGGATCAGACCTGTCACTAACATCTGTTTCGCTTGAAGCCCAGTGTTTATCTCTTTGGCTGAGGCCCAGGCACCTCGCTGGCAGGAACCCAAACCCATCCAACCCATCCCTAGGGCTGTCTCTTGGGCTCCCCCCAAACCCAGACTGTAAGGCAGAAAACACGTCCCTTTGATTTGCTTTCAGAGCTCTGCTGGAAAAAATTGAGGAACTCCAGACAGAACAGTGGAAATGTATTTGAAACAATTCAAGACTTCGCTTTTGTGTGAATAAAAACAGCTCCCGAGAAGACGTTTGAAGTAGTTAAAAATCATTTGAGAGAATCCAGACACAAGGCAACGTAACAAATCAATTCTTTTTATAATCAGGCATTCCTATTTTTGAAGTGTGCGAAGTCTGCCATGATTATTTTCAGTGGTGTCCTCTTACAGCAAAGGATAAATTGATGTCAACCTTGTGTCTCAACCTCTTCCTGCTCTTTCAGCAGCCAGGTGGGAGCTGTCTCTGGTCCTGAACTTGGTCTGCTGCTCCCCATGAGCCTCTGCACCTCAGCTGGGGAATTCCTCATCTGCAGCACGGACTACATCATCAATTCAAATCTTGTTGTTGTTGATGATTTTTCTCACTTCTTGTCTTGATGTTGAGAACTCTCACTGACTCTCCCATGCTCTCTGCATAGTGAGAACTTGGTAGGGACAGTTTTGAGTAAACAAGAATGATCATAGCCAAAAACAGTGTGGTGCTGGTGGTGGTGGTAATGGTGGTAGTGGTGAAGCCTACATCTAAGACCGAGACAGGAAGGTAGCAGAGGACACCTCGTCACCCCAGGTGTGTGTTCCTCTCCTTCATCTACGAATGCCCTGCTTGGATGTATCTATAGACTAATGTATAAGTCCATCTTGAGTCTGGACTGGCTGCTCTTTGTGGCTTGCAATCATGGTATGATGAAAGGGCAGATGTGGACCCTGGACACCTGACAGAATGACCATAAGAGGGAAGACAAGGAGCAGAGGCCAACTGCACCCTTTGAGGAGGACAAGAGTCAGGCCATTCTCGCCTGGGCTCTGAGGTGTCCCCAGAATAACAACTAAACCCATGTTGGTGGGTACCCTTCTTATGTGACTCATGGCTTCTATTCAGATCCAGAGGAAGCTATCCCAGGGCCACTGTGGCCTTGTAGATGGATGGGTATCCTGCTGGCTGGCTGGTGACAGAGAGGTAGGATTGTATTGTGAGTGTGCCCAGTGCAACAGAGGCTGGGTGTCTTGCTGTGTTTCTCATTCATAAAGCACAGCCACCTGTTTCTTCTCATGTTTTGTTAATTTTTTTAAGGCAAATCTTTTTTGGAAACCTATTAAGAAACATCAAAATGATTCTTGGGCATTAAGCAGCTGTTAAAATGTTTTGATGGCTTTAAAATAACAAATAAGCTAGAAACATATGGATTTCATTTTTTTCCCTTAAATTTAGTGTGTAGATGGTTACAAGGCAAGTTAACCATGGAGATTCAGTTTAGCTCTCCTCTTATTTTGGGAGGAAGCTAATCACTAAATAAGCAAATGTAGAAACATAGTCAAAATTAAGTTGTCTGGGGCATGGATGGTTTTAAGCTAAGATGTTTCCCAGGTTGGCTCTGTACCTTATATGTGGGTACTCAGTGCATTTAGTTTATACGAGGTTGTCTCTTGTAATTTAACCACCTCTATGAGCCCTTGGAAAAGTCTAGTTGCTTCTACCAGGCTCGGAGAGAGACTTGAGAACATCGGAATAATTCCGGGCTCCACATTCTAAGTTCATTCACAACATCATTGTCTCAGGGACTGGAAATCCTGGCACACAGGAAAGAGATGCTTCTCATCTGCCCTCCTGGCAGAGCACCAGGAGAAAGCGAAGACACAACTGTGCATGCAGGAATCATATTTTATCACAGAGTAATATTGTATTGGTTAATGACCGTGACGCCATTTACTTATTCCTGGCTCAGCTTGTGGCAAGCCCTTCACGTGAGTCATTCCAGGAAACTATCACAGGGAGTCTTAAATACAGTTGGGTAAATCAAGGCTAGATTATGCTTTTGTTTCTTTTTCTTCTGCCTTTTATTCCTTTTTTTATTCGATATATTCTTTATTTACATTTCAAATGATTTCCCCTTTCTTGGATCCCCGCTCTCCAAAAGTCCCATAAGCCCTCTTCCCTCCCCATTTCCACATCCACCCCTTCCCACTTCCCTGTTCTGGTATTCCCCTACACTGCTGTACTGAGCCTTTCCAGAACTAGGGGCCACTCCTTCCTTCTTCTTGGAAATCATTTGATATGTGGATTGTGGCTTGGGTATTCCAAGCTTCTAGGCTAATATCCACTTATTATTGAGTGCATACCATGAGTGTTCTTTTGAGACTGGGTTACCTCACTTAGGATGATGTTCTCCAGCTCCATCCATTTGCCTAAGAATTTCATGAATTCACTGTTTCTAATGGCTGAATAGTACTCCATTGTGTATATATACTACATTTTTTGTATCCATTCCTCCGCTGAGGGACATCTGGGTTCTTTCCAGCTTCTGGCTATTATAAATAGGGCTGTTATGAACATAGTGGAGAATGTATCCTTATTACATGCTGGGGAATCCTCTGGGTATATGCCCAGGAGTGGTATAGCAAGGGCTTCTGGAAGTGTCGTGCCCAGTTTTCTGAGGAACCACCAGGCTGATTTCCAGAGTGGTTGTACCAGCTTGCAACCCTACCAGCAGTGGAGGAGTGTTCCTCTTTCTTCACATCCTTGCCAACACCTGCTGTCTCCTGAGTAAATTTTAATCTTAGCCATTCTGACTGGTGTGAGGTGAAATCTCAGGGTTGTTTTGATTTGCATGCCCCTAATGACTAATGATGTTGAACATTTCTTAAGGTGCTTCTCAGCCATCCGAAGTTCTTCAGGTGAAAATTCTTTGTTTAGATCTGTACCCCATTTTTAATAGGGTTTTTGGTTTTCTGGGGTCTAACTTCTTGAGTTCTTTGTATATACTGGATATTAACCCTCTCTTGGTTGTAGGGTTGGTGAAGATCTTTTCCCAATTTGTAGGTGGCCAATTTGTCCTTTTGACAGTGTCCTTTACCTTACAGAAACTTTGTAATTTTATGAAGTCCCATTTGTCAATTCTTGATCTTAAAGCATAAGCTATTGGTGTTCTGTTCAGGAACTTCCCCCCTGTGCTCATGGGTCCTCAAGGGTCTTCCCCAGTTTCTTTTCTATTAGTTTCAGTGTGTCTGGCTTTATGTGGAGGTCCTTGATCCACTTGTAGTTGAGCTTAGTACAAGGAGATAAGAATGGTTCAATTCACATTCTTCTGCATGCTGACCTCCAATTGAACCAGCCCCATTTGTTGAAAAGGTTATCTTTTTCCATTGGATGCTTTCTGCTCCTTTGTCGAAGATCAAGTGACCATAGGTGTGTGGGATCATTTCTGGGTCTTCAATCCTATTCCATTGATCCACCTGTCTGTCACTGTACCAATACCATGCAGTTTTTAACACTATTGCTCTGTAGTATTGCTTGAGGTCCAGGATACTGATTCCCCTAGAAGTTCTTTTACTGTTGAGAATAGTTTTAGCTATCCTGGGTTTTTTTGTTATTCCAGATGAATTTGAGAATTGCTTTTTCTACCTCTATGAAGACCTGAGTTGGGATTTTGGTGGGGATTGCATTGAATCTGTATATTACTTTTGGCAAGATGGTCATTTTAACTATATTAATCCTGTCAATCCACAAGCATGGAAGATTTTTCCATTTTCTGAAGTTTTCTCCAATTTCCTTCTTCAAAGACCTGAAGTTCTTGTCATACAGATCTTTCACTTGTTTGCTTAGAGTTACACCAAGATACTTTATATTGTTTGTGGCTATTGTGAAGGGTGTCTTTTTCCTAACTTCTTTCTCAGCTTGTTTATCCTTTGAATATAGGAAGGCTACTGATTTGCTTGAGTTGATTTTATAACCAGTCACTTTGCTGAAGTCGTTTATCAGCTGTAGGAGTTCTCTGGTGGAGTTTTTTTTTGGGGGGGGTGTCACTTAAGTATACTATCATATCATCTGCAAATAGTGATAGTTTGACTTCTTCCTTTCCAATTTGAATCCCTTTGGCCTCCTTATGCTGTCTAATTGCTCTAGCTAGTACCTCAAGTACTATATTGAAAAGATATGGAGAGAGGTGGCAGCCTTGTCTGGTCCCTGATTTTAGTGGGATTGCTTCAAGTTTCTCTCCATTTAGTTTGATATTGGCCACTGGTTTGCTGTATATTGCTTTTATTATGTTTAGGTATGGGCCTTGAATTCCTGTTCTTTCCAAGACTTTTAGCATGAAAGGATGCTGAATTTTGTCAAATGCTTTTTCAGCATCTAATGAAATGAAACCAATGGTTTTTTTCTTTGAGTTTGTTTATGTAGTGGATTGGATTGATGGATTTATGTATATTGAACCATCCCTACATCCCTGGGAAAGGCTAGATTATGTTAATGAGTCTACTAAATGTCTGTCTCTGAGGATGCCCGGATAAAGCTTGGCAGACAGGTGTGGCAACTGGACCATATTCTGACCACATCTTTCCAGCCATCCTGCTCAGTGGATCAACCACCCGCAGCAAGAAGTGAGTTTTACAAACAGCACATGAATGTCCACGCATCCAAACACTTTCATTAATTACCTACATTAGGGACCAGAGAGATGGCCTGTTGGGTAAAGAGTCTGCCCTGCAAGTTAAGATGATCTGAGTCTGGATCCCCAGAACCCACATAAAGACAGATACACTATTTATCTCTAATCTCAGGGATTATATGGTGAGATGGGAGACAGAAGCAGGAGAACCTCTGTGGGCCAGCGAGCCTTGTGTGCACAGTGGAGAACAGCAAGAGGCTGGGTCTAAATGTGAAGTGGAAGTGGAGGGCTGATGCCCATGACTGTTCTCTGATCTCCACATGTGTTCCCTGACATGGCAACACTCTCTCTCTCTCACATACACACACACACACACACACACACACACACACACACACACGAGTGATGTTAAAAATAAACAAATAAAAGAAAGAGTTCACTCTTGAGGAAATACAGCTAGGAGACAGACAAACCACCAACTCTCACTGTCTGACCCCTCCCCTCAAACTCCAGTGTCTTTGCCTGTCCTGTCTCTCAGCCAAACATCAACTTCTTTTTCTGAGAGAGCTCACAGAGTGGGAGGAGGCCTCCCCTGCTATTCCCCGTGTACCTCAGACCCCCTTCTGTCTTCCTCTGGCAGTTGTGCTGCCATCCCTCTGCTTATCCTAGAAAAAAATCTTAGCCTCAATCCTTTAGTCAGAATATCTGCTGCTGTGGACAGCAATCTTCCCAGTAAATGTGCCAATCCTTCCCTCCGTCCCTCCCTCCCTCCGTCCCTCCCTTCCTTCTTCACTTCCCCCCTTTTTCTATGTTCAGCTCATCCTGGTCAGGGCTTTGCCGCTGGCCTCCCTGCCCAGCTTCCCTTGTCTAGTCTAGATCACCCGCTGGTGCCTTGCTCAGTACAAACCATCACCAGAAAATGAGTCATTTCCCATTGACTATCAGTAGACGGGTGCACACTGTCCACCACTTCCTGAACATCTCTCAGCCTCCACCCCATATTGCTTGCAGGGTCTCGCAGCCCATAGTTTATTATTATTTTTCGATTGCTAAATCATCCAGAGTTCCTGTAGTGTTTTTGGTGACTCATCTGTTACAAGGTAATTAGTGAGTTTGACTGCGTATTGAGCTTTGAAATAATGAAAAGTCTATAGGATGGTGGATGACATCAGCTAACATTTGCCTGACTCAAATTTGGCTGCATAATTTATAGGGCTCAGTGCAAAATAAAACCACAGAGACACTTGAAGCATTGTTAAGAACCTTAAGAAGTAGGTGGCGGAACACGAGTCAGGCAGGTCCTGGGAAAGGGTGCTGGCTACATACTGGTGCTGATTCGAGCCAGTATGTGGGTCACATAAAGGGGCTCAAGACAACATTAGCCAGATACTTTGAGATATGCACCCCATCGTTTCCATTTTTATACACGAGCAAGTCAAGGTTTCAAGATGAAATTCCCTGTCCAAATCCCCTAACTCACATAACTCAGGCATTACCACCCCTGAGAAACCATTCCCCAGTGACCTGAATTTTAGTGTTCCTGCCAACTCGTCATTCCTTTTGCAAGTAACATTATCAAACTTACAATTATATGAATATCTGGAAGCAATGTCTCCTTATATAGACCAAGAACCCATTAAATAGCACAGGCTGACTTCAATCTTGTGATCCTTTTACCCTGGTCTCCTTGCACTGGGATTAGAGGTATATACCACCGAGCCTATGTTAACTGATATTCACTTTGGTATTAGAGTATAAGAAACAACTTTTATTAGGAGATTGGAAAAATAAAGTACAAAGAGGCACATTACAATAGCCCTGTGGTATTAATGTGTAGACATATTGGTTTTACCTAAACATCTATTATAAGCAAAGTATACATTATAGAGAGGTAGACAGGTTTATGCATAGGTGCCAGGTGCCCATTGACTAATAGGTAAGCTGGTGGATTGATCAGTTGGTGGATAGGGTGGGTTAACAGAGATGAACAAACACATACACACTTACACACTTAAGTATACACAATTAGACACATGTAGTTACATAACACAAAAGCAACTGTCTATGTCTACATCTTTTCTCATGGCCGTGACAAAGTCCTGACAGAGGCAAATGTGGGAAGAGATGTTTACTTGGGCTCATAACTTTGTGCCTAGTCAGACACTTGGCTGTAATGGCTTGGTCTGCAATGGCGAGCTCATAGCATGTGGCTTTTTCACATCTTGATATACAGAACGCAGAGAGATTTGGACAGGAAGCAGAGCTGGGCTCAGCATTCAAGGGTTATTCATGGTAGCCTCCTCCTACCAACTAGGACCTCCTTGTAGGGATTGTGCAACCTTCCCAAACAGCACTGTCAAGTGTTAAAACGCAGGAGTCCATGGGAGACATTCCACATTCATGTCACCAGGGCCTGTGGTAACTCTATCAGTTACCAGTTCCAGTATGTTGGAGCAGAAGAATCGGGGCAAGCTGGGGGCAGCCATCTTAGCTGCTATAGAACACAAGTGCACTTGGTTTGTCTCTTCCACAAGTGCACACCAGTGGCTCGCTGCCTATTCGCTACGGCCAGGCCTCTGTCAGAGAAACCTAACATTTTCACCCTCCTTAGTCCTGTGTCAAAGTGCCTGACCCTGGCGTGATGTCTGATGGTTTTATTAAAGCATTGGCACCTGGCTGGCCCATGGACTATGCTTGCAGGGTTATGCTTTGCAAAGGAACTGCAGATAAATGCACCAAGGAAATACACTGAAGCTTGATTTGAGAAATGATTATAATGTCACAATCCTGAGGCAGGAGCCTTTACCCGCTGACCCTTGTTTTCCTCAGATCTCTCTCCTGATAGTCTACTCCAAGCCAGCATGACCTTCTTCCCCCATGACTCCTCAAATCTGCAGTCTCTACTATAAAATACGGTCATCAGTGACTCACGAAGAGCCACTTGTTGAGAAAATGCCTGTCACTCTTACCTCACTGTTGTCTGTGAGAGTCACCAGGGCCTCTGATACCCACGCTGCTTCGATGGAGAAATACAGAACTCCATACCAAATCCAGAGGAGGAGTTTGCTTCCCAAGAACAGGGGAAAGAGCAAAGATGCTCTTTTCTGTTCACTAACACAGTGTGAATGAGTGAAGGGTATTAAATACTGGCCAAGCTGCAGGCCACTAAGGTAGAAACATAAAGGCTGAGCTCACTCTTTCCTTAAGAAGATTCCTTGGGTTTGTCCCACTCCTGGCCTGCTCAGCAGTCAGCATCCTGTGAGACCAGGGTTTCCCTGCTCTGCCTGGGAACCCTGCACTTCCTGGAACTGTGAGATTCAGACACCTGTCTTTGTGAGTTTAATAGAATGCTAGGGTTCTAATAAAAACCAAAATGAGTATACATTGTCTCTTTCCTGTGTGCATGCAAGGAGATCATATACTTAATTTGCTGGATGTGTTGAAAAGATAAAACCCAGCCCAGAGAAGAAAACAACAAAAGTAAAAGCCATGGAGAACGAGTGTCTTCAAGGAAAGCCACAGGGACTTGAATCTGAAAGTACACCCTGGAGGAGCCATGGCTGAAGGGTTTCCTTGGGGGTTGAGGCTCTTTTGTGGAAACCTGTTCAGTGTGCTATCAGCCGACACTGTAAAACCAGTGTTTGGTATTGAGCACTGGAGGCCCCAGGGAAGATACACACACGTCAAAAATGCCACCTTCGGAATAACTAGCCTTTGAGGATAATTGAATTATTCCTGGGTGCGGAGTTATAATGTCATATCCCCGTGTGATTATTGCTTTGTTTATGGCTTTTTTTTTTAAAGAATTACCTTCTCCAGAGAGGAGCCGAGCTAATAAGCATTGCTTATAAATATGCTCATTTTCAGCCCCTTTCCCTTACACTGTGATTTGAAATTCCAAGCAAATAGCTGCTAGGGGTTGCAATGATTTATTTAGCAGTGTTTTGAGCCAGCCAAGAGGTTAGATGAATTGAAGGCAGTGGTGGATGTGTAGATGTTGCTGCGGCTGGTCCCTTGACCCCTGACCCTAAGCCAGTGCAATGTCTTGGGAAGAAGCCAGGGAGGACTCAGGTGACAGACATTCTCAGCAGCGGGTCTGGCGCTAGACACCAGGGAACCTGGTTGTTTCTCCGGTGTTTGCATTTGCTCATCTGGTTTCTAATACACTCTCTATCACTTAACTGCAGAGGGAGGGAGGGGCTGCAAGAGGTGGAGAGAGAGGAGCAGGGTGGGAAAGAAGTCAGAAGTAGCTACAAGGAGCTGAAGGGGTTAGCAACCTCATAGGAAGAACAGCAATATCAACCAACCAGACCCCCCACACCCCAGAGCTCCCAGGGACTAAGCCATCAACCAAGGGATATACATGGCTCCAGCTGGATATGTAGCAGAGGATGGCCTTGTCAGGCATCAATGGGAGGAGAGGTCCTTGATCCTATGAAGGCTTGATAGATACCCCAGTGTAGGGGAATCAAAGGCAGGAAGGTGGGAGTGGGGTGGGTAGAGGAACACCCTCATAGAAGCAGGGGGAGGGAGGATGAGATAGGGGTTTCCTGGGAGGGGGAAATTGGGAAAGGGGTAACATTTGAAATGTAAATAAAGAAAATATCCAATTAAAAAAGAAGAAGAAATGGCTGCAAGGAGGGTCAGCTCTGCGCTCTGGTGATGAAGCGTCTTCTGCGATGTTCTCCATGCACCCAGTTCTCATTCCACTCAGCAGGGCCACCCACCTCAGCGCCTGAAGGCAGGGACTGTGCGCCAATCATTTCTTAGGCCTGCACATAGCCCTTTATTATGATTTGGAACAACAGAGAAAGACAGAAGAATGCCGTGAAAGTCAACAAGGTGCCCAACTGGGTTATGTGCAGCCAAGAGAATGAGCCGAGTGAGGATTGAGGGCTGCAAGTATGTAGGGAAAAGGTGCTGGCTATGCCCTCAGCTTGCATCCCTTCTACTGGGCATGACAGGTTTGAGGCAGCTCTGTGGAGCCTCGGTCAGGGTTCCAGCCACTGTTGAATCTTAGGAACTGGAGAGGAAGTGTGATATCTTTGGAACCCAGTTGTGTTGTGTTGTCGAACATCAGAAAGCACCCAAGCACCAGTGGCTTCCTGGTAATCATCTGTGCAGTTCCACACTCTTCTTCATGTCTTCCTGGTTACTGAAGCATCAGCTGAGTGGGCACCTTGCCAACAAGTCAGCTGTGACAAATGTGGGTTGTTGTGGACCCAGCCGTGTGTGAGCTGAGGCTGGGCCACATCCTGCTTGGGTTCAACTGAGGTCAGTGCCAGATACAAGGGGAGGCCTATTGCCCTACATAACATTTTCCTTCCCCATGAGAAAGCCTGGGGTGGTCTGATGGGTTAGAGCTATAAATAGCTGTGGTGGGGCTTGAAGCAGCTGTCCAGATATTTGGGAAAACCTCAATGTTTGTCTCACAATGAAGTGTGTATGGTTATGCAAATGTATGCTCGCACACGCGCGCATGTGTGTGTGTGTGTGTGTGTGTGTCTGTCTGTCTGTCTGTCTGCATGAGTGCATGTCCATGAATGTATGTCTATTTTTCCTTTTTTTCTCCTCTATGTATGATGTGTTCATCTTTTGCTTGTGTGTATCTCTTTCTTTTTGTGAATTGGGGCTTGTGGATGCATTAGAACAGAGCTGGGTTGGGTAAGGGAGAGTTTAAAAGCCACAGAACTCTCTCAAGCTCGGATCTGAAGAGGTTTGGTGTTTTTTGAAAAGCCCATAGTCGGAGCAGAACAACTCTTTGGTCTGCTGGTATCCCACTTCCTATTTCAAACGGCAGTGAGTAGGCATGAGCAAAGGGGGTGGAGGCGAGGGGTCCATTGCCACTTTTCTCTGGGGGAGCCTAGCCGGTGTGTACTGGGAGTTTTCTCTGAGGCGAGAGCAGAAGCTGCCACTGTTACCTGCTTTCGGTGAGACGCTGTTTCTGTCCTCAGAGGCTGTGGGTTGTGGGGAAGGCTGGGTAGGAAATGGAGTCTCTGGAAGGGGTGTAGTTTCTGCATGAGGACTATGAGGAGATGTGGTGATCTGCAGTCAGCCCAGCGCTGGACAGCTGTGAGTGGGAAGGACATCCCTGATGCAGAGATAGGCTACAAAGGATGGCATCCTTAGCATATGACTCTGTGCGTTTGAGCTGCACAAACTATGGACTCTCCATGAGGAGCAAAGAGGAAACTGTTTCTCATGGTCCCAGAGGCTGGGAAGTCTCAGGATAAAGAAGCCACCTTCTGCCTGTGTCTTCACATGGCCTTGGTGCATGCATGGGAAAACTCTTTTCTTATATGGTTAGGAATCCCACCATGAGGACCTGACCTTGGGACTCCACCTGACTCCAGTCACCTCCCAGAGTCCCCGAGTATTGGAGGTGAAGGATTGAGAGTATGAACTCTCTGTGGGGTCTGCAAGTCACGGGCAGCTGAACCTGGCTTGCCCTTGGAGATGATGGCAAGGCTATGGCAAACAGGGAGGAGCTTGTGCACGGTGCTCCTGGATCTCAAGATTGAATTTCTTACAAAGAACCAAGCTTCCCTGGGGAGGGAGGCACTGAGTACCATGGCTTGGAAGCACCTGAGAGAGTGGAGATGGAGATCTTCTGTCTAGTGTAGGCAGGTGTAAGAATCAGGGAGACATCCCCAGGTTTGCTCCCCTAAGATGCCGTCTGGGTTCACTGTATGGGTTGGTCTATCTGTGTGCACAGAAAGGCTTCTCTCTCAAGTTTCCAATGGTGTGGTCAGAACGGTGCTTTGGGTGGGCAGATGAGCCTGCTTGGGATACACAGGACAGTCTATTATCAGTTTTGGGGTAATAGGACTGTCAGGGAAGTCCTAGAAATGTTGAGTTGACTAAGCCCTGTGCACAGAGGGCAATGGAATCTGACACACAGATATACAGCATCTGAAACCCTTTGGTAGCAGGGAGTGGATTTACTGTCCCATGGTGACACTAGGTGGATCCAATCTCTCCCTCTGGTTCCTTCCAGGAAGCAGTAGCCCTAGACAAGCCCAGCTCCAAGAGACAAGCTCCAGCTCCTTGTAGGTGGGGCGCAGGTGTGGAAGGCTCACCTCAGAGACAGAAATCCCAAGAAGAAGTTTCACTGAAGAGTGAAAACAGTGAAAACAGTCTTGCTCTTGAAGGGCCTCCAGACTTTGAAAACTGCCTCCTTGCACCAAGGAACCTGGAACAACTATTTTATGGTCACAAGGCCCTGGTATGTGCATATAAACTCAGAGGTCAAGGGTCCCTGCACCTGTCTTACTTAAGGATGTTTCTGTAGCAGCAGCAGCAGCAAGATCTTGTGATACTGTGGGCAGAGGTACGAGCATCCATCTCACTGCTGCCTTCAAGTCCACAGGCAGCAGGCAGATTGAGGCTGCCTGTGGCTGAGCCTCGACCTCAGTTCCTTACCACCCGCCTCTCCTCAGCTCCTCCTGTCCTTCCTCAGCACTAGCTCTGCTGTTGTGTTGGCCTTTGTTCTCACCTCTAACCTGTGGTGTCCCACTGTAGCCCTCTGAAGATGTTTCATTGCCTACTGCTGTTCCAAGTTGCCCTCCACCCAGAGAACCTCATGACTTCCTACACATCCAAAGTAAACCCCCAACTCCACCAGAACTCAGATGTCCACACTGTGGCTGCTCCCATGCATCCTGTGCTGTCACAACATCTTCCTGGTCTCACTCTCAGGAGCTCTAGACACTGTACTGAGTCTGGGAGCCCAAATCCTCAGGAGCACTGTTCTCAATCTAGGAGGATACTGATTTTCATTTCTGTGACAGGCAACATATGGGAGGCAGGGTTTACTCTGGCTTGCAGTTCAGAGAATACAGCCCATCATGCAAAGGAACCATGACAGCTGAAGTGGCTGGGTCTGTGTGGTGGTTTCCACTCTAGTACACCCTGTTGGGACTGATCCAACTCATACTCCTTGAGCCCTGCCCATGCCCCTTCCTTCTATTCATAAGTTACCACAAATTCCCACAAGACTTTCACTAGGCGGGGATGAAGTGTTGAAGCCATGGCTGTTAGTACTTCGTCTGGACTCCACCCTCACGGTTACCTGCCAACAGCCAGGTAGGCCTGGCTCCTGTAAAAGGGGCTTCTTGCCCCTTCTCGCTCTCTTACTCTCTTAGCCTCTTTTGCCCTCTTGGGCTTCTCTCTTCCCCCTTCCCTTCCCCCCTCTCTCCACATGGTAATGTCCTGCCTCTACTTCTCTACTCTATCCTTCTCTCTGCTTTTCTCTGCCTTTACTACTCGCTTAACTCCTTTCCTCATGTCCTAAATAAACTCTATTCTATTCTATTCTATTCTATTCTATTCTATTCTATTCTATTCTATTCTATTCTATTCTATTCTATTCTATTCTATTCTATATCATTTCCCCTCAGGGGGAAGGGATGCCTTGGCATGGGCTCTCTGAGGCACCCCCTTCCCCAACACCTCACATACCACCATAGAACATATTCTATATATTTCTATTTTTATGATCTTAACAATGGCACTGGGCCACCCTGCTTACTGGTCAATGGACTTCCTGGAAGTAGGAGTGCCTCATGTCTACAGTCATAATGCAATGACAAAACTCATGACATAGAAGTAGCCACCTGCACCCTGCATCTCAGGCTGTGGCTGCAATCTCTTATCCTTTCCTATTCTTTCCGTTCCGATCGATCTGGATTTTTCTGGCCTTATGGACATCTCCTTCCTTTTACCTCCTTTCGGCTGGCCCTCTGTTGTCTTCCATGCTTCCTCAGCCTGGGCAATCCACGTGTGAGGATCTGTTCCACTAGCTCATCCTTTATCATTCCACCTGCCAAATCAGCTTGTCTGCACCTGGAAAAGGTTTGCACCTGGATGAAGGTTCCTCTGGAGTTGGGAGCTGTTTCGCATGCACAAAAGGGTTTTCAACACACTATGGCTTAGGAGCCCTACACTCAGTCTGAGAAGAGGGAAGGGTCCTAGCCATCTTTGCTTGGTACCCCCTGAAGTCTTTTGAAGACACACTTATGGTAGGAAGAATCTGAAAGTGATTGCTAAGATTTGTGTTGCCTGGTAGACACACACATTCTCTGGGCTACTAAGATACTAAACCAGACAACTCTGAAGATATTTTGTGGATGTCACTGAAGATCTGATTGGCTGACTTTAAGAAAAGATTATGTCCCCAAGTGGGGAGAAGCTACTCAATTAAGTGCTTAAAATAGCCCAGTGTCCTCCTTGCAAGAGACAACCCAAGCTTGGGTGGGGCTCAGAGTTTGTAAGTGTCTGTAGGAGGGCACACATGGCAAGACTAAGGAGATCTAAGGGATGGAACTTGTTCCTAGACAGTAGAGAAGAGGGTGGGAGACCTCAGTTATGCAACCCAAAGAATCTGAGTTCAAGAACAATATATGTTTTCAGGAAGACCCAAGATGAATGCAGCCTAGCAGGCCCCTGGGTAGTCATTCTATAAATTCCCAGAAGTTTGTACTTCTGGTCTTCATAGACCAAGAGAGATTAGGTGGTTGGTGCTGGAGGGTGCTTGGTCTGTTACACAGCAAGAGCTGACTGTGGCAAGCCCTCACCTGCCAAGCTTCTGTTCTCCTTTATGACCTCCCTGTTCTGCTACTACCAGGGTCATGAATTATACCATGAACTATGTGTTTGGTAAGGAAAGAAGGCAGCACCTATAAAACAACCCAGTTTCAGCTAGAACAATGAAATATGGATACATTGACTGCTTATGCCATTTTCTCTCCCCACTCCTTTCTTCAGCCTTCATGTTTTCCTCTCTCCTATTCTCCCTCCTCTTCTCCATCTCCATCCCTTACTTATTTCCTTCCTTCCCATTCCCATCCTCCATACCTGCCTTCCTGTTTTAACTTTGTGATTCTGAATTTCCACATTTCCACATTGAACATAACTGGCTTGTCCTAATTAACTTCAGCTATAATTTAACACAGATTAGAGTCATCTAAGAAGAGATTCTCAACTGAGGCATTGTCTAGATCAGATCCACCGGAGGGCCATTATCTTTGTTATTAACTGATGCAAGATGGTTCTGCCTACAGTGGGTGGCACCATTCCCTAAGCAGGTAGCCTTGAACTTAGCTGTGAGCCTGTGTACCAGCAAGCAGCACCCTCCTGAGGTTGCTACTGTACTTCTTTGGCTGTGAGTGAGTTCCTGGGTCAGAGGTAATGATTGTGACATATTACACAGGCTTTCCCCTCAGTGCTTTCTTGCATTCTTGTACCAAATACCATCTGCTGGAGTGTGAACTAGAAGGGCTAGCCACACACCTATGCTTCCCCTAAGCTGCTTTGGTCATCGTGTTTGTCATAGTGACACAAGGAAGCACAGCACAGAGGTGACAAAGACCTAGAAAAAGCGCAATGGACAAGAATCTGCCTTTGCTGACTAAGATGCATGAGCTTAGACACCATAAGACTTGTGGAAATTGTCCTTCTTCTAGAGGGCTGCTCAAACATTGAAAGGGTAAAGACTGGGAGGGAAGCTACTTTCAGTGCAAGCTCAGAGAAAGTGGGTTAGTTTCTAAAAGTGAGGCCATGCATACATTCACTCCATTTCCGTTTCTGTGGGTAGAAGATTCCAGGGTGGATCTGAAAAGAACCCTTTGGATAAAGGTGCAAGTGTGGGATGCTCCTCCCACCTCACAAACTCAAGCACACACAGGATGAGTCTCACTGGAAATCACTATGCTGACCTAGTGTTGCTGTGACCTGGTGAACAGCATGCTCTGACCCGTGTAAATTCCTTGGGTTATCTTCCCAACCTAGCATTAAGCTGAACTGTAACCCAGGATGTCAAGTTAAGTTGTTAGGAAAGAAGCTCTTTAGATCTGAGATTTTTTTATGTGTCATGCAAGATATCTGATGTCTTGTGACCACTTAACTATTCTGAAGCCTCATAGTTTCCCCCTTGAAAATACCACTAGTGTCTCTGAAAGTAACATAGCTTCAGGAAGTAACCTGACACCAAAAAAAAATATTTTAAGATGACAAAATAACTGTGGATGGGCCTTGTGCTGTTCTTGTGAACCAATCCCCTAATGAATAAAGGAGCCAATCACTGGGCAAGTAGGCGGGACTTCCTGATGGACAGAAGAGAGGAAGCAGAAAAGAGTTAGGTCTCTTTGGAACTGGGATAGCAGAGGGGTAAAATGTAGCTGCTAGAGTTTCCTAGTATCATGGCAGATTCGCAAGGATTTGTCACTGGGGAGATCAGATTTTAATGAGGCTTACAAGATTAGGTTTTAGTTGTTGCACCCAGAGACTGAGTAACCATAGTTTCTGAAGAAACTTTGTGTTGTGTTTTCCTTCACATAGCAGCTTGTCTGGGTTCAAGAGAGAAAGGTGTGGAGGCCAAGTGTGGGTTTGCCTGAGGTACTCTACAGAGACTGTGGGGGATTTGAAGCATGGGATTGGTATGGTAGCAACTTGCCAGTGGGAACCTAGCGAGTTTGGGGGAGAGACTGTGGAGTTCAGAGTCAGAATCTCCATGAGATAAAAACAGTTTGGCCATTGTCTGCCAGTGGACTGCTGGGGCAGAGGCACAAGCATGGGAATGAGCCAGTTCAACTTTTTAAAATATTCCTCTCAAGAGTATAACATTTCACATCCTCTAAGCAACGGAGGGCATGAAGAAGAACCTGGATGTTGGGTTTTCCTCCTCCATCCTTATTTTGTAGCTGGAAAATGTGATACCCAAAGAGATTATACCACGTACCCAGCAGAGTCCTGGATCTGTCAAAGCTCTTTCTGTGGGATGTATAACACTGTAGCCTCCAGTTTCTCAGGCCTCTTGAAGGGAGTATGATTACAGTCAACAGCATAGAATCTTGGATTTTGAAAATTTGTGTGTCTCCATCTGTCTATATACAGACACCTGGGCATACACACATACACACAGATGTTGAGGCCAAAGGTCAACCTCAGATGTCTCTCAGTCTCTCACTGGCATCTGATATTCATCAATTAGACTGGCTGGCCCGTAAAACCCTGGGATCTGTTCATATTCATCTTGCCAGTGCTGGGATTTCAAGCGTTCATTGTCATAGCCGGCTTTTATGTACATACTGGGATCGTTCAGTCCTCAAGCTTTGTGTGACAAGCATTTTACCAACTAAGTTAGCTAAGGCAACCCCGAAGGACCATACCAACACAGCACCACCAGAAACTGATGACCCGGAATTTTCCAGCTTCTGCACGCCTCAGAGAAAAAACATCAACCACTGTTCCACTTGACACACCAGGTTATTCCCTTTCCTCATTGGAGCAAGTGTTTACACTGGTGTGAGCTACACCAAGTAACAAGACTCATGCTCCTTCCCACACATGCCCCTGCCCCAGACTTCCATCTACAGTACCCAAGCATTTTGACTTCACAGTCTTTGCTGAAGTGTCTACAATTTGCATACATGGAAATGGAGTCTGTTTTCGTCTTCCAAAGAACATGATGTTGACTACTCTCTAGCAGTTCTGTTAAAGTTCCAATACCTCAGGTAAAAGAGACTTAATAGATACAGCTACATCTCTGTCTACCATCCCCCCCTCTCAGATTGAGTGATCTAAACACCCAATTTATCAAGTCCATTTCTCTGGGATAACAGTGAATTGGGATACCTTTCCTAGGTTTACACCCCTTGCATGGTGCTGTAACCTTTGAACCCAGCCTCTGTGGGTCATTTAAATGAGAAATGTCCACCTTTGTCTGGGGTGTTTGAACCCTTGGTTCCCAATTTGGTGCTGTTTGGGGAGGTTGCAGACTCTTGGGAGGTGGAGCCTTGCTGGAGAAAGTGATTCCTCCAGGAAGCTGCAGGGGCTTTGATGGTTTATAACCTTTTATTATTTCCAGTTCGATAAAGATGTGGTCTCTCAGTTTCCTGGTCTGGTCCCCTGCTGCCACGCTTCCCTCACCATTACAGACTCTCCCCCTGAAACCTTAAGCACAAATGAAATCTTTCTCCTTATAACTTGCTTCTGGTCATCGTGTTTTATCCCAGCAACAAAGAGTAACAAACACATCTGTCCTTCCATTCCATAACCCACTGTCATCAGGATTAACTATGTATGTTCCCAGCAGTGCCTGAGGAAGGACATGTCCCTAAAGACGTGCTTGCCAGTGCTGCCAGGCAGTGCCATGGCTCTGAGAGTCCACGATGCAGCAGCTCTGGAGCCTCCTTCCCAGCAGGGCTGCCTGGATGCTGGCCATGCGTAGTTCCTCCTGCTCTCGGGCGCAGCGCGGGAGCTTTCCTTGGCCAGGACCCATCATCAGCTCACTCCCCGAGCTCCTGAGGGATCACCTGCTTTCAGTGCTGCTGATGGAATGGAACCTGGACCATTTTTCTGTTGCTAGTTTACCGCTCTGGGCATGCCTAGGTGCCTCTGCTTTTTCATCCATCTCTGAGCTGTCTCCTAAACCTAATTCCTCTTCTCAAGCCTGCCTCACTTGTGGCCACCAGATAAAAATCCTTCGTGCATTGTCTGGGCTGCTCCTGATTAAAGACGTCACTCCTTAAAGATCTGCACACTCGAGTACGCTAGGAATATGTGGCCCTGGCTTTTCCATGAGCTGCAGACAATGGCCCTGATTGTATGTATCATAGCTCCCTTTCTCTCTCTCTCTCTCTCTACACACACACACACACACACACACACACACACACACACACACACACACACATACACACACACAAACACACACATACACACACATATATACACATTCACACACAAACACACATACACACACAAACACACACACATACACACACACAAACACACACATACACACATATACACACACATATACACACATTCACACACAAACACACACACACACACATATACACACACATATACACACATTCACACACAAACACACATACATACACACAAACACACACATACGCACACAAACACACATACATACACATATACACACACAAACACACACACAAACACACATATCCTCCCACACAAACACATACACATACACAAACACATAAACACACACACACAGCTAAAGATGAAATCAGGTTCTTGTATGTGGTGGGTGAGTGATCTATTACAAGGCCCCGACTTGACTTATTCATAGTGATTTGATTCACTAATCCCTGGAGCTGGGATGATATATTATGTTTCTATTTGAAGGATAAGTTCTGGAAATATGAAGATGTCAGGAGATGCTTTAAGTTAAAATACATGTTATGTGATTATAATCTCTCCTTACTTCCTCGTAGGAGTGTCTGGCCTGATAAGGTCTCTATTCATTTTCCTTAATGTGGAACACTCTTCTTACTTGCCGATATTGCCTTTAATTTAAAGACTAATTTTCCAAGAGTAAAGAATCCTGGGTGGATTAATTCACAGAGATTCGTGGTTAACATAGCAAAAGCAGAGGAGTCGTGCTCCATCATAATCTGCACCTTGGAAGGACCAGGCCAATTAGACCTGCTGGACTGAAGCCTCTCACTCTTCCCGGCAGTGAACGCAGAGGAGACCCACCCACCCACAGCTGTGGAAGGCAGGTCCCTGTCCCATCCTTGGTGTGACTTTGCTGGCTCTTCAGTGAGCAATGTTTGGAGTCTTCTGCTTGGAGTCTTCACCATGGAACGAGGCTTCGAGGGGCCGCCTGGCTCTGACTCCCTCATTCTGGAAGATTGTAGGAAAGGCTTAGTGAATAGCTCAAATTTCAGTGCACGTCAAGATCTGCAGAGGGGTGTGCAGATGTCTGACCCAGTACTGGAGCTTCAGATCACTGTGTTGGGGTCAGCTGGGGACTTTGCACTGGAAGACAGTTCTCCAGTGACTCTCTGGCATGTTGGGGCATAATTACTGAAGGAAAAGTGACTTCTCTCATGTGGGTACATCTTTCTGTCCACAGAGATTCATCTGTGGTGGTTCAGGAGAGCCTGAGAAGCACTGGCTTGTGGTCAATCCCCCCACAAGTGCTGATAAAAGTAGGGACTTCTCCAAGCAGAGACTTTACAATGAAGGAGTCCTCCATCCAGTTGTACATAATTTAATACAAGTTCCCTCGTTATCTTTCCCTTCTGGTCTTCTCTGCCTAGATCCGTCACTGCTCTGGGCTCTGAGAGATGACAAAAGTTCTAAGACACTGAGAATGTGTGACTTTGCTTGACCCTTCGGTGACTCTTGACTCTTTTTCACTTGTGAGAACTCCGAGAAGGAGCTCCAGGCTGCTGGAGAGGTGGTTCAGAGGCTAAGCGCATGCACTGTCTGCCCAGAAAGACCTGGGTTCAGTTTTCAGAAGCCACTACGAGCAGCTCACAACTGCCTGTAACTCAGGCTCCAGGGGATCTGATGGCCTCTTCTGACCTCCATGGGAGCCTGTGTTCACATGTGCATACACATAAATTTAAAGGGCGTATGAGATTGATGGGGAGGGGGGAACTCGGAAAGGGGAAAGCATTTGGAATGTAAACAGAGAATATAGAAAATAAAAAACAAAAAGTAAATAAAACTAAAAAGTAAAAAAAAAAAAAAAAAAAAAAAAAAGAAGAAGAAGAAAGCAAACTGAAGGGCGTGCCCTGGCTTATTACCACGGACCCTGATCCTTTGAGAGACTGGATGATGGCCTATTAACGTCATGCCTTACTGGAGCACGTTCTGCAGAGTTCACCCTCAGAGCTGGGAAGCCAGGAGGTAGGGCCTAAGGAGGGATTTGCTGAGGAAGCTTCTGTCCTCAGTGACTGATGCCATGGTTGCTCCTCTGAGTAGATCGTTCCCCTCTGTGCTCTCGTCCTTGTGTCTGTCTGTCTCTGCTTCCATGGTGGAGTGAGCAAAGCAAGGTGAAGGCCCTCTCAGGTGCTTCTGCTGTGCCTTTGGTCGGTGTTTTATCAGTACAGCAGAAGTCTACGAGGGCGTGCACACCTTTGGACACACATCCCACCCTCATACGCAGCTCCACTGCCACCCCACTCACTCACAAACATGCAGATAAATAAAACATACATCTACCAGGAGATATTATTTCTTTTGGAATGGTAAGATATTTAAAGTGGTCAAGAAGAGTTATTTAGCTCAGTTAAGTCCTCTGTGGAAGGCATGTAGCCATGGCATTTACTATGTCACCTTGGATCCTATACGAGTGGACTGTGGCTTTTTACCCTCTCATGTGTGATATGTGCATATATGGGTATGCATGTGAGTGCATGTGTACACGTGTTTGTATGATTGCTCAAGTATGTGTGCAGGTGCTCATGTGTATGCATGTGTGTGCGTACGTATGTGTATCTCCACATGTATGTGTGTCTGTGTGTGTGTGCTGAAGGTTGAAATCTTGAATCTTTATTGATTGCTTATTCATTGCGTTAGGGTCTCTCAATTGATCCCAGAGTACAGTAGTATGTCTAGTCTAATTAGCCAGCTTGCTCCAGGGAACTACTCTCTCTGCCTTTGGAGCACGAGAAGTACAGGTAAGCTGCCACACATGTAGGTCCTCACACTGAGCCATCTCCCCAGCCGTTGTCTGTCACGCTGACACAGGAGTTTGGGGAGGAGAAACTATGTGAGAGAGATGGAAACATCTCAGTCACCACCTTGACTCTTCCAGCTCTGCCTCTCAGCCTTCTCCATAGGTCCTGGCACTTCTCCCTCCCAAGTTCTCCTTCAGCACTGACCCCGCCCCTTGCCTCAGCACTGACCCCGCCCCTTGCTTCTAGCAGGAAGGTTGGGGACTCAGTCCCTGAGGGTACCTGCTCTCCCAGAGGCAGGCAGGCAGAGGCTCTGACATTTCGTTTGTAAAGTGAGTGGTTTGTTTTCAGGAGAATATGGACTATTGTTAGGCAGCCTCGACCCAAGCTCACAGAGAGTGTCTAACCTATAGACAGCCATGTGGTACCAAACAAAACGCAAATTGCTAGTCAACACGGAGCACCCAGTGTCGGGAGACAGCATCTAATTCTCCAGCACGCTTAGACACAGTGTGGGTGTAATTGTCAGGATTAGAAAGCCACTCCTGAGCGAGGGCTGTGAAGTGGGCTCTGCTTCGCCTCTACTCCAGCAGTTCAGCAAGCACAAGGCAAATCATAGGAATTTGCACCTCTTTTGTCAAGCATCATCCACACCCACTCCAGAAGTCAAGAGATCCCAACTAATTTATTTTAAATAATACATCACCCAAGAATGGCTTAAGGGCACCACCAACTTCTAACCCACACCTCAGAACTTTTGTGTGGTTGGGATATCCTATCTGCCCCTCTTTTCTTATTCCTAACTCTTATATATATATATTTGGTATTACACATCTATAATGGTATATATGCTGAAATCTCCCATGTGTGGTCTGTAGACATTTGTCATGGGCAGAGTTTAGCTCTGATTTTTAGGTCTTCCTGAAGATAGGTGTGGCTTTAAGAGACAAGTGGAAACAATGGCTTTTCCTCACTCTTGTTTGCTAGCTGGTATTAACAGCTGGAAGAACATGGAATTCGTGTTTTAAAGTAATAGTGTCCATCTGTCTTGGACCCCAGGTAGCATCAGCAAAGTCTGATTACAGGAGTGAGAGACACCTTCTATTTTGTTAAATTGCTTTACTTGGGGATTTTCTGTTGTAGCAGTTATCCAATGATAGTGGTCTCTTTTCCCTATGGGGGATCTAATACGAGACACTTGGTAAGTACCTCAGAGCACAGTATCAAATGTATGAGATTCTTGTTGCTTATGTGTGCCAACAATAACATTTTCTTTATATATTCTTGAGAAATTAACAATAATAACATGACCAATAAAACAGAACAATGCACTCCAGCAAAACTTGTCTGGAAGCATGTTGTCCCAAAAGACCCAGGACAAATGTTAGTATCCAACCAGAGAAGCAGAAAGCCTAGAAAGCCTTTGGCTAAGGACCATGACTGCAACACAGCACTCAGCCTCACTGAGGACAAAGACACAGCAGTGTCTGCTACTTATAATATGCTTCCTTCCTGCTGGGTGTTGCTTGAGCTATGCACTGTAGGCTGGTCCTGCTGACATCCCTGTGTGTGCACTGTAGCTTGGTCCCCCTGACATCCCTGTGTGTGCACTGTAGGCTGGTCCCGCTGACATCCCTGTGTGTGCACTGTAGGCTGGTCCTGCTGACATCCCTGTGTGTGCACTGTAGGCTGGTCCCGCTGACATCCCTGTTTGTGCACTGTAGGCTGGTCTTGCTGACATCCCTGTGTGTGCACTGTAAGCTGGTCCTGCTAACATCCCTGTGTGTGCACTGTAGCTTGGTCCCCCTGACATTCCTGTGTGTGCACTGTAGGCTGTTCCCCCTGACATCCCTGTGTGTGCACTGTAGCTTGGTCCTGCTGACATCCCTGTGTGTGCACTGTAGGCTGGTCCTGCTGACATCCCTGTGTGTGCGCTGTAGACTGGTCCCCCTGACATCCTGTGGAGTTACTGTTTTTGTTATTTTCACTGAATAGACTGGGAAGTTAAAGCACAAAGTTGCTACAACTAGTATAACCCATCATTCCATTGTCTCTAGTTATCCACCTTCTATGCTATTTTTCTCTTTAAATCTTATTTTAGACTGCATCTCAACATGCAGCCCCGGACATCCTGAAGCTCTTTAAACAAACCAGGATGGCTTTGAACTTGGAGAGATATACCTGCCTCTGCTTCCTGTGTATTGTATTACCATCAGACATTCTGCCCTGGAAGAAAATGAAGTCTATGATATCATCCTTGCTGAATGACCTATGTTATCTCATGGTAGAGGGAAGCCACAGTTCCATCCCATCCGCCACTGGCAACTGTATGGCTTAGCTGCTCTTCTTTCCCTTGCCTTGGAACAGAGTGTTCCAGACTGGTCCTTCAGCTTGAATCTCTGAATGAAGAAGATACAGGGACAGAGCCCCTTCTAGCTAGCAGGGAGGCTCAAGGGAATAATGGGCCTTTGTTTTACAGCAGCTATGACTCCACTGAATCCAGAGAGCAGGGACTAATACACTTAGACCTTTATCTAAATACATTTATGGGACTCCAGAGTCAGGGCTCTTAACCAAGGAACAAATTACCTGTCAAGCAAGCTGCAACACACATGTAGGAATTCCTGATGAATGACATGAAAGAAATACAAACAAACAAACAAGCAAGCCAACCAGTTCTCAAGTTGCACAGGGAAAAGGTAGATGCCTGTGATTTTGAAGAGAATGGAACCAAGATTTAACCTAAACCTGCAAATGTGTTTCTTGCATGGTGCCTAACTGCTCTCAGGTTGTCTCACACAGCAGATGCTGGATGGGGATCTTTTCGATGTCCCTGACAGTTTAAGATTTGACACCAGAAATAACACCTCTTTGGCCAAGGATTGGACGCTGGAGAGGAGCGGGGAGCAGACTTAGCTAAATTTTATTCAATAAAAGTATTATCATTTCATAGTTTATGGTCCCGTATCAAAGCTGAGTACTGGAGAGATACAAACAGAAGAGGAAAGGGTTAAGGATCTCAACTCAGTCTGGAGGCATCTGCACAGAGGTGAATCAAAGCACTATTTGGTTTTTTTGTTTTTTGTTTTTTTTTCCTGAGATAGGGTTTCTCTGTGTAGCCCTAGCTGTCCTGGAACTCACTCTGTAGGCCAGGCTGGCCTCGAACTCAGAAATCCACCCGCCTCTGCCTCCCAAGTGCTGGGATTAAAGGCGTGAGCCACCACCACCGGGATCAAATCACTATTTGGATAAAATTTAGCATTAACTTTCTGTATTGCAATTAGGAAAGTTGATGGTCTTCCTGAATTTTTAATAGTATACAATTCGAATGGCTATTTGAACACTGATCACTGAGTAAAGTAATTCTCTGAAGGTTTAAGTAACTATATATTAATAAGCAAATGCATATGCTTGGTTTGGGGTATGGCTGGATGGAGGCTATAGATTAGGACACATTTAAAGATATCAAAGGCATCTAATGTTGCCATTAATTAATGCTATTGGATATTATCAAACAGGTATATAGTTTAGGCAGTATAAGCATGAAACTTGAACCCCATTAGCATATTAACCGTGATCGCCACGACCACTTTTGTAATGGATCCTACTTATTTCTAGAAGCAACTATTTCCCATTATTCAATATATATTTTATCCCAAATGGCAGCATGCTATTTTGCTAGATTCCCAAATACTTCAACTACCAGGAGTGGAAACTACAGCTAACACGAAGCTTCTAATGCTTTGGAAGCATTTTGAGATGTTTCTCAGCAAAACAACCAATTCCCACTTTCCTGTTAAGAGCAAGTTTCATAGCTTGGTGAAAACTCTAGGATGAATTAATTCTCTTTCTGCACTTACGTGACGATTATTATAAAGTGAGGAGATCGCAGGTACCATTTCGTTAAGTTTTAAGTCTGAATTAGTTACATTTAAACATCCAGTTTCATCAGTCATAAAGTTCCCATACAAACTATCACAAATATGATTTGGAAACAATGATCACTTCAGAGAAAAGCAAACCCGGACTTTCTCCAGGCTCCTTCCCCTCCTCTTCCTCACCTCTTCTCTGGCCTGCTCTCCTTTCCCACCCACATGTTATTTCTGTTTTATTTGAGCAAGGGTGAGGTTTTGTTCTGATCTGTTTTAGGCAGAGTTTCTTCCCTTTATGCGGATTCCCATCAGCACTGAACCCTGGAAGGCAGACTCATTTTCTATTTGTAAACATCGGCGGATGGTGCTAAGGTTCGATAAGGGTGTTTATTCACGTGTTTTAATAGCCAATGAGCCTCCCTGCTGTTTATTCTAAAGCTGTTTTTCCATTTTTAAACAATCTGCAGAGTAGAAAGGGTTTGCAAGAGGGAGAGAAGGAGATAGGGAGAGAGAGATAGAGGGAGAGGGGGAGAGAGGGAGAGGAAGAGAGGGGGAGAGAGAGGGGGAAGAGAGGGAGAGAAGAAGATAGGGAAAGAGGGAACGAGGGAGAGGGGAGAGTGGGAGATAGGGAGAGAGGGAGAGGGGGAAAGAGGGAGAGGGGGACGGGGGAGAGGGAGAGAGAAGGGGGGAGAGGGGGTGAGGGGGCGAGAGGGAGAGAGGGAGAGAAGGAGATGGGGAGAGGGGGAGAGGGAGAGAGGGAGGGGAGAGGGGGAGAGAGGAGGAGAGGGAGAGAGGGAGAGAACAAAAGTGCTTGCTTAGCTCAGAGGAAATCAACTCTGTGAGCCCTACAGACACAGTAAAGACCTGGGTCATAGGCACAGATGGCTGCTTGCTGATGTTTCAGAGATAGGAAAGTAAGGCATCCGTGTACTTTTTGAAAAATGAGAATCAGAACTGCATGCAGGGGTAGAGCTTATGGAGATGCTCTCCCTAGTTCACCTTACATGCAATGGGTAAACGGCTTAATCTGGAGTGTGCTGTTGACTCCAGAAAGGCACAGTGGCACTCTGCTCAGTAATAAACCACCAGGAGGGAAGGACGTCACAGTTTGGAAAATTAGGACCAAATCTATGAGCATGGAATCCACTGAGACTAAAGGCTACGGGGAGAGAAATCCATTGATTATCACACAGAATTCACTAGAACCAAGATAGAGCAGTTCCCTGTTCTTGCTTTCTATATAGCCTCCTCTTTTAAAGTTTGTGAGAGGCTTTGAACTTTAAAACGCGCAGACAGGCCTCTTTCTCTATCCAACAGCCTCTGCTGCTGCATGCTTCTAATCTTCACTTTCCTTCTGTTGGTAACAGCAGATGGATCAAAGCCAGAGCACAGCTTGTTTAAGTCCCAAAATATTCTACACATCACTTCTATTTCAGATAGCAAGCCGTATAAATTAAAACATGGACAAACTTGTCAACATCCATCAGGATCCAAAATTCAAAAGCCAGTATAATCCCTCACCCCATTCCCCATGTTCAGAACACACAGTTCTACCTTCACCAGCTAGATGTGAGTTAAAACTCTAATAGCTACATACATATTGCTTTAGTTGCATCCCAAAGACTCTGCATGCGTGTTCTTGAGGAAACATCGACACTTCCACAGCATTGGAAAGCCTAGTCCTGTACCATGTTACGTTGTGTTTGCCTTTATGAATAACAAGTCAGTACCAACTTAAGATCTCACACAAAGATGTATCCTCAAGAGAGGGTGTCCTTAGAAGTGCTGCTGGCGTTTCTGCTCCCTAAACCTTGGTGATTGGGTACTAACTTAACCCTGTACCCACTGCATCAGATGCCACCGCTCAAGGCTTTTTACTTGACATACGGTAGCCTGAACTATTTTTCATCAGCCATAACCAGCGGGAGCCATGGCCTCTGAAAATAAAGCAAACCAGACCAATGTCTAGCAAGGTAAGATGGAGTGGATCCTTGTACTCGCCTGAATCAACATCCGGATGAACTTAAACACTAAGACTCTCCCCTGCACAGGTTCTCCTTTGTTTATATTAATAGGAATGATTTCTTACACCTTACTGTGTCTGCAGTTGTGGAAACCAGTTACCTTGCACATAAGCTGACTAGAGGAGCTCACCACCGGCTTCTGCCTCCCTAACTCTTGCTCCTCCTGTGCTGAGAATCGAGCCAAGTCTAGATAAAGGGCAGACTGTTTCTCTACCCTCTTGGATCCTAGGACCCTAGGCAGGAGTTGGTTGGCTTGTCTCTTTCTGGCCAGGATGCTATCATGGCACCGTCCCAAAATCATTGTCCAAAAGAAAGTTACAGAACGGTGTGAGAGGGGCAGGAGCCCATGGCTGTTTTCTGTGAGTCAGACACTTGGTTCAAATTCAACTGTTTTCTTAGGGATCTGATCACAAGCACACGCAAGTGTGTGTGTGTGTGTGTGTGTGTGTGTATTTCCTTCCCCTGAAGAGGGATCTTTTCTATGTTCTCAGGTCAGCTTTGGTCTTTTTGCAGTTTCAGTGTTTGTTTTGAGCAATTGCTCTGGTGCACCATCATGCATGAAATGGTTGATTAGCTAACTCCTGTGTGCCACATAATTCCATGGGTAATCTGACACCCGTATTCAGCACGAGCAGGGAATTTTATAGAAGGAGATTGCCTTCTCAAGACCAGAAGATCTAGAGCTTGCTAGGGGCAGCCACCCTACCAGAGAGGTGAACTGGCTGTACCTTGCTCTGGCCTTGGTGCTGAAATCTGCTCAGAATGGCATCTACGGACAAGAGAAATTTTGCTATATTTGAGGAGAGCCTGGCCGGGTATAAATGCCCTGTCGGCACTTAGGGAGCTGGACCCAGCTGATACCCTAGGATACCCATGGGGCACACGGTAGGCATATCTTTGCCTGGAGCCAAGAAAGTTTTGTCCAACGGTTTTCCTGTCACTGGAGCTGTTGTCTCCTCCCACCTGGGTCGCCATGGAGACTCAGCTCCTTCCTTCTCCAGGCAAAATGGGCGAAGCTTAGTTAGCTCAGCCCTGATTGTAGCAAGCCCACTTTCTCGGACATTGTCTTCTCCATTATTTCCAGGAAAGAAAGGTAGCCAGGTTATTAGTGCTTGCACGGAAGTGCATAGCGCTATGTACCTGAGAGCTCCCCAGGACCCCGAGACTTTGGAGAAAGCAGTTGGGAGCACACTGAAGCTATAACGAATTGCCAACTCCCAGACACTGTAGGATTTCTCACCTCAATCCTCCCTTTTTGGGGGAAGTGGAGGTGAAGAAGGGATTGTTTGGAAAATTCTGTTATTCCCTTTCCACTAAGCTCAGACTGTTTCTGTGAAGATCTCCCCCCCCCCAACAGTCTCTCCATATTGAACCCTGTATATATATACCTGTGGATCCACCCGGGGCTTCATTGGGCTTGGGGAATAAGAATACCATTTCTTATTAAAAACTAACCCAAGCTTAATGACTTGATGCAAATGAACACATACCCAGGATAGAAGCTAAGTCAGCAGACTCACCTAGCCCCTAAATGCCATAAACACTTCGTGTGATGCTGGTGTTCCCTGCTTTCAGATAGTTTACTTGTGGGGACATCTTAGTCCTTGTCTTGCATCAGCACCGCACATCTCAGGTTTACTGATGAACACTATGTGAAGTCCTCCCCAGTCTCACGGCTCAGTTCGTCCTTCCGCTCACTTTTCCTCCGTCGCATTCTCTCCTCTTTATGCCCAAACAGAACAAGGCTACCGTTTTCCACCAAGACAATGGGCTTCTCCTAACTCTCCCTGCCTACCCTGCCAGGCGCCCCTGCCTGCGGGATCATCTGTGTGTTTGATCTTCTCTAGAGGTGCTGGAGCGAGGTCCACAGTAACTGACCCATTCTCTCCTGCCCAGGACAGGCAGACCCCTCCTCCGGCCACCCACCCAGGCGAGTTTTTAAGCTGCTAATGAAAACCCTATGAGACACATTTCCTTTTGGTTATGTAACCAAAGGCAGCTTTTCCTGCCTCTGGTGGACTTCAGCATCATGTCTCTGCTGAGTAGGGAATGCTAGCAGCCACAGTGGGGCTGGGGACCCGGGAGCCAGAACCCTAAGGCTCGGGGATCCTAGGACACGGAACATCTGGCTGGGATCCATGCCAGCTCCTTGCCTTAAGCAACTCAAACGCACTGCTTACCTTGTGGTGGGCAGGGTAGGTTCACTCCATCCTGATCGCCTCTCTTGGAGCGGAGCAAGATTCAATAATTCACTCCACGGTGGATGGCGAGGGAAGAAAATACGAGGAGGAAACAGACCAACTGGAAGCAGATGGTCCAATTTCACATCAGCCCCGGCAGGCTTTCGGGAGACTCCATTCTGCTGCTAGCGGTTGGTCCAGCTCCGGCTCCAGCTCTGGCTCGCCGGTTCCCGCGGATCTCCACCCTCGGCCCGCCCAACCTCTCCAGCCAGGTGCTGCCGTCTGGTGACTGGCTCCCTCTGGCTGGAGGGCTGGGCGCTGGGGCCACCGCGGGGCAGAGGAGTGCGCGTGTGGGCAGGGACAGAGGAGGAAGCCCGGCTGCGAGGAAACTGGGGGAAAGAAAGCCTTGAGTGGCAGAGGGAATAAAACCCCGTTTAGGAGCAAAGTGATAGACCTCGCAGGGAGACGTCATGAAAGCCGCAGATTCAACGAATTCTACTCGGTTCCAGCCCCACGGGCTGAGTCGCGCTGTCAGCGCACGAAGCGACGCGTCTCTGGATAAAAGCGGGCGCAGCGCCGCGTGCTGGAGAACCAAGGCGACACAATAATCAGCCTCGCGGCGTGGTGGTGGCGGGGCGGAAGAGATGAAGCCGGACCCTAGCCACCCACCCTTCGCCCAGCCTCTTCTTTTTAACTTGCAGTGGACTGGGGCGCTGAAATAGAGGGGCACCACATCTCTCCACAGTGAACAGAGAAATAGGGGTTTCTAGTGCTGGCGTGTGAGAAGTCTTTGGGTCTTAGAAGCACAGGGATCCTCCATCCCCTCATGTCATTCAATAAGTCCTAAACTTGAGGAACAGTTTATGCCTGCTTTTTTTTTTTTTTTTTTTTTTTTTTTTTTTTTTTTAAGCTTTGACGAAAATTGAAGAGTGGGGTTTCTTCACTGCTATCCATTGGGCTGAAATCGGAGATCACACCTGGCCAGCACAGCCCTGTTAGCCAGCGGGGGGTCTGAGGGATGGGCGGGTGGGAGCTGGGGGGGGGGATTGCCACAGTCCAGGGCTTTGCTTGCACAGATCTAAGATGAGGTCTGGGCTGGGCTTAGTCTATTCTCTCCATCACGCCAGGGACCTAGAGCCAGCTGCTGTCCCCACCCCTACTTTGGTTAAGCTTTTCTGAGCAGGTGAGCTTTCTGCGTATAATCTCAATTGCCTGTGAACACACACCCCGGGGCAGACACCTACTTGGGATTTAACCTGCTTTGTATGCTTCTTTGAGGGGGCATCCCACAGTAATCCCTGTTACAGCCTGGCTTTCTTTTATGGTCATTTTGCAAGCAGTAGCTCATCTCCAAAGCCTTCTCCAGTCTAGCTTCCACCCAAGTGCAGACCTGTTTATGCAATTTTAACCTAAGAAGAAATAGTTTCACAAGGAGACTGTAAAAGTAACTGACACCATTGGCTGATAAGTCTATAATGGCCCCATTAACAACAGGCTATTCCGTTTACTGAACAGCCCAAGTAAAGAGGCTTCTTGTTCCACAGAACAGACTACTCAAGAAGGTGACCCTTTCTGATGAAGGGATTCATCAAGATCTGCTCTTAGCAATGAATGATATTTTATTCTAAACTCAAGCTCTAAAAATACATTTAAAAGGTGTGCATGCATGTTCATGTGTGTGTATATGTGCATGTGTGATGTCTTCTACCCACAGAGTATAGAAGAAGGCATCAGATTACCCAAATCTTGAGTTACAGGGAATTGCACGCTGGGTAATGTAGGTGCTGGACTAGAATCTGGGTCCTCTGTAACAATAGTACAGGTTCTTAAGCACCAAGTCATCTCTTCAGCCCCTATTGGTACCTTTTAATAACACAGGAATCTAACCTCCCAGGAAGACTGTCTGCTTTCTGAGACAACTTCGCTACAGAGAGGTGTTTACCTCGGTTTGCATCAACAGCTGGGCCATCCTTACCCACACAGGCTACGAGTTTGTATTTGTTGCCGATTTTCCCCGAGGGGTTGTGATCTCAGTTGCTCCTGCCTCAGCTTTTGTGTGGCATTCAGAGGCATTACTATGCACAACACGTGATCTAATGCTACTTAAGGTCTTCTGGGCTTAGCGATTGTGTCAGAAATGAAGACAAAGCAAGGCCCTGGCAGAACAATGCCCTAGGGGCCTAGGGGTGTTAGTCTTGGAACATTAGATCCGTCCTCAGCACTGCTGTGTAAAGAGCGCTTTATTTAATCCACAAAGCTGCCGTGGGCATGGCTAGTATATATTTCCATCAGAATTTCCAAAGTGTCTTTCTCACAGGGCACTTGATGAAATTAGAAAGTGAAGATTGTTCCATCTCTATTAACATTCCCCAGAACCCCCCCCCCCCAGCATGAAGCTGCAGCTAGGGTTGTGTGGTCTACTTCAAGAATAGTGCACAACTATGCTTTGAATGAATGAGACAGGTGGGATTTAACTGGCACGGTGTTCTGTGAAGCTATGTGGATTCATCTATTTCCTGAAGCTCGGACAGTGATCTGCTTGAATATAACTGAAGAATTGCCACCAATACTGGGAAGTCAGGTCAGCTGTGCTCAGGGGCTGCAGGATGTTGCCCCTCAGAGCTCTCTTGGGAACCAACCTCTCAAACTCCTGAAGCACATTGCACCTGCTATGTCTGTAATGTCACAAGTCTGTCCCACAGTGTTAAGTGCAGGCCAGGCAAGGGTCAAGGAGGATGTCCTCCTAGGAGTAGAGCTGAGCTCTGAAGTGACACTGGCCCCGGCTTTTAGGATTAATTAATTATACAGATGAGTCTGATCCCTCCATATATCAAACCTTAATAGAGGCCTACTAGTCAGTAAAATCGACGGAATGAATGATCTCTGCAGGGCACCGTTTGTTTTGACTGGGTCAATTTACAGCTCAGTCTGTCTTCCTGGTGCATAGGTAGACCAGCCTTGCCCTGAACTGGTGTGCAGGGGTTTTCTGGATGCTTGGTCAGAGCTTGTTACTGACTTAAAACCTTGGGTTCCCATGGAAACACAGTCCTTCTGCTCCTGATAAGTCCCCTACAAGTAAAATCAATGCCCAAACTTAACTCCTAATAGAGGCCATAGATGAGCTTTAGATTCTGATTGTGGTGGTTAAAGAGTTTTAATGTGTCCTGGGGGCTAGAGAGGTTGCTCAGTGGTTAAGGACACTGAATATTCTTACAGAAGACCTGGGTTTGATTCCTGGTACCCACACGGCAGTGTCAATAACTCTGGCTCCAGGGGACAGGACACCCTCTGGCTTTCTCAGACAACAGACAACAATGGGTGCACAGACATATGTGCAGGCCAAACGTCAAGCACGTATAATACCAATTTAAAAATATATTAGAGAGTTATTCTTTTCCACAGTTCTGCTTCCAAAGGACTGAATGATCCCATTGGGTTTGTGGTGGGGAATAGCTGGGCTTCTTTTCCCAAGCCTGTCTATGCACTGGAGGATGCGTTCTTAAAACACATTTCCAGATGTAAATAAGACGGTCTTCTGCTAAGCCATGCGCATCATCTGCCCACACTAATACAGGGCGCACCTTTAGCATGTTCACCCTCAGTCATGGCTTCTTATTGCCTCTGGCACAGTTTGATTTTCTACACCATTTCCTGGAGTCGGAACAATACTCACACTCTTAGCTGATATCAAATTAGAATCATTTGTAAGTATTTTGACATGCAGCTTTTTTTTTTTTTAAGTTTGGTTCCTCGACTTTGTAAATGAGTATAATCCAAAGGCTCCTTTGATCGCCTCTTCTTCATAATGATGTGTTATTAGCTCACTCTTCAGCAGGTAGAAATCCTTTTTTAATCACGCCGTTTCCCCTAAGAATTCATTAAAGTACAATTAAAAAATTATAATAGCTTCAAATATCTTTCAGAAAGACCGCCAGGGGGTGAGGGTTAGACGAACAGTTGTGTGAAGGAAGCCTGCTTGTCTTCCCACACCTCATTGGAGAGGTCGTTCCCATGAACGTGGCATTTTCTAAAGGACGAAAATAAGCAAATTGAATGTGTGAGATGCTCTTTCCTTGGTTAATCATTGATGAGGTGATCTAGTTCTTTGTGTTTCTTTTTCACTGACACCACTAACAACAAGGCTGAGTTGAAGAGGATGATGTCAAAATCTTCTCTCTGGGCCATCACCTCACTAAATCATCACCACGCAGGAAGCAACATCCACAGAGGACCTTGTTTGCTCTCAGTAGAGGTGTTTGCCTGGGACTCCCAAGCTTTCAAGTCTCTTCAGTAGTGTGCTCCCCTACCTGCTTGGATTCCTTCAGCAAAGTCAACAAGATTCAGACACTTGGGCAGGCTACCCAAAGGCGTGACAGTCCTGATTCAAGTTTCCTGCATTGTGTGGGAGACTTGAAGCTAGCACACTGAATCTTCATTAGAGATATTCTTAGTGATATATACATATATACAAATGTGTATCCCTTAGGATGCTGGAACTTTAGCTTGGCTGACAACATATAGAACTAGGAAGCTAAAATGGCCTCCTGAGTTGTTCTGCATTGGACTGAAATGGCCTTCACCAGTTGGGTTACTAGATGTGGGTCAGTGAGGCAAAGATGAGACTTTGGTCCAGGTGGCCCTTCTGCATCTGACAGAATACTGATTGAAATGGTCCTATAGTATCTAGGTCAACAAGTCCTGCTTTGGAGGGAGTTCTGTCATGCCACGTCTACTGCAAGTGTGTGTGTGTGTGTGTGTGTGTGTGTGCTCACACGTTCACACGTGCATGCATGCAGGCATGTGTCAGCATTACTGACACCCAGTGTTACTGTGACTCTTGTGTGTGCTATGCACGACTACACATGGATGTGTAGGGAACTAGAACAATCCTCACACAGTAAATGATGAAGTGGACATGTAGATATTTAGATATTAGATTGAGCTGAACACCTAAGACCAAGAATATCTGCCCAGCATAGAGGGAAATCTCATTTTTGTGTGGTCTATGTGCACTGAACCTGAGAAATTGAACATTTTGTCTTAAGGTGTGAGACCCCAGAAAGACAAAATTTCTAGATTGAAGTAGTGAGTGATTTCCTGCTTGTAGGCTCTTTCATCTAACTCCTTCTTCACTCCAGAGTGTGCTATATTAAACTTATTCTTAAGAACTACAAGTGAGGATGGGGGGTGGTCTGAGGCTACCCATGAAGATGTCCTGCAATCAGAGTCTGTTGTACAGTATCCCAATAAATACCATCTGTCCACACAAGCTTGCCATGTGACCCAGAACTGACAACTATGTGTTTTCAAGGAGATCAAGAAGTGTATGGACTCAGTTCCAAGTCCCATGAGATATTTCAATCTCATCCCACCCTTTCTCCCTTGGTAAAATTGGAAGAAACTTCTTGCTAACTCTGATTTGATTTCAAAAATCAAATACCATGGTAGAAGGATGCTGTGCCCACAGCAGGCAGCTCACAGCCACCTGGAATTCTGACTCTAAGGGATGTGGTGCATACACACATCCACGGCATCTCTTTTGCAGTTTTCCCTGAACATTGGAGGTGGTAATAGAAGTCCCATTTGGGGTCAAATACTCCCTGTCAATTGGGATAATAGTATCTTGTATCAGTACTTATTTATAATGAAATCACAACAAACACATAGCTTTAAAAAACCCATTTGTTTAGCGCATAGCTGAAGAGTCAGATGTCTAACAATTCAGTCCTGAATTCTCTACTTAGGAGATCCATGCTGAGACCAGCATGCCAGACTGTAGCTTCTTGTCTGTGCTTCTGGGGAAGAATTCGCCTCTAAGTGGTGGGTGTTCCCTGAAATCCCATCTGCATCCTTCATTGTGTGAACCCTCATCTGTTAGCCAGGGTGGTACACTGGACCTTCCCCATGGTTCATTTCTCTAACCTCTCCTTCTGAACCAGCAAGCAAGAACCCTCCTCATGGAGCAGGCTTATGTGGTTAGGCGAGGTCCACCCAGGCCATTTATTTATTTCATGGTCAACTGACTTTGATCCCTTCACAGCAGTGTCTAGACTAATGCTGGGCTAACAAATAGAAGTGTTACTTGATATTGAATTTAATAACAAATTCAGTGTCATAAATATTGGGGCATCTTATAATTCTGCCTACTACTTTATTATCTAAGGGCATTTCATTTTTGAGACAGGGTCTCATATAGTTCAGCCAGCCTCAACTCCATATGTAGTCAAGGATGACCTTGATCTTGGGTCCTCCTGCCTTCTCATCCAGAACGTTGGGATTGTCAGCATGCACTCTGATATCTATTAAATGATAAAAGATAGATGAACAACATGTCAAAAGTGAGGTTTGGGTGAGAATCTAAGAGACATGTCATTACTGATGGAGCAACAGGCCTGTAATGGCTGCACCTTTCTCCTGACCCTTAGCAAATCTAATTCCACCAAGGCCAGAACCAATTAGAATTAACATAATTATTTCATTTACATGGGCTTTCGGCATGGGCTGTGGGTTCCAGCTGGATTTCATCACATGATTTCACAGCCACGTTCTTCACATCTGTAGCTGGTCCTACTACAGTTTGGAGAGGAGAGGAGCATCCTGCAGGTGTTCTTCCCTACACAAGCCAATGCATACATCTGACAATAGGAGCTGTTTGGTTGCTCAACAAATTGAAAAACTGTCATACATACTAACTCAGTAGACAGAAAACAATGAATTCTAGTAGAACAATGTGGGGGATTCTGAAGGTTTGGGGGATGTTGGGTTCATGCAGTGAAAGAAGCAACTAGATCTTTCTTTGCTCATGATAGGTTAGTTTTGAAATAGGTTCGTTGTTACACCATAACACAGCTCTGCTTTGTTAGGCATTATACCAAAGAACACAGAGGAGTGCGGTACCCCTGATTCTTTTAAAACTTAGCTTAAGATTTTTGTTTGTCTGTGTATGGCTATGTTTTGTGTGCCTATATGTCTGTGTACCATGCGTATACTATGCCCAGAAGATGATGTTAGATCCCTGGAGCTGGAGTTATAGCCGGTTATGAGCTGACATGTAGGCACTGAGGATCAAAACCGGGTTTACTGAAAGAGTATCCTGTGTTCTTAACCACCGAGCATCTCTCCAGTCCCAATCCCTGCTTCTTTCTGGAACTTGACTTTCTCAGAGTTAAGAGGCTACAGGGCATTTGGGCCATAGGCATTGTCTGATACAATAAGGTAAGTACATTTCTGCAGTTGAGGTGATTTTTAGACAATGTTTACTTGAAGGAAACTGAAGAAGAAAAGCAGCTCCAGTCTCTGGACCTCTGTGTACAAGCCAGAGAAAACGTTATATAAATGACTGGAGGGGAAGGGCTTTGCAGCCTCCGGCTTGCATCATTACTAGGAATTGCGGATCACCAGTTTGCAATGGTTCAGGACCTGGGACAGAGGCAGAGATGCAGTCGTGTGCCTTCCCGCTGGCCTTCAGACAAAAGACTGCCTGTCACTGATGCACAGGTGCAGGCTCTCCACCTCATAAAGGGAGCATAAAATTATCTCTCGGTGTTTTGATTTCTCTTCTGATGTGTGTTTTTGCCTTTAGATGCCGACTTCACGGCCAGGGTCATGTAATTGGATTTGAAGGCACGTTTGCTACACATCAGTGAGCTTACAGGAATGGAGAATTCTGCTTGATCTTACCACTTCCTAGAACCGGAACAAACCGTGAGCCTCTTTACCTTTAATGATACATTCTGAGAACAGCAAAGACTTAGTGCTATTAATTAGAGCTGCTGAGATATTCAGAGTGCTTTAGAGAGAAAATATTCTCAGAGATTGTATTTTTAGGTAGTTCTGTTTTCTAGGGATTTAAAAACAAGCTACAAAGCAAAGCAAAACAAAATCCTTTTCACACTCACATCTAAGAAAATCCTACATCTCCCTCATGTGCTTGGGTCTCACTCTACTGAACAGTGATTGCGGGTGGAATTTAGATTCCATCATGCTACATTGTCAACTGCGTTAGGAAGACAGGCTGCTGTCTTCTCTGGGATTCCAGTCACAGAGAACAAAGGCCCTTGGATGAGGATTCATACAACAGCAGAGTGGTTCCTGTGTCTGTGTCACACGTGAAGCAGGTCTCATGCGCAGTGGGGTGTGAAGCCAGTCTTGCTCTGCAAAGCTGCCTTAATGACCTCCACAAGGAATGCTTCCTGTTGTCCATTTCCTCTCTCACTGGGTAATTCGGTGTGATCCTTGAGAACTCAGGGAAAGGTGTGTGTGGATGGGCGAGCATCTTCCAAATAGCTAATATCAAAGGCACAAGCAGGTGTTCCTGAGCCTGAAACAGGAGCCACTACAGCCCCACCTGCTGCAAGTTGTCCTCTGACTTTCATATGTATCATGGTGTGCACACACACTTGCACACAACACACACACACATGAACACACACATGCACACACACATGCACACACACATATGCACACACACACACACACACACATGCACACAGGAAACAAAATGTAAAAAACTGAACTCAAATATTAGAATTATTTGTCTATAGTTTTATCTTTGTGAACACACTGGATCTCATCAAAAATTAGCATCATACTGTGGTGTTTTGAATGAAAAGGGCAACTATCAGCCCTTAGGGAACAGCACTACTAGGAAGTGTGGCCTTGTTATAGGAGGTATGGCCTTGTTGGAGGAGGTGTGGCCTTATTGGAGGAGGTGTGGTCTTACTGGGGGTGTGGCCTTATTGGAGGAGGTGTGATCTTGTTGGAGGAGGTGTGGTCTTGTTGGGGAGGTGTGGTCTTGTTGGAGGGGTGTGGTCTTGTTGGGGGAGGTGTGGTCTTGTTGGAGGAGGTGTGGTCTTGTTGGGGGTGGTATGGCCTTGTTGGTGGTTCTGGGGCTGTTGTCAGAAGTGTGTCCTGGGGGTTGGGCTTTGAGGTTTTAGAAGCTCAAGCCAGGCCCAGTTTCATTATCTCTTCCTGCTGCCTGCCTCGATCCAGAGGTAGAACTCTGAGCTTCTTCTCCCATACCAAGTCTGCTCGCATGCCACTGTTTCCTGCCCTGATCATAACGGACTACGTTACCTCTGAAACTGTAAGTCTGCTTCCATTACATGTTTTGCTTTATAAGAGTTGCTCTTCACAGCACTAGAAAACCCGATTAAGACACACACGTTGAATGCTGTCAATAGAATTCAGTGTCAATTTGCTTTTTCCCTTGTATAAGAACTAATACAATATTTTAGATTGTGCCTATTCACTCAATACATCAATGTAGTCATTTTCCAAACCAGAAGATAGTCAATTTACCTGGCATAAATATAATATATGTATACACAGTGTGCTAATAAATTAGAATTGATGTTTTAACACATCAGTATTCTCTTTATTAAGCCATAGATTCAGTTCAAAGCCTAAGGACAATTTGAGCAGAAACTTCTGTAGCAAGTGACCAGTTGAAAAGTCAAAGACTAGAGCATCAAAAACAATACTGAGAAAGAAAGTATGGAGTGCACACATGCTGGACTTAAACACCCACTGAAAACACAGAGTACACACACGCTGGACTTAAACACCCACAGAAAAGACAGAGTGCACACATGCTGGACTTAAACACCCACAGAAAAGACAGAGTACACACACGCTGGACTTAAACATTCACTGAAAACACAGAGTGCACACACGCTGGACTTAAATACCCACAGAAAAGACAGAGTGCACACATGCTGGACTTAAACACCCACTGAAAACACAGAGTGCACACACGCTGGACTTAAACATTCACTGAAAACACAGAGTGCACACACGGTGGACTTAAGCACTCACTGAAGAGCTACAGGAGTAAGCATGATGCACAAAATTGCATTAAAAATGGTGCATGTATCAGGAAGGAACAAAACAAAATCCCAAAGTTTGCAACATGGTTCTAGCAATTTAATTTTGACAAATATGTGAAGGCAAATGAATGGAGAAATCAGAGTCCTCCAGATAGTCATGGAGAGATTGAAGAGCCACCTATAGATGAACGGGCCTAATCTACATCTCTCCAGCATATACAGTCACTAGGAATATGTCATAGCCTCTATTATTGCTCACGAAGCCGTTAGCTTTCATAGGGACACATCAAGAAAAGCCTTTGTGACTTTTGTTAGTTTTTTTTAAAACCTTTTACTATGATATGAAAATGTGACTCATAAAATGATTAATTCAATTTAATTAATTAAAATTAAAAGCATTTGGTCTTTGAAACATACTTTCTTTTTCTGTTTTTTTTTTTTTTTTTGGATTTGTTTTTTTTTTTTGAGACAGGGATTCTCTGTATAGCCTTGGCTGTCCTAGAACTCACTCTGTAGACCAGGCTGGCCTCGAACTCAGAAATCCGCCTGCCTCTGCCTTCCAGAGTGCTTGGATTACAGGTGTGCTCCACCACTGCCCATCTTGAAACACACATTTAACAAAATAGACAATCCTTTGGCAGGGAAATGTCTTGACATATGAACGGAATCTATCAAGAATTATATATATAATTAATATTGTATAACGTAATAAATTTATGTGTATATGCATATGTAAATATAGGTACATATACATGTATAAACAATACATATAATATATATCACATATATAACATATTATATATAATAAAACATATATTTATATTTGAATTTACATGTATAACAAACTTTTAGCAGTACCAGTAATCCCAGTGCTAAGGAGGTAGAGACAGCAGACTCTGGCTCACTGGCTACCCGGTCTACCTTATTTGGTAAATTCCATTTTATTTAAAAACCTTGTCTCAAAAAACTAAGGTGGACAGCATCCTTGCAAAATGAAACCTGATGTTCTCCTGTCTTTTATATGCATGTGTACACATGTGCATTCATAGCCCACACATGTTCACTCATACACACACACACACACACACACACAGAGAGAGAGAGAGAGAGAGAGAGAGAGAGAGAGAGAGAGAGAGAGAGAGAGAGAGGGAGGGAGGGAGGGAGAGAAAGAGGATCTTTAATTTACACCACTGAGTAATTGTCAATAAAGCAGGACAGTGCACAAAGTTCTACAATCCATATGATGACAAGGTCGAGCTCCAATAGTCCATGCCCAGTGCGAGCATAGAGCCCCCAATGGCTGCCGATGCTGGCATCCTAGAGTCTCACAGGTGGGACACAGAGCAAGGGCCACAGAGTTACGGCAATGAAATGCTAGAAATCTGGGTTTGGACAGGCCTGCACTGCATGTTGATTTTGGCAACTGATCCAGGACTGTTTGTATCTTTCAAATGTAGAAGTACACAACAGAAAAGGATAATTTTTAATTTATGTAAATCATACCTTAGAAAATGCAGCTTAAAATAAACTAAGCAAAAATGAATACATTTCCAGATGAAGAATACTGGAACAAATCATTGGAGGCACACCTGTGCTACACTACTGACAGATGACTCCACACAGTGACTCAGAGCTGCAGGAAGGAGTCCTGGGACTGGGGGTCACAAGCATGTCTCTGCCTACTCACTTTGTATTAGTTTGTAAGCTGCGTAACTGTAATATGATGTATATGTAATATACATGTATATGTAATATGATACACATGAGCATACAATGTATGCTGGTAACTCTGAGAGGAGCAATGTTTCCACGTTTCACATGAAGGAACCCATATTGAAAAATGTGTATTTTGATCAAATGAAATGGAGAAGGCAAAGAATAAAACTAAGGTGCTGGTTGGAAAACTTAAGTGTTTACTAAGAAATACTAAACATAAAAAGAAGGAAGGGGGAAAAAGAGGAAGGAGAAGATTGCAAAAGGAGAATTTCCAGGCCCAGATCCACTCAGCATGAGCAACCATATTAAATGTGAATCCATTGAGTACTGTTATGAAAACAGTCATTGTCCTAGTGGGTGGGACATCAGGGCCTAAGTTTGTGTCGATTATAAAAGATGTACTTTAAATTCATATGGATAAGTTGGTTTACCACCTAAGCAGAAATGCCAGAGGCCTGGAGGGTCGCACTAGAACCACACAGGATAGACCTGGCTATGAAGAACATCCGTGGGGACAAGCTGGGACGTTGTGCCGAGGTACAATGACAGACATAAGTGGACCATTTGAGCTGGCTCTGGCCTTTTGTATTTCTATATAAGATTTTTTTTCCTACCAGAATCATGCTAGAGTTTTGATAGAAATTGCATTGGATTCCTAGACTTCTTTCGTAGAGTGGCCGCTTTCACAATATTGATCCTGCCACTCTGTGGGCATCGGGGGAAGGGTTTTTCCATCTTCTGGCATCTTCTTTGGTTGCTTTTTTCCCCCTTTTTAAGCATCTTCAGGGTTTCAGTATGCACATCTCTCACTTCCTAGCCTTATTCCAAGATATGTGAATGATAGCTTCCCCAATTTCTTTGTCTGTGTTTAAGAAGACTAACCACTTTCCTGTGTTAACATTATATCCTGCTTCTTTGACGAATGTTCTTATCATCTGTAGGGGTTTTCTAGTGAAGTCTTTAGGTCTTAAAAATCACGTCATCTGAAAATAATGATGCTTTGACTTCTTCGTTTCCTGTTTTAATCCCCTTTGTCTCCTCATTGTGTTGTTGCTCTTGCTAAGGTCTAGCATGGAGAGCAGTTCAATTCCTACCAACCACATGATGGCTCACAACTATCTGAGCACAGTATACTCATATACATAAAATAAATAAATAAAATCTAGAAAAAACCCAAAAAACAAAAAACAGGGCATGGAGTAAATAGAGTGTTCTCAAAAACGGAAGTGCAAATGTGACCAGGGAAATGCAAACTAAAACCACTTTGAGATTTTTTTTTTTATCTTACCTCCCTCAGAATGGGCAAGATCCAATCAAGAAGGCAACCAACCAACCATGTAAACACACGATAAACATATCTACCACCACCACCCAAACCCAAATGAAGACAAATGCTGGGTGTTGGGGGAGGGGGACACGTTCTGGTAGGAAGAGAAACCGAGCAACCACAGTGGAAATGGGTGTAGCAATGGCTCAAAGAGCTAGAAACAAGCCGGGCGTGGTGGCTCACGTCTGTAATCCCAGCACTTGGGAGGCAGAGGCAGACAGATTTCTGAGTTGGAGGCCAGCCTGGTCTACAGAGTGAGTTCCAGGACAGCTAGAGCTACACAGAGAAACCCTGTCTCAAAAAACAAACAAACAAACAAACAAACAAACAAACAAAAAAGAAGAGCTAGAACACTACTCTTGGACAAGGGCCCGAAGGGCTACATATTCTACCAGTGAGATATCTGCTTATCCATGTTCATTCATTCAGTCCCGATGACTTTTAAGGACAGTGTATTGGAGCTGGAGAGATGGCCCTACAGTTATGTGCACTCGCTGTTCTTGTAGAGGACCCGAGTTTAGTTCCCAGTTCAGCTGAGCAGCTCACAGCCACCTGTAATTCTAGCTCCAGGGGATCTGACACCTTTGTCTGACCTTGTGTAGGTGTGTAAACATGCACATACATATACACATACACATGTGCATAAAATAGCTTGTAGGGTATGTGTGGGTAAGGAAGTCGTTTAGTGAGGGGGCCTCTCGCCTGTTCTTATCTGTGTCCACAGGATGAACGAACTTTATCTGATGGCTTACAAAATTCTCTTGGCTTTAGGTCTTCTGCATGTGGAAAGTCTCACAGAAAAACAAGGGAGTACAGGTTGAGTGGAGGCAGCATTTAGCGGCAGTAGGGATTTGTTGTGTTTAACAAACACACATGGTTGTGTTAGTTACAAGGTTTGGGATTGTTCCTCATAACACATAACATGCAGGCACTGAGTTGGGCTTTGCCACCTGCAGGGATAGTTTGATTTGCCAGTCTCAGAATCAGCCTTGAAGTAGGGAAAAAACCCCATGAGTGAGTAGTAGGGTCATTATAGAATTCTAAGACACTGACCATTGCGCTTTCTAGAGCCCTGCCCCCAATGTGAAAACAAACAGGTTTTTTTTTTTTTTTTTTTTTTTTTTTTTTTGGTGTCAGGAAAGAGTTTATTGGGCTTACAGGTTACAATCCTTCATTGAGAAAACCCAAGGAAAGTAGTCAATCCAGGAATTTAAAGGCAAAACTCAAGCATAGACTATTAAAAGAGCACTAAATACTTGCTTGCTTCATCTGGCTTGCTTAGCTTCATTTTTATTAAAGCCCAGGCCTACATACACATTGATGGTACTATATACAGTGGTACATACACATTGATGGTACTATATACAGTGGTACATACACATTGATGGTACTATATACAGTGGTACATACACATTGATGGTACTATATACAGTGGTACATACACATTGATGGTACTATAAACAGTGGTACATACACATTGATGGTACTATATACAGTGGTACATACACATTGATGGTACTATATACAGTGGTACACACACAGTGATGGTACTATATACAGTGGTACATACACATTGATGGTACTATATACAGTGGTACACACACAGTGATGGTACTATATACAGTGGTACATACACATTGATGGTACTATATACAGTGGTACATACACAGTGATGGTACTATATACAGTGGTACATACATATTGATGGTACTATATACAGTGGTACATACACATTGATGGTACTATATACAGTGGTACATACATATTGATGGTACTATATACAGTGGTACATACACATTGATAGTACTATATACAGTGGTACCAGAGTGAGCCCTACATCAATTAACAACAAAGAAAATTCACCATAGACATACATATAGGCTAATGTAGTAGAATAAATTCCTCAGGTGAAGTTCCCTCTTCTCAGGAATATCTAGTTGAAAATCAAAGCTAATTATGACAATATGCGTCCTCCTTTCCCGCATCCAATTCTACAGATTGAATTGACAAATTGACAAAATTTCATGTCAATTTTTGTTCTTTAAAACACACACACACACACACACACACACACACACACACTCACACTCTATTATCAGTACTGCACAGGACAAACAGCTTTTTGTATATCGAGCCGTAAATTTCCCAGGCTCACGCTTTGTGTATTTATTACATACTCCTTGCTGACTTTTTGTTTTTATAGAACGCAAACAAACTTGATTAGACTTTGTCTCGCAGCGAAAGGAAATGTGAGGGCTTAAGAAAATACCTGCTAACACTGGGAAAAAATGGCTGACTAAGAATTAGAATGGCATTAATTTCATGGGCTGTACTAAACCACTATGATCCACGAGGAAACCTTTAAATTATGTTTATTGTCTTTTCTAAAGAGAGAAGCAAGCTACACAGCATATTTGGATAGTTTTCATTACAAGAGTTGGTTGTGCAGATCCATTTTAACACTGAAGAGAAGATCGATTACCAGTAATAACTTGTATGCCCCAAAGTGGCCGATGGAGCCAGATGACCACGCTACCTGGGTGGATTCTGCTCCTCCTAGTGTGGCTCATGTCTCCCTCACATCTGCCGACACTCCACTGATTTTAGTAGTGAGTGTTTTAGGGTCTTCTGAGGAACACGTGGGCTTTGACAAGAAAGGGCTCATAAATAGTGATTGCTTCTCCCTATGTGGTTCGAACCAAAGGAAGGCCTTTGCTAGGAAACAGAAGGGAATGGTCTGTGTGGAGTACTGCACAGGCCATCAGCTCCTGGTAGCCAGACTCTGCTGAGGATCAGTGTGTGAAACACCCTGTGGTCGATCCGAAGCTCCCCAAGTTACAAGCTTCAGGCCGAGGTGTCCAGTTTTTGAGAAAGGCAGCAAACTATACTGCCCTGCTGCACAGCAGCAAACTCCAGGACACCCTGGGGGGTTGTGTGCCCTGGAGAAACCAGCCTTGCAGGAGGTATTAGCTTATCCCTCCTGCTTTCTACCCCTGCTGTGCACAGTAACGGGCTCCTGGCATTCCTTTTATTTTATTTTATTTTATTTTATTTTATTTTATTTTATTTTATTTTATTTTATTTTATTTTATTTTATTTTATTTTTTGTGAAATTACATCTATTTGAGACAAGCAGACACCAACCTGCACGGAGGTTTTAGTTTGGTATTGTGAGATTATAGAGTGAGTTGGATTCCGGTCAGCCGGATAATCACCCAGGTTGGCTATTTGTTCTCAAATGCTGACCACCTCTTTCCACGGATAATTTAAGCTGTGGATCTTACAAACAGACCCCAGTTCTGTTACTGTATCTGGGTGGCCCCAGAAGTTTTATTTGTTTTATTTTTTTTTATTCCAGTTCACCTATTTATATAGAATGAGGTTTGTGATAGTCCTAACAAATAGAGTTGCTATGTGAGATTAGACAACACAGGTTTTGGTAGATTCAGATACTTGGCCTCATGCATGCCACAGACACATGCCCAGTGCATGATGGGAATCAGTTCTACTGTACTCTTCCTTCCCTGGGGCACTGGCAGAAATTATACTCACACAGCACCCTTCCCCCCAGTCTCCCAGAGGCTCCCTGCAGTGGGCCACTCACTCTGTTCAGACTGTGAGGGGTTCCGGAGTGTAAACACCCTACAAAGATACTTCACAATGGGAAGTGTGCAATTGTGTAAAAGCTGACAGATGTGTCATGTCAATCAAACAAAGAACATGTCTGCCACCTCCTGCCCCTCCCATGCAGACAATGCTGACTGTGCCTCATCACCTCAGACGCATTTTCCAGAATATTTACAAACAGAAAATGCATCGCATTCTCCCCTGCCATCCAGCATAATTACCGTTGAGCTGACAGATGTTCTGCGTGTCAATAGTTCACCCCTTCCCCCACTGTGAGTCTGTTGTGAGCACACGGACATTTTAGTTTTCTTTCCATCAAGTGATGGGTCTTGGAAGTTCTGGATTGTTCTCTGTTTGGGGATAATATAGTGAGAACTGTGGCTTCTTTAGAAACCCAGTTATAGTATGTGAATGTTTTTGTTTTAATCCCATGTTGCTTCCCAGCAGGTGATTATAATTTACCTCATGGACTAGCAGGGGCAAGACTTTTGCCAGCTGCAGGTAGTTTAATTCTGGGGACTCTGGAGAGGGTATAAATAAGAGAGCCCCCAGAGGGCCTGCAGTCATTGTGCTTGCTCCTGGTTGCTGTTGAGGTTTGTGAAGAAGAAGTTGGGGACCTCCTGAAAAGGAAGATTGGACTTGCCTCAGGGAACACAAAACACCTCTAATCAGGAAGTAGTCTGTTTTGTTGGCTGAAAGCGGTCCACACCCCCTTTCTCTTCTAGCCTTTCTTTTCTACCTGGTTTTGGTGGGTTGGAAGGGAGATAGAGATATAAGAACCCAATAAAGTATTTGTCTTAGTCAGGGTTTCTATTCCCTGCACAAACATCATGACCAAGAAGCAAGTTGGGGAGGAAAGGGTTTATTCAGCTTACACTTTCCACACTGCTGTTCATCACCAAAGGAAGTCAGGACTGGAACTCAAGCACATCAGGAAGCAGGAGCTGATGCAGAGGCCATGGAGGGATGTTCCTTACTGGCTTGCTATGCTTGTTCAAAACAGCCTTCATAAGACTTAACCAGAGAACAAAGTCTCTGCTGGGCTTTTATTTATTTTTGAGCCTTCCTTTATCAATGCAATTAATATAAATCTCTTTACCTTAGCCTCAGGCAGACTCTTCAGACAAAGACAAAAAACAGCCACATTCTTCACCAAAATACCACAAACACAAAAAATGTTAGCCTCTATGCTACATAATGAAATTCTTCTCCTCTGAATCCTCTTGGTACACTTGGCACTGTTCACATTACTCTCAGTAGCAAAGTCTTCCATATTCCTACTAGGCGTGGCCCCCATAGACTCGTGTGTTTGAACAGCCTATGGGGGCCAGGGAGTGGATGCAATGGTTTGTACATTCTTGGCCCAGGGGTGGCACTATTAGGGGGTGTGACCCTGTTGGAGTAGGCGTGTCACTGTGGCTATGGACTTTAAGACCCTCATCCTAGCTGCCTGGAAGCCAGTCTTCTGCTAGCAGCCTTCAGATGAAGATGTAGAACTCTCAGCTCCTCCTGCATCATGCCTGCCTGGATGCTGCCATATTTCTGCTTTGATGATCATGGACTGAACCTCTGAACCTGTAAGCCAGCCCCAATTCAATGTTGTCCTTATAAGACTTACCTTGGTCATGGTGTCTGTCCACAGTAGTAAAACCCTAACTAAGACATCACCATAAAAAATAGCACCAACAGGATAATATAAAACAAACCTCTATGAACATTTGTGTGTATAGACATTTTTATGCATAAAGGTTTTTCTTGGTTAAATGCCTAGACATAGGGGGCCTGGAACTTACAGTTGATTTGGATTTAATGTGTTAGGAAATGACCAAACTGTTCTATGATGTTTACGTTTTATGATCTCTCACCCCCCCCCCCCCACAGCAATGAAGAACTCCAGTCGCTGCCGGTGTCTGCCAACGCTTGCTCAGTCTTTTTGGTTTTAGTTTCCTCGTGGTAAACACAACAAAGTGTGGTCAGCTGTTTCTCATGTGTTTATTGGCCATCTGGACATCTCTGATAAAGCAATCGAGTAATTCTCCACTTTTAGAAATGTGCTTTTAAAAACATTTTGTTTTATGTGCATGCGGGCTTGCCTGCATGCATGTCTGTGCACCGTGTGCATGCATGTCTGTGCATCGTGTGCATGCATGCTGCCTGCAGAGGTCAGAAGACGGTATCATATCCCCTGGGACTGGAGTTAGAGGTAATTGTGAGCTGACATGTGGGTGCTGGTAATCAAACTCAGGTCTTGTTTGTTATTTATTTATTATTTATAATTTATTTTAATTTGAGACTTTAAGATAATGAGGCTTTTTTTTAACCCCTCTCTGATCACCGTTGCTCTTTAAGAGTGGCTTTGCGACAGGCTCAGGTCCACGGACCACTTGACCAGAAAGCACGAGGTTTTTGTCAATGCTCCATCCTGCCCGCTGTCTTTTTTCCTGATCTCTTCTCAGTGAGGTGCACAGTCCGTGGCCCACATTTCAGCTCCATCTGGCCCATTTCATGGGTTTGGACAAGTGTGTAATATTATACTGAATACTTACTTTCATCACCCTAAAAAACTGACACTCTCTGCCCACCCCTCCCCCAAGCCCCGTTTTATATCTTTATGGTTTTACCACTTCAAGAATGTTGTGTGGTTGGAACAACAGCCTGCAGAGCGAGGCTGTTCTGACCGGCTTCCTCTGCTTGGCTATACTCACTCATGGCGGTTCTGCAGGACTTCTACGGCTGGACAGGTCATGTCCTTCGTCGACAAATTTCCCTTGAGTGAGTTATGGAGGCTTGTGTGCCCGTCCTGCATCTGAAGGATGTCTTGGCTCCTTCTAAGTGTTTTGACAATAACATTGCAGACATCAGCATGTGAACTTTTGTGTGGACAGAAAATGTCAGCTCCCAGATACATATGAAGAAACTGCTGGACCATGTGTGAGTTGTATAAGAACATAAAAAATAACAAAACAAAAAAAGCTGTGTCATGCAGATTCCCATGAAGTCCCATTCCTTACTAACTGCGTCTTCCCAAGCAGATACTTCTGACCTGGTGACATTCGATTATCAGTCTCTCTCTTTATGATTTAGCTGCCTACATAGGAAATAGTTCCCGTATTTCAAGTCACAAATATTTATTTTTAAATTTTCCCCTGGAAGTTTTACATGATGGGCTTTATAAGCAGACCTAAGGTCCATGTTAGATTTTTATTGTTGCTGCTGTTCTTGTTTTGTCTGTCGTGAAATGGATGCATCACAGTTTCTTGATTTCTATGCCATCAGGAAATTAATGGTTCAGCACTATTTGATGAAAAGATTCCCCTTTAATCATTGGATCGCCTCCAAACTTGTGTAAACGCATGAATAATGCACACACCCGTGATGTAATTCTGAAGCCACCATTATAATCCACCACATCACTTGATACCAGTACCGTGGCCCTTGGGCTACGCTAGCTCTATAGTCAATGGGATCTCAGCCCTTATTTTTAGCAGTTCTTTCCTGAGAACAAGCCACCTTAGCTGTACCCTTCAATTTTGAACCACGTGTTTATAAAACATGCAGCAAGCCAAAGAGAAAGAGTAAAAAGCAGACAGCAGATAGCTGGCAAAAATGTGGGACTCATCCTTCCATCTTTTTTTTTAAAGATTTATTTACTTATTTTATGTGTATGAGTACACTGTAGCTGTACTGATGGTTGTGAGCTATCATGTGGTTGCTGGGAATTTAAATTCAGGACCTCTGCTCGTTCCAGTTGACCCCGCTCACTTTGGCCTAATGATTTATTTATTATTATATCTAAGTACACTGTTGCTGTCTTCAGACACACCAGAGGAGGGCGTCAGATCTCATTATGGATGGTTGTGAGCCACCATGTGGTTGCTGGGATTTGAACTCAGGACCTTCGGAAGAGCAGTCAGTGCTCCTAACCACTGAGCCATCTCTCCAGCCCATTGCAACTTTTATGGCATCTTGCAGTTTGACCAGAGGAGCCCTGCAGAAACAGCCATCGGGGCAGGGTCCAGGCCAACCCTGAGAGGATACTTTCAATTTCCCATTGTCCTCTCTGACCCAGATGTCTCCTGTTTTACCCACTTGTCGCACAGACAGCCACTTACACAAGCATGGGGGGAGGGCTGACTCCTGTCTTGTGTCTGATCCAAGGCGTAAAGTCAGGTTGTGGTCACTGAAACCCAAGCTAATGGTGGACTTTTGTAGATATTTTTTATCATGTTGAGACAATTTTCTTCTGTTCTTTGTTAAAAGTTGTTGTCTGTGGTAGATGCTGGAGTCTGCTAATACATCTGTCTATGGAGATGACCACATTTTTTTTGGCCTTTTAATAAAATGAGTTATATTATTTTATATAAATTCTTTGACTTTTTGGATAAATTATACATGGTCATAATGCATTATGGTTTCCATATAATTTTGAATTTGAATTCATGTATTATTTTTAAGCTTTACTCTTTATTGGATTACTTTTTAAAATTTGTCAATTTGAATTTTTTTAAAGATTTATTTAGTTTATTTATGAGTAGAAACTGTAACTGTCTTCAGACACACCAGAAGAGGGCGCCAGACCTCATTACAGATGGTTGTGAGCCACCACCATGTGGTTGTTGGGATTTGAACCCAGGACCTCTGGAAGAGCAGTCAGTGCTCTTAACTGCTGGGCCACCTCAACAGCCCAAGCTTTGCTTTTTTTTTTTTTTTTTTTTTTTTAATGTGACACAGAGAAATTTTGGTGGGTGAAGGTGCTTGCTGACAAGCCCATGACCCAAGTTTAGTCCCTGGGACGCGCATGCTGAAAAGAAAGAACTGATTACCACAAGTTCTCCTCGTACAGGTGTGCAGGGGCACACATGGAAGCCCCATGCACATAAAATAAAAATAAGATTTAAAAGCAGAAAAATGCTTTTTGCTATGGTAGATACTACTGTTAACAGTTTTATGGGACATATTTGGTTTTAACCTCAGGGTCACATCACCTGGCTTAGTGTCCCCCCCTCCTCTAACGTCCTCCAGGGACTCGCCCAGAACTGCTCTGTATTCCTTACAGGCCTGGCAACATTCACTGGAAAGCTGCCTTGGCTTGATGATCTCTTTGAGGAGAGGCTTAAACTACAAATTCAACTTCCTTAACCAACACAGGGTTTCTCAGTGGGTCCTGCCTGTGAAGCTGCTTTCTGCTGTTTTCTCTGCTTTTCTCCCGAGCCAAGGGGATCCTACAAGAGGCAGTCTCTCTCTCTCTCTCTCTCTCTCTCTCTCTCTCTCTCTCTCTCTCTCTCTCTCTCTCTCAGAGAAGGAAGTTTGCCCCCCTCTCCCCAGAAGGAGCATTTTCACCTATTTCTTTCTCACTGTAGTTTCTGACCTAAATCCCTGACTTGTTTTATTTGTATGACATTTCTAGGATGTTCTAGGGCAAACTTTCATTTGCTTATGTTCTTTGTTCTTTTTAAACATATTTATTTATTATTTATTTATTTATTTAGTCTATACCAGTGTTCACTCTATCTGCATGTACCCCTGTATGCCAGAAGAAGGCATCGGATCACACTACAGGTGGTTGTGAGCCACCATGAGGCTGCTGGGGATTGAACTCAAGACCTATAGAAGAACAGACAGTGCTCTTAGCTAAACCACTTCTCCAGCCCTGTTTCTTGTTCTTAATCCATGTCTTGGTTGTGTCTGGTCTTCCTCACCTTTGCTGAGGTCTTCATAGGATACTTAGAGTTCTCTTAGTTGGAACCAAGGGTCTCTGCACAAAAACTCATAAATGATACAAGAAAACAGAAAGGCCAAGCTGGCTAGCATTGTCCAGTCCACCCGTCAGGCAGACGTCCTCTGGCCTTGCTCTCTGGGTGTGTGACACCCTTGCCATCCTCACTGTTAGTGCTCCCTTTTCTACTGCTCCCTTTTCTAGAATTCTCTCTGTAGATCCACGAAGCAGCCCCAGGTAGTTATCAAGTGACAGGAACACCCAATCCTCTTCTAAAGCAGTATGTCTCACTACATAATGGCCATCAGAATTACCTGGAAGGATCGTCATTACTGGGACCCGGTGTGGAGTTTCCTCATGCTTGGTCCAGGACAGGGCCTTGCCTGAGAATGGGGGAAAGGTGCAGGAATACCACACTCCTGTGACTGCTGTAAGCCAGAGTTCTTAGGAGCCTCCTCTTAAGTAGACAAACCTGAGCAGGCTTTGGCCTGGTAACCATGGTTACCATGGGTATCTCTTCCCCCCACCCCCAATAATACTACACAGAGAGAATCCTTACCCCACTGAAGAGTGAGCAGGAAATGGGTGGGGGGAGGTTCCTCCCAGCCTTGAGCTGAGGCTGGGCAAAGAGATTGGTCTACAGGCTGAGCTCGCAGAGTTGTTCCAGGGCTCCTGAAGACCCCTGATACTTCCACCCCATTAACACTTGTCATAAAGGAAGATTACATCAGCACTCACACTGCTTCCTCTCACCTCCTTGTAGACTATGCCACAAGGAAGGGAGGATGCTTCTGGGCTGAAAGTTAGAACTTCTCTTTTACTATGAGGACCTCAGGCAAGTGGCTTGTTAGCATCCTAGAGCCTTGGTTATTGCTTTTGGCTTTTGCTTGATCCCACCATGGGGATAAAGGGGGGCAGATGTGAATACTGTGAGAGACTTGGGGAGCCTTCAGCCAGTGACTGGTTGTGAGGCATTGGGATTCACTACAGCCCTGGGCCTCAATTTACTTATCTATGAAATGGACATAAATTTTAGCATCTGCTTCTGTCAACTTTTATGGAAAAAGAGTATTTGAGTCTCAATTTTACCCTCTTTTGGGAAATTCATAATAAATGGTTTTTGTTTTGTTTGTTTTGTAACAAATTCTCCCACCATCAGCAAATGAAATATCTACTGATTTCTGGGTATGACACTTCCTGTTGAGAAAACATTTGTGTGACCAAAATCACATGACTACCTTGCCAGGAAAACAATGGATGACGGATTGTTCGAACACCTCGCTGTCGTCACCTTCCTGACAAGGTCAGATGCACAGACCTGGGGCCTGTTCTCAAAGGAAGTAGGACAGTAAAGGTGCAGATCTGGACTGTCAAACAGCACATGCTCTAAGTGATAGGCTGCATGCACTGTGACCACAACCACACCAACTTTTGCCTGTGCACAGGTCAATCAGATTTGGCCACCAGCCTGGGGAGATTCAGAATAGGAACAACAAAATTGGTCCTTTACTCCCAGCAGGGCAAGAGGGGATCATCATGGCGGCACGATTACATGTTGGAGTTGATGACATCAGAGTCCGGTGCTACCTTCTTGTGAGTCTAGCTCTTCTTTTTGGATTCTGTACAAAATTCTGTTTGTAGGACTAACTGTATCTCAGCACCACATTGCATTGGTTACTAAAGTGGAAATTTCTGTTTTCTTTGGAGACTCATTTTTGTCATGTGACGTTTTTCTGGAAACTGTCTTATGAGAGGATGCTTTGCTGAGATCAGACATGTGGAGTTTTTCTGGAAGCTGCCTAGAGAAAGGGCATGTAATGTTTTACTAGAGTAGAAGTTAGAACACATGATATTTGGAAAGGGTATGAATATAACCCAGCAGACAGTGGATGATGATGCTATGTGGTATTGGTTCGCCTTGCCACTCTTTGCTGATCACTGTTTATCATGACTTCTGTCTTAGTCAGGGTTTGTATTCCTGTACAAACATCATGATCAAGAAGCAAGTTGGGGAGGAAAGAGTTTATTCAGCTTACACTTCCACATTGCTGTTCATCACCAAAGGAAATCAGGACAGGAACTCATACAGGGTAGGAACTAGGAGGCAGGAGCTGATGCAGAGGCTATGGAGGGATGTTACTGGCTTGCTTCCCCTGGTTTGCTCAGCCTGCTTTCTTATAGAACCCAGTACAACCAACCCAGGGATGGCACTGCCCACGAGGGGTCCTCCTACTCTTTATGACTAATTGAGAAAATGCCCCACAGCTGGAGCTCATGGAGACATTTCCTCAATGGAGGCTCCTTTTTCTGTGATAACACCAGCTTGTGTCAAGTTGACACACAGAACCAGCCTGTACAACCTCACAGAGAGAAATGTACCAAGGAACTTCTGGTGGTGTTCCAGTGGCTTCCTGTTGCTTCCACGGACTCAGGCCAATTGACAGAGCCTCAAGGTTTCTACTTGATCAAACTGCTGATGCTGATTCATAAATGGTGTTGCCAGGAGATTGAGCTACCTCTGCTGATTCATGTGAACTGAACTGCTGATATCCTGACAATGCAGATTGTATTATCTCCAAAGAACTGTTTCTAAACAAGTCCACATCCTCTTTTGCCCTATTAACCTTTCCTTCCCACTACCTCTAGTGGGTGGTGGGCTAGACGGGAGGTTGGAACATTTAAGAACACATATTAAAGTAAGTTTTGAAAAATATAACCGTACATTAATGAAATCAAGGAGTGGCATTCACCAGCTAAAGAAAGGAGTTGAAGCCCCTGGGGAGAGGTAGGGTGAAGCAGCTCCTGGTCTAGTACTTGGTGGTGCTCAGGATGGGATGCTGAGATTCACTTTACATTTAATGAAACAAAAGTTCAAAAGATTTGAGGGATTGATCCACAGATGCAGTACGTAATGGAGAAAGCTGTAGAATCCAGCTTCCTTCCCATCAGAGCCTTATTAATAGTCAAATAATGATGTTAATATAATGAGTTGATTTTTCTTTTTAATTTGTGTACCAGCTATGCTATTTGCAGTATTTCATGTAACCCTGTATGCATTTCTACAATGGAGGACTAGTGTATTGTTTATGCTACAAGTGAGGAAACTGAGGCACAGAGAGATTAAGTGATGTGTGCAATGTTGTGTAGTTACTAGATTGCTGGGATAAAAATGTAAACTGGGGTGGGGGGAATGACTAAGCTTATGTGTATTCTAAAACAACAATTTTCTGTGTGGTTCTTAGACTCAATGTGTCAGCACCATTTGGGGCTTGTTAGGGATTCGAAGTTCACACCCAAGCTGATTTCCACAAGGGTAAAAACATCGGAGAACAGTGATGGAAGCCATCTTCCAGCAGTCTTTACTTGCAATGAGCCACTCTGACCAAGGTTTGTGTGCGGTGTGTGCACATGTGTGTGTGTTACTGGTTCTTCTTGTGAACATTCTCAGTCTCCAGAGGAAGGCCTGTGGGTGCAAAGGTTGCATTACACTGAGGTTAAGGGGAAGGGCTAGTGATGGAGGTCTGTCAGACATTTGCATAAGGGATCTTGTCTGACATTTCTCTTTTTTCCTTTTTTGTAAAGTTGCAATGACAGAATGCTTAACTCCTTCTCGGTCTATCAGGACAAAGGAAAAAAAGGGAATGATCTTGGTATGGAGTATGGCCCATAAATACAGACATCAAATTATTTCTATCTCTATCTCTCTTATCTATCCATCTATCTATCTATCTATCTATCTATATCTATTTATCTATCTATTTATCTATCTAATATAGATGTAGATATATGTTTGTGTGTCTCTGGAGTATCCATGTGAGCATGTGTGTGTGTGTGTGTGTGTGTGTGTGAATGTGTGGAGTATCCATGTGAGCATGTGTGTATATGTCAATATCTGTGTATATGAATTGTGTGTGTGTGAATGCGTGTATAAGATCCATGTGAGTATATGTGTGTGTATGTATTATCCATTTAGCATGTGTATATGTAAATGTGTCTGTAGCATCTGCGTGAGAGTGTGCACACATGTATATTTGTGTGTGTGGATGTGTGTAGTATCTGTATGAATATGTGTCTGTGAGTGTGTATGAATGTGTATGCATGTGTGTGTGTGTGTGTGTGGTCTGTGTACAAGCCATAGGGCAACCTCTAGTGCCTCCTATTTTGCTTCATATTATGTTTTGAGACAGGGTTGCTCACTGACCCTGGAGCTCAACAATTCAGCTAGCCTGGACTGCTGGTGAACTACAGGGAGTGGCCCATCTCTGCCTTCCCGGTGCTGTGATTATAAATGGTGGCTTTTACATGTGTGCCAGGGGATTTAAACCCAGGTCCACATGTTTTCCTGGCAAAAGTATCATTAAAACATCTCTCCAGCTTCCAAATTATATTTTCTGTCACTCTGATTTAATTTCACATAGACACTACAAGATCACATGCCTTCCAAGGAATGCTGGTTTAGATTTCTGCCTGGCCACACTTTCAGATACGATACAGAGATGCTTGGTTACATTTAAATGGCAGATAAATAAGAAATTTTTGTTTGGTTTTTTGTTTTTGTTTTTGTTTTTTTTTTTAGGATAACTCATGCAATATTTGGGATATACTTACATGAAGTTTTTGCCGATGTTGTGTTACGTGGGATTTAAATCTGAGCTCCCTGCAGTTGTATTTGGTGAATATATGTCCTGCTGAGAAACCTTCCAGTAACAGGCTTCTGGTAGAAGAGTAGGAATTCCTGCCTTCTATGTCCCACTAGCTAGATGCTTTGTATCAATTTGGAAGAGGGAACTTCAATGTCCCCAATGGATTGGCTTGTGGGCAAACCTGTGGGACATTTTTTGGACTGGTGATTGATATGGGAAGAGGCTCACTGTGTGTGGTGCCATCCCTGGGCTTCTGGTCCTTAGTACTGTAAGAAAGCAGGCTGAGCAAGCCAGGAGGAGCTGTCCAATGTAAGCAGCCCTCCATGGCCTCTGCATCAGCTTCTGTCTCCAGGTTTATGCCTTGTTTGAGTTTCTGTCCCAATTTCCTTTAATGATTAACAGCGGTACGGAACTGTAAGCCAAACCCTTTCCTTCCCAAGTTGCTCTTGGTCATGGTGTTTTATCACAGTAGAGAAAGCTTAACCAAGACAGTGGGGTACAGAATATGTTTATGTTGCCTATAAAGCTTTGGCATGGCAGACACTCACACCTGCCTCTCTATTCAGTCCTAGAAAATGGAAGCACGGAGACAGAGAGGAACAGGGTGATTCAGGGACCTGTAAAAAGTGACTCCAATTTGTCCAACTCCAGATGAAAAACAAGAGCTCAGAGTTTGGCTGCTTTGTTCTGGGAGGACAGAGGCAAAAGAAAATCAACAAAAACAAGCGGCAGACACATCTGAATGCCTGAGCATTTATTTAGCCCTCGGAAATGCCTTAATGTGGGGCTAGATGCTCTGTTTTATAAATCTGTAATTACAAGTAGCTTGTGTTGCAGTGATTATAAAATTGCTCTCTGTTTATTTAGGAACTAAATGGCATTAATTGGAGAGTGGAAAAGTGATGTTACTTAATTAACCTGAGATGGTAGCCGCCTCTGTTGAAAACCTACAACTACCAGTGCAGGTGAGTAAGTGACCCTGGGCAGCCGTGTTCTGCTACTGAACAGGCTTTAAATGGCATCACTGACTGAAGGCTCAGCAGATGCTCCTGGTGAGAAGAAGGCTGCTCACTGACCGGGCTGTGAAGCTGGAAAGAGCTGTATTTGCATAGGTGACAATATGGAAAGGCATATCCCAGAAAAACAAGAGAGGCTCTCTCTCTCTCCCTCTCTCTGGTAATCTTTTTATTCATTTTATTTATAAGTAAAATATTCCAAGAATAATGGTGCATTATAATATACACAAACGAGTAACGTGCTCACACTTTCTGCAAATACTACATATCATACATGATTGCATAACCTATATTTTATACTTTAATTAGTTGATTAATTACAATAATTTTGTATCTGCACAATCTGTGTGTGTGTGTGTGCTCATATGCACATGGGCTCAAATGCATACTTTTGTGTGTTACCGTGAAGGCAGAGGCTGAGTATTCTCCTCAGTTACTCTCCACCATGTTGGTCCTTTGAGATGGCATCTCTTATCATCTCTGGGGATCACCAGTTCATCCAGACTGGCTGTCCAGAAAGCTCCAGCCTGTGCCTTTTAGCCTGTGTCCCCATGTAGCGTTAGGCTCACAGAGAAGAGCTGCCACATCTAGCCTTTCCATGGGTCTTGGGATCCAGACTCAGATCCTCATGCCTGCACAGCAAAGCACTTGAGCCATTGTGCCACCCCTCTGCCCTGGCTTTTCAGTGGGCTGCAGAATAAGTAGGTTTGAGAAAGCAGAATCACCATAAACCAGCAAGGGACGTGCCGTACTGTGTAATCATGGCCATGATACCACTAAGTGTTAAGAGTTCCTCAGTCTACCATTGATAGAATTGTATTTAGTCTACCATTAATAGAATTGTATACAGTCTACAATTGATAGAATTGTATACAGTCTACCATTGATAGACTTGTATACAGTCTACCATTGATAGACTTGTATACAGTCTACCATTGATAGAATTGTATGCAGTCTACCATTGATAGAATTGTATGCAGTTTACCATTGATAGAATTGTATGTAGTCTACCATTGATAGAATTATATGCAGTCTACCATTGATAAAATCGAGTTTCTGTGACACATGACTGTGTTGTTGACTTAGCTCTACAACTAACAACTTTAAAAAATTAAAATTTTCATAAAGGAATGTATTGAATATTGAACATAATCCCTCTGTCCCATTTGTATGTTCTCACTCCAGAAGGGGTTTCTTGCTAGCCTCCCATCACCTAGGACCCCATTCTGCGCCAACCCTGCAACTCTCCATTCAGCTGGTTATCAGCTTCCCACCCTCACAGAGAAGGGAGATCGAGGAAGGAGCACCCTAAGCTGCAGCTGCCCAGGGGTCAGAACAAGGACAGAAGCCAGGAGGGGCCCCTGAACAGAGGCCAGGACAAGTGTGAGGGCGAGCTTGGGCTTTGTGGTCCCGTTTTGCTCTTCCCTCCTATTCAACGGGGGATTTCATTCTTCACGCTGATTTCTTTCTTCCTCCCTGGAATTGTCTTTCATAATTCAGGCTGGTGAAGGAGCCAAGCTTAATTTGATGCCATGAAAAGAAATGCACCTTTGTTTTCTTAAAAAGAACTAATGTTTGCTTTGTCTCTTATTTATGAACACAATAAACAGAGCTCTACTGGAGGGAGACAGCGAATGCTCCGGAAAAGGACGACGTATTTATAACACTATGATTATAACATTAGAAATGGGCAAATTAAAGCCGTCCCTCAGCACAAGGGATGTGCGCATGTGTGGAAACCCCTATGCATGTGTTTCAGACTCTTCTATGGGGTTGTTCTCATGCTGTGTGCCTCGGTAATGGGGGAATTAGATCTGAAGCTGACGTATTTAAAGAATCATGTGTTCTCATGAATGAGCAAAAGCAAAGTGGAAAGTCTCAAAGCTTCTGGCTTCTGCAAGCTTTGTGACTTGAAAATGTGGTTATACGCCTGCCTCCCAGGGCCTCACTATCATCAGAAACGTTACAATGACAGCGAGCCTTCAAATGTTGAGTGGAGCGCCCCAAAGTGCCACGCATAGCTACTACAGTAGAGAGACGATGGGCGTGTCTTTCAAGAGTCATGAAGGAGGATGTTTGTCATGAGGGAGGGAGGGAGAGAGGAAGAGAGAGAGAGAGAGAGAGAGAGAGAGAGAGAGAGAGAGAGAGAGAGAGAGAGAGAGAGACAGAGAGAGAAGCAGAGAGAGACAGAAATAGAGAGAGAGAAAATGAAAGAAGCAGAGAGACAGAGAGAAAGACACACACAGAGTTGATCAAGTCTAAGGAGAAAATTGAATTGTCAGTGGTATTCAGAAGGGAGCTGGGTGGACTGTATGAATATTTTGCATTGAAACTCCTTTACTTTCCTGGCGGGGTCTTGGGTGGATGCAGGCTGAGGGTATTTTAATTTTTGGTTAATATTTCTTTCCACTTGATTAATAGAGACCTTAGGTGTCTCTGCTAAGTGTGGATGGAGCAGGGCGGCCGGGTGGAGGGCCTTGGCCAAGCTTTGCAAGCACAATGCTTGTCTGAGCAGTGGGGAGCCCTGCAGAGAAGGCAGGAAGCTGAGCTCCAACAGCACCAGGTCCTGTCACACCGTAGCCATCGCTGCTCTTGCCTACGGATGTAAAAGTCTAACAAAGGAGAACAGCTGCAGTGTGGAAAGCAGGGCAGGGTGGGGCAGACTGCATGCAGGTGGGCTCTTGATTGTGCCATCTTACACCAGTCAGGCTTCTGGAACAACAGCTTCAGTGGCTTGGAAATAGTAGAAACTCATTGATCAGTGTCTGAAAATGAAAAGACCAAAGTTGCACTACTGTCAGATTTGTCATCTGGTGAAGTTTCACTTCTGGTTCATGGAGGGCATCTTCTTGCTGAGTTCACATGTGACTGAAGGGCAGTGGGAGCTCTCTGTGTCCTTTTTTGTAAGTATACTAATCTCATTCACAAAAGCTCCATCTTTGTGGCCTAGTGACTTCCCTGAGGTCTCACATCACACATGGGGTCTCAGCATTTGAATCTTGGTTGGCAGGTGTGGGGGGATAAGGATGGGGGGATGGGGGTAGGGGGTGGGGGTGTGGGGAGTGGGGAACACATGGTGAATTTACAGATACCATGTAAACCAAAGCTCGGTAAAACCCATTTTGAAAAGAAATGCCAGGTGGTTAGGGTTAGTCGATAGCAGCCGTGAGCTCAGCACGGGGGCAGACAGATGTGAGCTTTTGTATCACAGATCCATCACTTATGAGCTGAGAGGCAGATGTCTGACAGCTGCTTATCCTCACTAGGCAGTGTTTTTCCCGTTACTGCCAACCTCCAAAGATTGCTGAGAGCTTTAACGGCGAGCACCAAGCAAGAGCAGAGTAGCCCAGCCAGAATTGCTTTCAACTGTTTCTACACATTTCCCTTCGCAGGGGTCTCTCGGGTAGTGTAATACAGCAAAGAGAGAATGAGATTTTGAGGTGGGATATTTGGGCCGGAGGTTTCTTAGCTCTGTGTCTGCAGCAGGAGAGCAGAGAGTGGGTATTGATGCTCAGGGGTATTGTGTTATAACCTGGCTGTGAAAATCAAGTGTGACAATGGAGGTGGAAATTTCCAGTCTCACCAATAGGAACCGGCTAAATGGATCACTTGAGTCTCCATTTCTTCTTTATGCCCCTGGAGTTTCTGGTCACAGAGATGAATCACCCTTATTATAAGAAAAGAGAAGACACCGTGGGCCTGGGGTAAGTGGTTGGGTATTGTTTTGAATTGTGAAGCCTATGAATAAGGATGAGGGTGCAATTTATGTTCTGAGGCAAGTGAGAGACAGACTGTATCACTAATTACACCATGATAACTGCTATTAGTGGGGACGATCTGGGCAAATGGAAGATAATTAATTGTTCATCTATACATAGGGATGTTTAAGTAATGCTCACTCTGTACCGATGAAGAATAAGGACTCTAGTCTGGGGACTTGGTTCAGTGGGTAAGGGGCTTGCTCTGCAAGCATGAGGACCCAAGCATGGATGTTTAGAACCTATGTAAAACCTGGGTGTGGTGACATGTGGCTGTAATCCCAGCATGGGAGAAGAGAGAAGCAAAAGCAGGTCCTGGGACTCACTGGCCAGCCAGTCTAGCTGAAATAAATGGTCAGCTCCAGTTTCAGTGAGAAACACTATCAAGAAAAAAAATGGGGGCAGACACCCAAAGTGCACAGGTTACCCACCTCCAGTATACGTGTACTTACAAATCACACACATACACCACACACACACACACATACACACTCACACATACTCACACATACCACATATAGCACACACACACTCATATACCACCACACACACACATACACACACACACACACACACTCTCACACATATACCACAACATACACACACTCACAATACACACACAGACACCATGCATTCACACACATTCACACATACCACATACAGCACACACATTCACACACACACACACACACACATACCACACCACATATATACGTATATACTCACAATGCATACATACACCACATACACCACACACACATAGACACCACACATTCACACATACTCACACATGCTCACACATACCACATACAGCACACATGTACACTCACATACATACCACATACCATGCACATATACACTCACACATACTCACACTCACACATACCACATACACCACATACACACACATACACACATACCACCCCCCTTACAAACTCACACATACTCACACTCACACATACCACATACACCACACACACACACATTCACACACATACCATACCCCCCCACACACACCAACAAACCAAATAATCAATTAGCCACTGCTTGAAGGTGTCTTTTAGGTATCTAATAATCAGATCTGAGAATAGAATATGCTCACCTCTTGCCCTTGGATCCTGGAATTCAAAGGGTCCATATTAAGCAAGATCTTTCTGGCTTTTGGCAGTCACTGTTTCTTTTCAAAGTTTTTCTACCTGAGATCTAAGCCCTCCAGGAGTCTTTCTCCCCATGACCACAGGAGGTCTGGCTTTGATGTTGCAGAAATATTTCTTTAGAAGAAAAGAGGCTCAGAAGAGTCAGTGTCTTCCTTAGGTGTTAAAAATAGAAGGTATTGGACCCTAGGCTTGATTAAAGGATGTTACTTAACACCCTGAAGCTTGTGCCTTTTGATGATCTCAATGAAGACTCTTTCGGACAAATATCATCAATGAGTAATACATTTATGGAAGACCATGGATTGAAACATTTTTGATCATTTATTAATTGCAAGGGGTGAATTATTACTGTATAGAGGGGAGTCCACATAATTCCTTGCCAAGGTGATAAGTTAACACCTTTGAAAGTGGAGAATGGATATACTGTGCCTATTGCACATGCCCAAGAAGGAAGAATCATGCCACAACCTGGCTGGTGCTGTATCACAGGGGAACGTGGAGGAGACACATTCTGAACAATTATTAGAGAACAAATGGCCAATATTCTAATGCCACTGTCACAGTGATAAAGGAATCCTCGCGTCAATAGTCCAGGGAAATGATAAAGTCGATGCATAATAGTCAACTGGGCTATGCGTTGGAGGGAATATTCTATAGAGGATGCATTTTTGACAGTTGATAAATTGGAATGTAATCTTTATTTAGATAGACGTATTTTATCAATGTCAAATTTTCTGAACTGATAACTTCTTTTAAAAAAATAACATTTTTAGCAAATAGGTGTTGAAGAAGAAAGAAATGGCAAGGTATGATATACTCAGAGTTGGTTCAGAAAACTCAAAATTCAGCCAGGCAGTGGTGGTACATGCCTTTAATCCCAGGAGGCAGAGGCAGGCAGATTTCTGAGTTCAAGGCCAGCCTGGTCTACAGTGAGTTCCAGGACAGTCAGGGCTACACAGAGAAACCCTGTCTCGAAAAACAAAACAACAACAACCAAAAAAACCCCAGAAAACTCAAAATTCAAGTGAACATGAGTTCAGAGGCCATAGACCAAGTGAAGTAAATGCTTGCAATTAATAAATGATCAAAAATAATTCAAGTCAGCATCGTAGCATTTAAGAAGCAACATTGTTACTACTTGCTCATTTGGCCACGTTTACAGTAAGGAGTCAGAGTAGATGGTGGTGCAGAGTGGGAAACGTACGGAGCGCAGCTCGATGAAGAGAGGATCATGAGATCATTCCCAGCTGTAGACAGGGTGGGTGTGAGCAAGGCTCCAGTGTCTTCTAAAGAGATCAGCAATCAAACAGAAATGTTCTGTTTTGTGCTGGGACGATACAAACAGTGATGGGAGGACAAAGCCTTATCTGTGAGACACCTCAGAGGGTGCCGATGTACACTTGTAGGCTTTCACTCAAAAGTTAAGCTCCTAAATAAAGACTGTGTGAATGGTAAGCATCATCTGGGCACCTACTTGAACAGCCCAGGAAAGCATTTCCACTGGTCTGGTCACGAAGACTGATTTAAACATGGTCCAAGGAGTGCCAACTACACCTTGAGCAGACAGCAGAAGTTGTCCATCAGGAGCTAGTTTGCACAGAAGTCTGCCTCTGGAGTATGTTGTATATTAAGCTATGAGAACAAAGCCCACGTTGCAATGGAGAGCTTGGGATACTAGTGTTGTGTAGCAGTTTGCTCCAGGCTTAAAACCTGTCTTGGAGGCAAGCTTGCTAATACATATGTTGTTAAGAGAGGGGTGAAACAACTAAATATTCCAAGATGGCATGTTTACAGGAAGTAAGCCAATAGGCTATTCTAAGCAAAACACTCCATCGTACAGTAACCCGAGTTCAGGAATCAAACACTCAAACTAGCCTCAGGAAGTCCATGAAACAGATCATATTCACTAGGTCCTCTCTCTAATACTCTTACATATACCAGCAGTAAGCACTGCAGAGAGACACTCTCAGACCATCTGAGCTTCCTAGAGGAGGCTCCAGAGAAGCTGGAATAAACAGCATCTGATCATCGCAGACTGATAAACACGGACTGATCAACAGTCAGCCTCGCTGCCTGGTAGAGGCTCAACCAACCGAGTCACCTGTAAAGGACCCGTCCACCCAAGCAGCCTGCAGGCTGTGCAGCACAGCCCTGTTTCTGTTTCCATGAGGCATCTCCCATGCTGGGCTTTGCTGTTGCAGCTGTCTTTGAGTCATATCTTCTCCTGTGAGTAACCACTCTGTCACAGTCCTATAAGTAACCCCAATGAAACTCACTGGTTCACCAAGTTAGCCTTCTGTGGTGTCCCGGCTGGTTTTGTGAGTCAACTCGACACAAGCTGGAGTTATCACAGAGAAGGGAGCCTTCCTTGAGGAAATGCCTCCATGAGATCAGTTAGTTATAAGGCATTTTCTCAGTTAGTGATTAAGGGGGGAGGGCCCATGGTGGGTGGTGCCATCCCTGGGCTGGTGGTTTGGGATTCTATAAGAGAGCAGGCTGAGCAAACCAGTAAGAAACATCCTTCCATGGCCTCGGCATCAGCTCCTGCTTCCTGATCAGCTTGAGTTCCAGTCCTGACTTACTTTGGTGATGAACAGCAACGTGGAAGTGTAAGCTGAATAAACCCTTTCTTCCCTAACTTGCTTCTTGGTCATGATGTTTATGCAGGAATCGAAACCCTGACTAAGGTGGTATTGGTACTTTAGTCTGTTGGTTTCCTATCTAGGGTGAGTAGACATTTGTTCATGTTTCCAGGAACAGTGGAGTATCACGCCACAGCTAGACATACCAGAGATGTGTGTGTGTGTGTGTGTGGGGGGTACACTAAGGAATGTTGCAGGTTCTGTATGGAGCTAGCCTGTGAGAGAAACCACATGTACTGACAATGTCAGGGTCAGTGTGGATAGGCTGCTCAAGGCGGCTGGAGCTCAGGTAGTAACATGTGCCCTGGATGCCAGGCATGGATGTAGGCAGCTTGGCACTTTCACTACAAGAGTTTGATCATGCTTTGATCTAGTCTCATGCTAGCCTCTCATTCCTCCTTCTGCAATGGGGGTGTTGACTCTGTGTGCCACTGTGGGATGGGAGAATGTACCTTGTTTTCCTGATGCTACAAGGATATGTGTGTGTGTGTGTGTGTGTGTGTGTGTGAAGTTTATAGGCAGGTAAGTGCCAGGGCGTCTGACTCTTTGGGGATCTATGTTCCTCTAGGTGATTGAGATTGTTGAAGATGGAACCTTAGTGTTTTACAAATTACAACTTTAGATGACAACACCAAGTGACTATCATGATTTCTGTCTTAGTTGGGTTTCTATTCCTGCACAAACATCCTGACCGAGAAGCAGGCTGGGGAGGAAAGGGTTTATTCAGCTTCCATTTCCACACCACATTGCTGTTCATTACCACGCTTTGTATCTCCCAACTTTCAGGTAGAATCCGGGGTTGGTGAAGGCTTCTAACTCTGTCATATCCTGGTGTTCACCGCAGAGCCAGGACTACCACCTGCCGTTAGGGAGCTCAGTCAGCACACATGGTGAGGCAGATCCACTGTGGCAAGTTACAGAAGAATATCCTATACTTTTCCAAGATATAATTTAAATATACTCCATAACAAGTGAGCCAGATGTAGAGGTGGGGATTTGATTACAGAACTCATAAGGTAGTGGGCGACAGCCGCAAAGATGCTTCATTTTCCAGAGAAGGAGGTGTGTCCTTGGTAACTGTGGAAAGACATTACCGAACAAAGGTATGGGGACATGGAGAGCTGGTGTTAAAATTGGGCTATCAATCTTGTTCAGTAGCTTTGCCACCTCAGGCAAAGAACTACAGCAAGGTGAAGGCTTCCTTGCTTGTAATTTTGTGGTTTTAACAGCACTTCCTTGCCAGGACTGTGGAGAGGATTAAGAGAAATGGGGCCACTTGGATTGCCTTAGAATTTTCAGGGTGCAGTAGTTGTAACTATAAATTCTCGTGCATGTGTGTTTGCTTATGCACACACATTATACATTTGTATATATAATGATTCTATATAAATGTATTTCATAATTTCATTCATGTGTGCTGTTTCATACATATACACACATAAAATATGCATCTCTACATATTTTATACATCTATAGCTATATCTATATCTATCATACCTATGCATAATCTGGAAGAGTGTATAAGTCTATCTGTAACCAAAACCAGAAAGTAGGTTTTGACAGTTAGGTAAAGGAGATAACTTGGGCAGGATTTGAAAGGAATTATTCATTGAAAATGTGGCATAAATTTAGACATTGAAGAAGGTAAAATGGGGCTAGCTAATTTTTTCTTAGAAGACACACATGTCAAAGGAACGTATTTGTTAGGTTTACTTATTGGGGAGTCAAAGTAGGTACTTCCCTCATTTTAACATTTTCATAGTGTCTGGCAGTAAGGAATGCAAGGTTCTCATAGATTATGTTGGTGGCATTATGTGTGTGTATATATGTGTATATATGTGTGTGTATGTGCATCTGTGTCTGAGTGTGCAAATGTGTGTGTAGTGTCTGTGCATGCATATGTGTGTGTCTCTGTGCGTATAGATGTGTGCTTCTGTTTGGGTATGCAAATGTTGTGTCTATGTGTGCATGTGTGTGTATATGTGTCTGTGTGTGAATATGTGTGTGTTTGTGTGTGTCTTTGTGTGTGCATATGTGTGTATATATACCTTTGTGTGTGGATAGGTGTGTGTATATATATATGCGTGTATGTGTATATGCATGTGTGTGTTTATGTCTGTGTGCATACATGTATGTGTGTGTAAATGTATGTGTGTCTGTGTACATGTGTGTGCATGTGTGTGTTTGTACATGTGAGAATGTGTACATGTGCGCACGCGCGCATGTGTGTTGAGCTGGAACAGGGGCCACTTCCCTCTCAGTTTCCTCTTGTCAGCCATCTCTTCTCACCTCACTGTCTCCTCTACGTCTTTTCTTGGGTGGGCCTTTTGCCTCCTTGATACCTACATTTATTCATTTTGGAATTTAAAAGAAAATAGGAAGAAAAGTACTGTGTAGCCTAAAAGTTCTTCCCTGCTGGAAGTATTTGTCTGTGTTCAAAAATAGTCTTGAAATGTGGGTCATGTGAAGTGTGGACATGGACAGAAGGGTTCTGACTCACCACTCACCAGGCCCTGAGGGCTCCATCCCCACCGCCTGCAGGGTACAGAGGTCAGCAGTGGTTTAAAAAAAAGGCAAAAATCCTGGGGCTGCCACTCTCCATCTGACAGGCTTCTGGCATGTTCCAGGGCTGGAGTCTCCATCGGGGCCCTCGGGCCTGGGTGCTCCATCCCTACACTTCTGCCTGGGTGGGAATGGTCTCTTCCCACCCTGATCCAGCTTCTACCTTTTCCCAAACCAACCCTGGAGTGCAGCAGAGTTTCAAGCAGGGAGAAAGACCTCCACGTGCAGGACATTTTATGGAAAACTTTCTACACCAAGGATGTAGAGCACCTGTGATCCAGCGCTAGCAGAGGCCGGCAGTGCCATTCATATCTGCCAAGAGCGTTTCCCGAGGGCCGTGACCTGTGGGATGATGGGCGCCCTCATGGTCCTTTGCTCTTACATATGCTGTGGGCTTATTTGGGGGATAACATTCCAAATGTTAATCTTTAAAACCGTCAGGGTGAAGATGGACGGCAGCAGGAGAGGAGCTGTGAAGGAGGCAGAGCAGGCTGTGCATCCCAGACTCCTGTTTCATTCACGAGAGCAAACAGAGCCTTCACTTCTTTGGACTCTTCTTGTTCTCCTGTGTTTCAATACTGACACCGACAACAGGAAGTTTGATGGACTTTGCTACGGCCGAGAAGATGAAAAGAGTCACTTCAACATCTTTTCTTTTTCTTCTGTTTACTCTCTTCCTTTCATCTGTATGCTTGGCTCAAGCACTGATTTTAGTGTTCACTGAATGTGACATTTAGTTCAGAGGGAGAACTTGGTCATCACAGATCCTCACACAGCCTCCCAAACCCAGCCATGGTGCCCGTTAGTCACAGCGTGGAGCAAGGAAACCAATTACTCTGTGATATGTGAATGCTGTCACACCCACTGTGTTCATGGGGGTGTCATTTCACGTCCAGTGACACATTGACCCCAAAATCTTATGTTTGGGAATGCATTTGAGACTCTCAACTCTCTGGTCTTGCCTTTTACTGCCTTTCTGGAAATGTTCCTGAGTACTGTGTAGGATATTTGTCCTTCTGATTGTCTACCTTGAAACTGGCCTCACTCTTCTACACAGAGCTACTATGTGCAGAGTGGCCAGCCAGTCAGTTGAGCAGACAGAGCTCTCATAATGTGCCAAGTTGCTCATCAGACTTGGGAATATTTCCCTTTTCACCAGCCCTTCACACCCAGCCCCATCGTCTTTCCTGGGACACTGGGGTCCTGTCACAGGCTCATTTTGGACTTCTGGGTGGTGGGACTGAAATGAACAATACCTATTCTGCAATGAGCTCTCTACATTTTAATGTCATTTGATATTCTAATACTACATGATATTCATTTTGTTATATTGTAGTGCCAGGGAAAGGTTGAACCCCCACCCCCAAAACAGATAGAAGCCAATATGATGCAATCACAGTAGGGCCTTTTTATTCGAACTAGCTCGGGCCCCTCAGCGCACTGCCATGCAGGATGGCTTTGGTGATGAGGAGCCTGGGGCAAGGCTTTATAGAAAGCTACAAGTGTATGTGTGTGTGTGTGTGTGTGTGTGTGTGTGTATGTGTGTGTGTATGTGTGTATGTGTGTGTGTGTATGTGTGTGTGTATCTGTGTGTGTGTGTGTGTGTGTGTGTGTGTGTGTGAGAGAGAGTATATAGGTATCTAATTAAGAAGTTACTATGGCCTTTAACATAATTGGCTGATGCTGGGAGTCATATCATAAACTTAATTTCTGCTTCCCTCTGCATTGGTGGTCATTAGGCAGAGGGCAGGCTTGTAACCTGGGGGTGCAGGTTTGCTGGGGGAATAACCTGGAGATGCTGGTCTTATTGGGGTGTAACTTGGAGACTGGAGGTAGGCTTAGGTTTTGTTGGGAAGTAACTTGGATACTAATGTTAGGCACCGCCTGTTCATCTGAGTTTAAACCTAGGTTAGGTTCTCCAAAATGGAGTCTGAACTGAAAAAATTTGGCCTCTCAATATCAAGGAGAATTTGTGCAATCTAGAGAATAGAAACAAAAAAAAATATTGCACAGGGCTGGAAGACTCAGGTGTTTATGATGAGGTCCTTGTGGTTGCCCATTGGGTGTGGGTCTTAAGATGGTGCAGGCACTGCTTCTGAGGAGCAGTTGTATGGTCCAAGTGCAGAGAGAAGCAGTGGTGGCAAGCTGACTCATGTGAGAGCTAGTGGGATTCCCATGTGATATGTGATATGTCCCTTAGACTGACAGGGACAGATATTCCTGGTCATCCACAGTTCTGACAATCATACCATCGATGCTGCCTGGTGATGCTGACCTAATGCTGGTGATGCTGACCTAAGGCTGGTGATGCTGACCTAAGGCTGGTGATGATGACCTTAGGCTAGTGATGATGACCTAAGGCTGGTGATGCTGACCTTAGGCTGGTGATGCTGACCTTAGGCTGGTGATGCTGACCTAAGGCTGGTGATGCTGACCTAAGGCTGGTGATGCTGACCTAAGGCTGGTGTGCTGACCTAAGGCTGGTGATGCTGACCTAAGGCTGGTGATGCTGACCTAAGGCTGGTGATGCTGACCTAAGGCTGGTGATGCTGACCTAAGGCTGGTGATGCTGACCTTAGACTGGTGATGCTGACCTAAGGCTGGTGATGCTGACCTAAGGCTGGTGATGCTGACCTTAGGCTGGTGATGCTGACCTAAGGCTGGTGATGCTGACCTTAGGCTGGTGATGCTGACCTAAGGCTGGTGATGCTGACCTAAGGCTGGTGTGCTGACCTTAGGCTGGTGATGCTGACCTAAGGCTGGTGATGCTGACCTAAGGCTGGTGATGCTGACCTAAGGCTGGTGATGCTGACCTAAGGCTGGTGATGCTGACCTAATGCTGTCTGATCTAAATATTACATTTCCAATCCTCAAGTTACTTCTGAATAACCCATGATATGTACACTGCCTCTATAGTGTGGTGCCTTTTATTCTTTTAAAAAAAATATTTATCTGTGTGAGAACGTATGAATGGATGCTCAGGTTGAGGTTGGCTGTCTCTCCTGTTTCTGCCATCTCTTACCAGGAAGCCAAACCCAGGTTGTTAGAATTGTGTAGTAAGTGCTTGTACCCTCTGTTCCATTTCTTTCTTACAGTTATCACAAGCCATGTCTAGGTAGAGGCAGTTCATCAGTCCAACCTCGAAGTCCTTCCCAACATAGCACTCTGGACAGCCTCTTCCTGTTGACTGTAACCACATCCTGGTCAGAACAGTGTAATAATAAAAAGACCCAAGTACCCAGACATCAGTTTGTCTAAAATGTCAATTGATAATAGCACCCTGGATTATAAGTTTTGGTGGCAACTTTCCTGTAGATGTCATGGATTTTATTGTAGTTTATTGCATATGGCCCTATTATCACTGCTGACTGTATTATACCCCTTGGATCGCCTTCTCTTCCATAGCAGCTCTGACTAGGACTTTGTAAGGAGCTGGCTGTGTCCACAGGGAAGGCCAGAGAGTGGCTGCTTTACCTCTGCTGGTGTAGATGGGAGGACTCTTGCTTTCACAGCATCCTCTCATAACTATGACAGCCATAGCCTCTCGGGTCATAGAACTTTGTCATTCCTCAATCAGAGGATACTCAAAATAAGGGCCTGATATCATCATCCTCATCTTTCATGTTAAATGTTTTATACCAATTTAATAATGGAACCTGAACTTATCTCATATTGGATCCTCTTTTTTAAATTAAATTTAATTTTTTTTTTTACTTATTCACTTTAATCCTGCTCACAGCCCCACTCCCAGCTACCCCCTCCCATAATACTTTCCCCCTCTTCCCCCTTCTCCTCTGAGCAGGTGGGGGACCCCTGGGTATCCCCCACTCTGTCAACTCAAGTCTCTCTGAGGCTAGGCACTTCCTCTCCCACTGAGGCCAGACAAGGCAGCCCAGCAAGAAGCACATATCCCAAGTACAGGCAACAGCTTTTGGGACAGCCCCAACTCCAGTTGTTTAGAACCCACATGAAGACCAAGCTGTACATCTGTTACATATGTGAGGGAAAGCCTAGGTCCAGCCGTGTATGTTCTTTGGTTGATGGCTCAGACTCTGAGACCCCAAGGGTCCTGGTTACTTGACTCTGTTGGTCTTCCTGTGGAGTTCCTATTTCCTTCAGGCCTGCAATCCTTCCTTCTCTTCTTCAATAAGAGTCCCCAAGCTCCATCCACGGTTTGGCTGTGGGTATCTGTATCTGTCTGAGTCAGCTGCTGGGTGGAGCCTCTCAGAGGACAACATGCCCCTGACTGCAAGCATAACAGAGTGTCATTAACAGTGTCAGGCATTGGTGTTTGCTCATGGGGCGGGTTTCTAATTGGGCTGGTTTGTGGTTGGCCACTCCCTCGGTTTATGGTTTATGCTCCCTCCCTCGTGCCTGCATTACTTGTAGACTGCATAAATCTTGGGTTGAAAGTTTTGAGGGTGGGTTGGTGTCTGTATCGCTCAGCTGTGGTTCATGTCTGGCTACAGGAGGTGGCCTCTTCAGGTTTCATATCCCAAATGCTGTGAGTCACAGATAAGGTCACCCCCGTTGATGCTTGGGTGCCTCCCTTATCCCAGGTCTCTGTTTTATCCTGAATATGGATCCACTAGATGATGCTGGGATTCATGTATTCCTGAAATGACAACTCACTCTGCTTGGTTCTTCCTATGACCCTGAGAAGCAATGTGGCCCGAGGATGGTCTTGGGCATTATTATCTATTGGGTGGGTTTTGAACCTGTGTGAGTTGTGTCTGCCAGAACAAGAGGGAACTAGCTATGGGGTTCTATAAGGAAGATCTGGACTGCAACAGACACTCAACTTTGGACACAGCTGGCTGCTCCTCTCTGAAAGACACTTTATCATTTTGTGTTGTTGTTGTTATTGTTGTTGTTTTAATGGCAAGGGAACTTGTCTTTGTTTAAGGAGGAGAGATGCTTGGGGATGGCTGTAAAGGAAATGGAGATGCCAAAGGCCATACTGAGGCTACGTTTGGCAGTTTGACAGGTCCATAAGATCTGGATTTAGAAGAAGTGTGGTGGTGGTGCTGGTGGTGGTGGTGGTGGTGGGTGTATATAAGTGGGTAGATTTATATGTGTGTCTCTCTTTCTGTGTATGTATGAGTATATGTATGTATATATGTGTCTCCTGTATATTTGTATGTATATATAAATGTATGGTTATATGTGTGTGTATGTGTCTCTGCATTTGTGAATATGAATATTAAAATACAAGTAGAGTTATCAGTGTTAATATTCATAATAAAAGTTACACAGGATCCAGGCTCCCTTTTTATTATTGACCCCAATTTAGCACTATTGGAGAACTTATTAGATATGAAGTTTCCCTGTGCTTGCTATGGAAGTAAGAGAACTGCATTCCTCTGTTAATTCAGCTTTTAAAACAGAAAGTGTTGGCAAGGCCCTGGCAGTAAACAATTTCAAACATTCCCTGATCACTGTGGCAGCCAGGAAAATGAATATTAATGACGCCATGTCCTGCCTCTGGTACAAAGGCCCCAGGCTTCCTTCCTGACTGGGGAAGGGACAACTCATCAGCTTGCCTTGGACTGGAATAATTCTACTCAGAAGTGTCATCACAGGCATTCTGGGGGACATCTTTCATTCTGCTTTGGATGTCCTGATAAAGAACATGGACGGGTGCCACTGGCCCTGTCAGCAACTGGACCACCACTGGCTCCTTGTGTTTCAGTGTTGAGTGATAGAGATGGAATTTCACAAGGATATGTTTACAGTATACCTTACACCATCACCATGCTGCCCCAACCCCATTTTCCTCCCCGCCTCCTCTGACTCCTGTGAGTCCTCTTCGTCTCTCTGGATACTTTGTCCTCCACTCACAGTCAGGGATGCGTGATGATTTTATGTCTCCATATAAATAACAGAACCCACAGGTGAGAGAGAATGAGGTGGTTGTTGAGTCTGAGTAAATTTTCTTGATATGAGGTTTCTCAGCTGTATCCATTTTCCTGGAAATGACATACTTTCATTTGTTTTTATGGATGAAAAAAAGTCACATACATTTATTTATATATACTGTTTTCTTTTTCTTTTTTTTCCAGCAGAAATCACAAATTTATTAACTCTTAAATATATCAATCAGTCATTTACCATTATGGCAAGAAATATATACAGTGTCCCATGACAAACTGCAGTGTTTTCCAAACAATAGAAGACGGTGAAGGTGTAATTCCATGGTGCTGGAGAGAACAAATCACGATTTCCTCACATCTTAGTGCAGTTGGTAATTCTTCAACACCTTGTGCTAAAAGTGTAAACAAAAACAAACCATTCTACCACTATTTGTGTTTCTATATACATGTATGCCAAACAGAGCTGCTTTACAGAAAGATTAAGGAAATTCAAAAAGGAAAAGTGAGGCCATTACGTTTTTCACAGACCTCATTGGCAGGTTAGTGCGGCTCAATATCACACATAGTTTCCTTTCTTTGCTTTTCTGTTTCTAGATAGCAAGGTTGGCTCTGGGCTTTTGCTAGTGTGACTGGGGTTACATTGCCATCAATGCAAGTGTCTCTGTGAAACGCTGCTTGGAGTTTTCTGGCTGAACACCCTGGGGTGGTGTAGCTTGGTCTATCCTGGACCTGTTTTTAGTTTATTAGGGAACTCCAAACTGGTTTCCATAGGGTTGATCTAATGTTCAGTATCTCTAGCAGCTGTCAGGGGCTCCTTTCAGGGGGAAATGAGTTTTAATGATTCAGAGCTTTGGAAAAACCCTTTGACATAAGCTGGAGACCTGCTCCATCTCCCCTCATGCAACCTACTCTTTCCCGGGATGTCTGCTTGCGAGTGTTGGGGATCCTGGGCTGCCATGTTAGGCACAACCATGCTTCATTGTGGGTAAGCTTGGTAATTCCAAACCCAAACATTCGAAACCATCCCTGTAGATTTCCAGTGCACGAAGTGTCTTGTTGATCTGGAGGATGTTTTAAGAGTGACTGTTGATCCTTTCACTCCAAACAGGATCCCTCAGACTCCAGACACAAAGCCTCTGTTACTGTCTAGTAAGATATTGAGTTTGTGGGTGTGATTGGGTCTGAGGGGTGCTTGCTGCAGTTTTGAGCCAGTGCTTATAGATGGTAGTGCCTCTAGTATGCATTAACTTCCAATAGGGAACACCCTGCCTGTGTGATTGATGTCCCTGGGGCAAATGTGGTCCCACTACTGAGCTGTTCCCTAGGATTCATGATAGCATAAAGGAAAATCACTTGGGGCTTTTTTCTAAGTTTCATAGAAGTTTGGTGTTTTCTGTGTAACAACATGCAAGCAATCTTCTAGAGAAAGGCTTCACATATTTCAGAGTGAATAGTGATAATTAGCTGCTTAGAGAACGCTCCTGAAGAGAGAGGTAGATAGATAGAAGTCAATACCTGTATAGCACAGATCAGAAAGCTTGGGGACCACAGGGAAATCTGATGGAGGGTCTTCCAACACAGAGCACCACCATATGCATCAGTCTGGGTCCTTGGCAAGTCTTTGGAACTTGGACTTCTGTGTGAGTCTGTGGGTGTATCTCTATCTATCTATCTATCTATCTATCTATCTATCTATCTATCTATCACCTATCTACCTACCTACCTATTACTATTATCGGTCTATCTCTATCTACCTACCAATCTACCTATCATCTATCTATCTACCTACCTATCTATCATCTATCTGTCTGTCTGTCTATCTGTCTGTCTGTCTGTCTATCTATCTATCCATCTATCTGTCTATCTATCCAGAGTCAAGAGAGGTCAAAGTCAACTGAGAAGAGAGAGAGGGGAAGGGAAGGAAGGACATAGCCTGTCTGCTATGCCGAAGCATCTAAAATGCTCAACAGGCCTGGCAAGGATCCCCCATGTCTGCCTTAGCGACACAGCACCAGCTGAGAGAATCTTAGGGACACAGAGATGATGCATCGAAGAGTGGTGTGTCAGCTATGCTGGATCTTGAGGCACATCCTGGTGGGTACCACCATTTGTTTCTGGGCATTTCTTTCTTTTCAACATAAAGCAGAAATATCCCTTCATTGAACGCCTGTCTTGTGCCATGTGCTAACTTGATCCCTAGCATCAGAGTCTGTGGAAGGGAATGAGGAGAGAAAGCAGGGTCCCTGCACTGCATGTTCAGCCTGCAGCCTGCTCAGCTGACTAGCTCACAATGGCAGAGTGGGATTTAGAGTTCAGGGCTCTTCCCATCTTGTGGTCCCCTGTGCATTGATCACAGACTGGGGCCAGACTGCGGCTGCAGCTGGTTATTTGAGGCTCTTGTCATCTCTTCATTCCATCCTCTTGGGGGGCCTCCTTTGACCAGGCACCACACAGGTATTTCTCTGCTGTGCTTGCCAAGCTGGCAGCAGGCATTGATTTTCATGTTCCCATTTAGTGAAAATGAAAACTTCCATCTCCTTTTGACTTTATACAGCAGGGTTTCGAGTGTTCTCATCTTTGCTCAGAGAGGGGTCCACCTGCATCTCAGGAGATAATGCATTGCATATGGGGGCACTTAAGCAAAACTGGTGCCCGCTAGCTACACAAGGTTGGGCAAATTCTTTTAGCTTTCTGCAACCTTGTTTCTATTTCAAACAAGGGTGACACATCTTCTACTAACCACTGTGATTGGAGAATGTGCTGTGAGAAAGGAAGTTCTCAGTATAGAATTTTATACACGTCAGCTACATCTACACCCCACCCTGCACAAGTACCATTTTCATGAGTTGGAAACCAGAGCTCCCAGGGACTAAACCACCAACCAAAGAGTACACATGGAGGGACCCATGGCTCCAGCTGCATATGTAGCAAAGAATGGCCTTGCTGGACATCAATGAGAGGAGAGGCCCTTGGTCCTTTGAAAGTTCAATGCCCCAGTGTAGGGGAATGCCAGGACAGGGAAGCAGGAGTGTGTAGGTTGGTTAGCAGGGGGAGGGGGAGGGGATAGGTGTTTTCAGAGGGAAAATGAGGAAAGGGAATAACATTGGAAATATGAATAAAGAAAATATCTAATAAAAAAATAAGAAACCCCATTAGGTTTTGGTTTTGGCAGATCCCTGTCATACAACCAAAAATTAAGTCATAGTTGAAGGTTTTTGATCAGAAAACTCCCTTATACTCTGTGGGGTTAGGAAGTTGTGAATTCAGTCTTCCCCAAAAGGGTGAAGGGCCGGTTGGTCTTTAATGGTGACCAACTGGGGGCACCTATGAGTGTGGCATACCATTAACCAAACATTTGAGATTACTCATCATGAGTACAGATTGTTTGTGCTTGGGGCTTTATTGGCTTTGGTTTCGGTCTCTGGGTTTTACTACTTTGTGCCTGTGTTACGGCACGGTCCATAAAGCTGGTGACCAAACTTTTTAAAGTAGACCTTAGAGAGACACCTAGACTGAAGTTAGTACAGGATGAGTGCCAGAGCCTAATGAGATGAGACTCAAAGCTGAGTGCTTCTGTTGAAAAGGAAGACTCAATAACAGAGCAGACAATCGAGTCAAGTGGTGGGGGTAGTCAACGCTTGTCCCCAGGTCCCATGCCACACGAAACATGATTCAGAAGAGAAGATCCCAACCCTGAAGTGCAAAGAACAGAATGAAATTACAATGATTCGTACGTATTGATTGGAAAAAATGTTTGAGGTTGTCTGCTGAGAGGGGGAGAGCGAGCCGTGATGCAGTCAGAGCTCTCGCTCACTCTTTCTCCTTTGTCAATAATAAATGTGTAGATTAATGAGGCAGCCTCAGAGCCACAGCTGCGCATGTCTCCTATGGGGGTATCGAGGGGAACCTTGGGCCCATTTTCCTTTTTTACTGCATGGGGAAGGATGAAAGTCATTTTTGGATGACATGCCTGGATTTCATTTCCATGCCTGCTGTCTGTGCACCATGGCCAATTCTGAAATTTCTAAGCCTCTATTTTTTTCTATGCACATAAAAGTAAGTAGTATTTACTTCTGTAAACTGTGAAGGCAGCTTAACAAACCACACATGAAATATAATAACAGGGCTGGAGAGAAGGCTCAGTTGTTAAGAGCATTTGCTGTCTTGTAGAAGGCTGGAGTTCAGATCCAGTACCCACACGGGGAGGCTCACACTGCTCTTAATTCCAGCTCTGGGAGGGCTCACATCATCTTCTGGGCTCATCGTCTTCACCCTACTCCTGTGTCCATGACACAGGTGCACACAGGTGCACACATGTTCATATACAATAAGAAATAACTTTAAGGAAAAGAAATACAGTAATAAGATACAGATGGTTTTAAAACCTAATAGTTATAACCATTGCAAGTGAGTTACTGTGTTTTATGTAACAAATTGCTTTATAGTCAGGAAAAATATCCTCTTAAAAGAACTTGCCTGGAGAGGCAGTTACTCAAATTTTACATGAAAACAACTGAATTAATAAAAGACTTCATAGAATGACCTATGTCAGTAAAGTCAGAAGAATTCCTGTGGATATCAATGGGCTCAAACTTGAAAATCCACCAAAAAATTTACTTCTCTTTCCAGGGAGTCCTTAAGCTGGTTGCATTCATGATGTTTTTTCCTGTCCTTTGTAAGCTCCTGTTGACTGGTGCCTGGCACATCTCTGCCTGTTATATTTAACCATGGAACACTGAGGTAAGTGGTAGGATATTGGTCTTAGAAGAGGACACAGATGACTTGGTGACAACCAGAACTCTGGAAAGTCTTGTCCTCAGAAATAGCCTGGCCTTCACATGGGCAGGATGATGGCATTTCTGAGGCCAAAGTGGAGATCACGTGAGACAAAGTGGCATTGGCCTGCTGTACTAAGTCAATTGTAGAGGAACTTTAATCCTCTGGTTAAACATGGCTGCTCTGGTGTGGGATCGCATCCAAAGGTATAACACCGCAGGAAACAGACACACCCTGGGCTACATTATGATCTGGCTGGAATGCAGACACAGCCTTAGTTCATATCTTTAATCCCTAACAGTGAAGCTACGGTTAGTTTGTAGAAGGACGCAGCCATGTTTGAAAGTGACATCTAAGTGGCACTTAGTGTCTAAGGGGCAGACAAAGTGAAGAATCAGAGAAAGATTTGGCAGAATGAGTCAGAGATAGGATACTCTCAACTCATGCAAGAACAACAGAGAGAGAGAGAGAAAGTCCATAAAGAACAGGAAGAGTGAGGAAAAGGTGTGTGGTGTGGTATGGTGTGTGTGTGTGTGTGTGTGTATGTGTGTGTGTGTGTGTGTGTGTGTGTAAGAGAGAGAGAGAGAGAGAGAGAGAGAGAGAGAGAGAGAGAGGTGCCTATGATGTGTGGTGTGTATGTGGTATGTGTGTGTGTATGTGTGTGTGTGTGTGTGTAAGAGAGAGAGAGAGAGAGAGAGAGAGAGAGAGAGAGAGAGAGAGAGGTGCCTATGATGTGTGGTGTGTATGTGGTATGTGTGTGTGTATGTGTGTGTGTGTGTGTGTAAGAGAGAGAGAGAGAGAGAGAGAGAGAGAGAGAGAGAGAGAGAGAGAGAGAGGTGCCTATGATGTGTGGTGTGTATGTGGTATGTGTGTGATGTGGCGTGTGTGTGTGTGTGTGTGTGTGTGTGTGTGATGTGTCTGTGATGTGTGGTATGTGGTGTGGTGTGTGCGTATGACAGTTTCACAGAAACAGTTCTGCAGTGACAGGTTGCAGAGAGAACAAGCTAGATACAGGTGAAGACAGAATGAGCCAGAGAACAAGAAGGAGCCAGAAGATTAGAACATTGTCAAAGTTAGTATGAGGCCAGGCAGAGCAATTTAGTCAGAGGTCAAGAGCAGCTGGATTGAATGAGTCAGCTTGGAAGATTAGATTGTATGAAGGCTGGAAGCTTCTAGGCCTAGACTTGGAGACAGAAAAGAGAAGGAAATGCCCAAGCCAAGTATTTGCACAGCTTGGGTATAGCTCTCCTCTTGTCCCATCATCTGAGGAAATTAAAACATTTGCAGTCAATGTTGGTATACCAACATGCAGGCTCAGTTATCTGACAATATACTTTCATGTTCAACCTCACCTTCTAAGACTATATGAATGGAATAGAAGTGGAAATAGATCTTTACCAATTGCCTCCAGATGAGAACACAGCCCAACCACCATCTATCTCTATGTCAGCCAGGGATACCCCGAGAAGACAACCTAGCTGGGCCTCATGGGAAAGCACAACCCACAGAAACTGAAAGCTAATTATGCATGTTATTGGAGCCATGAAGCCAAGTTGTTGGTAACTTGCTAGGCAATAGTAGACAGCTAACAGATCTATATTAAAATAATGGTTTATGGAGGCCTATGAGAAACTCAATGGCTGAGAGCATTTGCTGCTCTAGCAGAAGATCTGGGTTCTGTTTCCATCATTTCACATGGCACTTGATGACTCTCTGGCCCTCCAGGGTCAGCGAACCCATCACCTTCTTCCAGTCTTTACTGGTGGTTCATGCACAGGGTGCATACACACAGACACTTAGAGAAATTAATCTTTAAATAGTTTATCTTTTCAAGGTTGCCCCCACAAATGTAAGGATAAGGACTGTAACAGTGCTCAGAGTGTCTAAGTGTGTTTAAAGAGGAGCATTATTTAAAAATGAATCTCGCTATTGCCTTGTGCCTGCAGCAGATTGTTTTCTGAAAGATGTCTCCAGGTTTGCCTGAGCTGTCCACATTGTTGTCACCATTCTGCCTGTGAGGGAGGCATTTGGAGAGTCTGACCACCTCTCTAGGTGTACAGATGTCTTGACCTTTTTCTCTTCACAAGATTCTTCTTGAAGAATCCATGTATGTTCATCGTACATGGAACTGGGTTTCATGAGGCTATTTGGCACAAGTTTATAATGTGCTATGAGTATATGCCTCAACTATGTTTCCCTTGCTTCTACTTTCTCACTCACTCACTCTCTCTCTCTCTCTCTCTATCTATCTATCTATCTATCTATCTATCTATCTATCTATCTATCTATATATATATATACATACACATATGTATATATGTATATATATACACATATGTATATATGTATATATATTCATATATATATCTGTCTATTTATGCATGTATAATATTTATATATATGATCCTATAAATGATTTTACATAGCTATATAAAATTCAGGAACTAAAAACAAGTGGAATATATGCGATATTTGTCTTTCTGAGACAGGCTTAATTAGTCTGATATGATAATCTCCAGTGTCATGTACTTTCCTGCAGAGAATAGTTTTGCTCATCTTTCCAAGATAAAATTCTGTAGGGAATAGACACGGCATTTTCCTTGTTCCTCAGTCACTGCGTATCTAGGTTAGTTCTGTAACTAAGCCGTTATGAATTAAACTCTTTGAAATCACACAGAGGCTGCTGGATTAGTTTCAGTCTAACAACTTGCAAATTCTCTGTATCAGAACAGCCCCCAAAGATCCATTTCCAGGAATAAGACACACTATAAAATATAAACTAAATTTGCTTAGCTTATGACTTCCTGCCCCATAGCTGGATGTTTGCTAGGTAATATTTCTGTATCGTTGCCCTCCAGTGTGGGGTGTGTGTGTGTGTGTGTGTGTGTGTGTGTGTGTGTGTATGTGTGTATGTGTGGTGTGTGTGTGTGTGTGTGTGTGGTGTGTGTGTGTGTGGTGTGTGTGTGTGTGTGTGTGTGTGTGTGTGTGTGTATGTGTGTAGATAGCTCGTCTCTCCCTGTAATGAGCACTTCGTTTAGAGGCAATATCTTTTCTGCCTCCTGGCAAAGCCCCTGAGGCAAGAACCCGGTGATCTCTAGCCCTGTGCTTGTTTATAGGGTGAGTCACTTGCTCCAGGCTGCCTTCCAGGCTGCTTACAGCAGGAACATGGATTCTGGAAGAAGTCATACAGAATGCTTCCTTGTTGTAAGACTCTACTGCCTGGGTAGACTGTAAGGCCTGCCTTTCACCACTGGTCTCTGGTTTCCAACGGCAGCATTCTTGCTAGTTTCCCATCACTAATCCTAATGAGGAAATATAAAGAGTCTTCACTAACTCAGAATTATACATTTGTGTGTGTGTGTGTGTGTGTGTGTGTGTGTATACTTATAGGATGTGTGCTATTATTATTCTTGTTCAAAAACCATTTCTAAGGAAATAATTAGGCACTAAACATGTTTAATAAAGTCATGAGTACCCCAAAGCCTATGCTATCCAAAGCTCATTTTACTATTGTTCTAAGCATCTTTGGGAAGCCCATTGACGTCCATGTTCTAAGAATCTTTTGGGAAACCTGTTAGCATACATATTACAAGCTTCTAAAATGAGATGTTACAGACTTGGTAGCTTTTACAACAGAAATTAATTTTCTTGAGGTTCTGGAGGCTTAAAGTCTGAAACTAGATGATATTTGAGTTGACTTCCCAAGGCCTTACTGACTGTGGAGATGGTTACCTTGATTCTGTGGTTTTGCATGACACAGACATGCAAAAAAGGACATAAATTAAAGTAGATGAGGATCCATCCTTACTACCTTCTGTTACTACCTTACATCCTTCTACCTACTACAGGTGGGGCCTTGGGGAGCTAGACTAAACTATCATTAGTTACCTTACCTCAGTAACCTCTATAAAGACTATTAAGACACACTCAAATTCAGAGGCTCTGGAGGCTTTAACACACACACACACACACACACACACACACACACACACACACACACACACGTCAGCTCATAATTACATCCCACTCAGAACCAGTGTAATTGAGATCATTCCATAGGGTAGAAGAACCCCTAGGAATGTCAGAAAAGGTGATGACACGATTGTTTTTAGAGACTTAGTTGGGTCCCTAGGGAGTGGGCCATGAGTGGTGTATGGCCGAGATGAGTAGAGATGGGGGCATTTTCCTGAGTCCCTCAAAGACCCAAGGAGGCAGAAAAGTATAGAGTTTGCCTTTTCCTTCAGATGTTTCTGAGATCGGGTTATGACCCAGTGGAAGCAAGGAAAAGCCTCATGTCATTGTGATGGGTAGACTCATGGAAGGGATGGACAACAGCCAGAACCCAGACAGGACTGCTACATGCCCTAGCACTTGCACAGAGTTACACAGAGAATTAAAGGTGCTATGGGCAATGGCCAGAAACTAAACAGTGAGGAAGGAATGCTTTGTAGTGAGACACGATATTTTTCTCTCCTCCAAAATCTAGTGAGTCCTTACTCCCAAGTGTTGCTGCATTCAGAAATGGGATGATACCATAGATTCATGTGTTGGTGGTATTTGGAGGTGGGGCCTTAGGGGGCTACAACTAAACTATATTAGTGTTAGCTGAAGGAAGAGGGAGGTGCCCACACGCTGGCACCAGTAGCTCTATAAGAAAAAGAAGAGAGGCTTGAACTACCTTTCTTCCTCAGCCTTAACAGTGTTTTTAGCTTATTTTACTGTGGCTGTGACTGAATGCTCTGACAAAAGCAACCTAAAGAAGGAAAAAATTGATTTCTGCTCACAGTCCAAGGTTATAGCTGTTACTGTGGGATAAATCACAGCCGGAGGAGCTCGAGATGGCTTCTCATACTCCAAACACAGAAAAGAGGTAGGGAGACACAGGTATCCACCTGCGCAGGCACCTCAGCTCCCTTTCTTCACTTACAATCCCAGGATCCACTGTGTGGGGAATGGTCCACACCTACAGCTGAGACGGGTGTTCTCAAATAGAAGACACCATCAAGGTAGCCTCCCACAGACAGACAGACTCTGAGGCCCATCTTCCATGTGAGCAGAGGTCCTGTTAAGCTGGTAATTAACACTGACAAGCACAGCTCCAGTACTTGTCAACTTGACAACCAAACACATCACAATTAGTCCACAGTCTTCCATGCTTTATCCCCATAGGCTTATGGCCACGTTATAAGGTAAAATGTATTCAACCCCAACTTTTTTCTTATTTAGGAATCTGTCATAAAGGGACAATAGCTCTGAAACTCTCATAGTCCATCCGCAAAGCAGTTCAAAGAGCTATAGACCACACAGCCAGCTGTATCACTACAATAGCCCTACCTCCCAGGGCCAATTTCTGCCTTGTTTTCTTTTCCTGTTGCTGTGATAAAATGTTCCGAAAAAACAACTTGAGGCAGAAAAGTCTCATTTTAGCTCACAGTTCAAAGTTACCATCCATCTTCACAAGGGAAACATGGTGGCAGGAGCAAGAGGAAGCTGGTCATATCTCATCTGCCGCAAAGAGACCAAGAACAACCAGTGACTGGGTATATATCAGTCTCCTGTCCACTTACTCTTCCCCAGGAATGGTATCTTCTGACAATTAAGATAGATATTCCATCAATTAACATAACTGAGATAATTCCTCGTAAGCATACCCAGTGGCTCAGAACCAAGTGGTTCTGTGAAGCTGAAAGTTAACACTGGCTGCCACACAGTACAGGCCCTCCTCCATCCTACAATGCAGCTCAAGGCCTCTTGGGGTTGTCAGCCTTGATTACTATGATTTAAACAAGTTTCTAATCTATAAAATATCAGGACTATGGCATTCAGTTATAGTAACAAGGTCTACCAAGAAACAGAAGCCTGGAAGTTTTAAAGAAAGATTTAAATGAAATCAATTAAACAGTTACTTTGCTCCTGGATCTCTCAGCCTGAAGAATTATGAAAAGATCAATGTCTATTGATTAAGATTCCCCAGTCTGTGGTATTCTGTAGATAGAAAGCAAGAAAGACTTAGACACACAGTGCAAGGATACCTCAGCAGCTGCCTGGTGAGACCTACCGGAGTGCCCAAGACAGCAAACCTCGACTGTAGACCCCAACCAGGTGTGCTCCTCTCCCTGTATTTTGTAGAAGACTTTAGCTTTGCTTGATTGACAGCTGCCATGATTGTTTCTCAGGTAAGTTCATTGCTGCAAGTCCTCAGCATCAGCTTTTGATGGAAAGGTCAGGCCATGACTTAGAGCAGACTTGTATAAAGTATCATCTATGCTATGCAACTCATTTGTCTTCCTTGGATCCCCCACTACAAGTGGGACCATCTTGTCAGAAAACGAATGCTTCCCTCATCTTTGTGCCCTGCCCTCATCCTCACACTGCACTTGAATAGGGTGTGAATGCCCCTTGTGAATCCTGGTACCATGGACAGCGACATGAGGGTGGCCAGAGGGACTGTGTCTTAGGGTTTTACTGCTGTGAACAGACATCGTGACTAAGGCAACTCTTAGTCTGATGGGGTGAAGGGAGTGGGGACATCTTGCAGATGTGGGAGAAGGAATGGATTAAAGAACAGTCAGAGGGTATACCTAGCAACCCTAACAACTGGACTATAAAAAAAAATAAAGATAATTATAAAAGAAAAAAAAAGAACAACATTTAATTGGGGCTGGCTTACAGGTTCAGAGGTTCATTCCATTATCATCAAGGCGGGACATGGCAGCATCCAGGCAGGCATGGTGCAGGAGGAGCTGAGAGTTCTTCATCTGAAGGCTGCTAGTGGAAGACTGACTTTCAGGCAGCTAGGGTGAGGGTATTAAAGCCCACTCCCACAGTGACACACCTACTCCAACAAGGCAACACCTACTAATAGTGCTACTCCCTGGGCTAAGCATATACAAACCATCACAGGACGTGGGGGTAGACAGAGGGAATGTCTGAATGATGAAATGGTCTGCTGGGATCTGAAAGCTGATTTCAAATTTGTTCCTGGCCACATGGGTCTTTGGTTTCCTTCCACTTGTCCTGTGATATAAAAGGGATATGAATCTTCCAAATATATAATTCTTGACTCCTTCACTTCTGAGATTTGGATTCTAAGACTTGGGGTTCTCTTTAAAAGGAAGTCACTGTCATTCTGGGAGACCCACTTCTAGTGATGCATCTTATGGGAAACAGATGCTTCATGAACAAAAGAGAAAATAAAGGAAGAAGTGCAGGGGGCAGAATGGAGAAAAGAAAGAGAGAAGGAAAGGAAGGAAGGATTATGAAAGTCCCTCTTGTGTAATTTTATAGGAACTAGGATACCTTTTACTGTGGCTGGCATACATCTAACCTGATGGGATTTCAATGTGTCGGGGCATTTACTGTCTCAGCAGGGTTTAAAAAGTCAGTTCAATGGTTCAGTGGTGCTCAGGGAACTGGTGTTTCATGTCTTTCTCCGCTGTCACCCTTGTGGTTATAGGAGTCTTGCTCCCTATTGGGGGGCAGATAATTGTTCCACCACAAATACCATGTCCTAAAATTACTGTCTTATTATCAGAAGATAGATATGGACAATGAGACCCCCTGGAATTACTCAGTGGTATTAGAGAAAGCCTGCTCCTAAGACCCTTCATGAAATCCACACTGTAGCTTCCAGTTTATATAGTTCAAGAGGAAATGGATTTCTCTCATCTCTTCCAAAGGGCCGAACGATTACAGCAGAATGGATCTGTGGTTCAGCCCCCCTCCGAGATGTAGGACGCTGGGAAAGTTATCTTAGAGTATATGTTGCTTAGCAACAGGAATGTCCTGTGAAGTCCATCATTGAGCCATTTGTCATGTAAACATCATGAAACATACTTACACAAATAATGTTACTGGGTGATATAATTTCATGGGACCATTAACCTATATGTCATTTTTATGTACAGATGATATATGTACAGCAGAAGTATGTGTCACATGAGTATGTTTTACAGAAATAGAGTGAAGGAAATAGAGTGAGGAATTCCCCTCTCCCCAATCCATTCCCAGGTTCATGGAGTTAACTGGGTTACCTGGGTTTCCAGGTATGGTTTTATGTATGTATAATTTCAGGAGTAAAAGAGGATGCTTTTAGATTGGTAGATGTCTTCCCCCCTTTTAGAAACAGTGTAAAATCATTTATTGTTTTGTTTCTTGCCTAGGGAGTATAAGGCCACCTGTGTAGGACAAGCTCTCATTGGCTATTACTGTGCTGCCTCCGTGTAAGCTCCAGGGCCATAGGGAGAGGGTTAGACACATGCTTCACCATAAGCCATTATTTAATGGGAAATCAGTCTGACCCACATCCTGTGCCATGGTTTGAGTGTTCTCTCTGAGGTGCACATGAAACTTTATCTGCACACCCACATGTTGATGGATTTTAGAGGGATGTCTCTGAGAGGTAATGAGGAGAAGATGAGGTCGTAAGAATGGGGTCGGATGGGACCAGTGCTGTCGATGCAAAGGAAGAGAGCGATGAGCTAGTGCCTTTGTTCTGCTCTCACTGTGTGATACCCTCTGCTGGGATGCAGAAAGATGCTGCGGTTCAGGCTGCGGACCTGCAACCTCTAGGACCACGAGCTAAGTTGACTTCTTTTACTTTTTATAAATAGAGCTTCAGATAGTTTGCTATAACTACCCTAGATGAATTTAATCACACTGTTTTCACAGTTAAAATGGGTAAATATGAGTATTAAAAATGTAAAAATATGACAAGTTCTCTCTTCCTCTAGATGTTTGAATATGGAGGGAATGCCTTTTCTAGAAATGATGCTTTAATTTTTCTTATAGCTCATCAGCCAGAGCTTGTGTCTTATAAACCTACTTCTAACTAAGAAAATGCAGGGATTGTAGTTTGAGCCTCCATCTTGATCCAAGATTTGCCAGGAAAGGACAAGTTCTGAAGTGTAGCTATATGCAATGTGGTGGTTTGAATATTCTTGGCCCAGGGTGTGGGACTATTGGGTGTGGTCTTGATAGAGTAGGTGTGGCCTTGATGGAGGAAGTGTGTCATTGTGAGGGTGGGCTTGGAGATCCTCCTCCTAGCTGCTATGCCAGTCTCCTAGCAGCCTTTAGATGACAATCTAGAACTCTCAGCTCCTTCCCCAGCACTGTGTCTGTCTGCACACTGCCATGCTTCCTGCCATGATGACAAAGGACTGAACCTCTGCACCTGTAAGCTATCCTCAAGCAAATGTCCCTTACAAGAGTTGCCTTGGTCATAGTGTCTGTTTACAGCAACAGAAACCCTCACTAAAACATGCAGGCAATCAGCACTTGGTTACCGATTATTCCTGTTAATAGTGACAGATTTGGTCTTTCAGTGGAGGCTATAGTTTCAGAAACTTTTTAGAAATTTATTATGTTTCCCATAGTAAAATAATGCAAAATTTGATTATCTGTTTCTATTTAATTTTTATTCTACTAAAATTATCTGAGGAAAAAATTGAATATTGAAGGTAAGTGTGGCAACTTGGTCTTCTGAAAATAATCCAGGCTGGTAAGAGTTCTTTGGGACACTGGGTTTGCAAGACCAGGATAACACTACATGTCCTCTCATGACAGCTGGGTTCTGCTGTCTCAGTTCACTAACCCAAGATTAAGTAGGCAATTAAAGTGTCATTACTATGTCTATGATACATACCTCTCTGTTAAGCTGAAATAGCTCATCCTTTAGAGTCATTACACCACAGGTTCTGAGAGTCTGGGTGTTCCTGTGTATCAGCAGTTCCCATTCCTCAGAGGCTCCCATCCCTCAGTGGTACCCATCCCTCAGTGGTACCCATCCCTCAGTGGTACCCATCCCTCAGTGGTACCCATCCCTCAGTGGTACCCATCCCTCAGTGGCCTCAGTCCCTCAGTGGTACCCATCCTTCAGAGTTTCCCATTCCTCAGTGGTACCTATCCCTCAGTGGTTCCCATTCTTCAGTGATATCCATCCCTCAGTGGCTCCCATCCCTCAGTGGTATCCGTCCCTCAGTGGAATCCGTCCCTCAGTGGTACCCATCCTTCAGTGTTTCCCATCCCTCAGTGATTTCCATCCCTCAGTGGTATCCATCCTCAGTGTTTCCCATCCCTCAGTGGTTCCCATTCTTCAGTGGCTTCCATCCCTCAGTGGTGCCCATCCTTCAGTAGTTCCCATCATCCACTGGTACCTATTCCTCAGTGGCTCCCATCCTTCAGTGGTACCCGTTCCTCAGTGGCCTCTAACCTTCTGTAACCCATATCCTTTAGTGCTGACCAGAAGTATACCCCTGCCCCCCACTCATAGGTATCATTTACTCATGGCAGGTATTTCTTGGGAAGGAATAGGAGTGGTATTATACTCTCTTTGAAGCATTTATATATAAGCATATATATATATATATCATACATACATATATATCAGTTTAAAAAATGTCCAGTCATAACTTGGGTGGCTGAGAAGCAAATAAGATGCCACCTGCTTTTGCTGAAAGCAGATTTTTCCTTTTATAGCTGAATATGTGGGCTGCTCACGGTGCCTTATATTTGTCTGTCTTGTCTCCTGAGCTGTCTTTCTGTAGCTGGCTGGGCTTGGGGTCAGTGCAGCTGTCTCTCATCCTCCTCTACTCCCCTTTAAGATGACCTCTTTTTGACCTCTCCATGTCTAGACACATTCAGTTGCTATGGCCACTTCTCATAACTGCTTCTCTCTCTCTCTCTCTCTCTCTCTCTCTCTCTCTCTCTCTCTCTCTCTCTCTCTCTCTGTTTTTTTTTTTGTTGTTGTTTTGTTTTTTTGAGACAGGGTTTCTCTGTATAGCCCTGGCTGTCCTGGAACTCACTCTGTAGACCAGGCTGGCCTCGAACTCAGAAATCCACCTGCCTCTGCTTCCCAAGTGCTGGGATTAAAGGCGTGCACCACCACCGCCTGGCTCTGCTTCTCATCTCAAACTGGTACCCACAGTATTACATGGTGGAATATTTGCTCACAGCTGTCCAAGGGCGCATGCATCCAGATGCTCTGAGCAGTGTGCTGATAGAGGAGTCATGGGAGTGAGTGTCAAGCCAAGGTGTGTAAGAGCTGAGGTCTAGTCCCTGGGTCCCCTTATGCTCATGGTGACTGTACTGTCTCCCAATGGGGCTCTGTATATTTATACCAGGGCTCCAGGAGTGAGCAGTGACATTATTTCATCCTTTGAATAATGACTTTTCTTAAGCAAAACACATGGCAATGCTTTCTATTTTGTCTATCTGGTCATCGTCATATATCTCTGTTTCTAATATTTATAGAGTATGATTTGGTCTTAGTGGAGCATTTAAAATGTTGATATCTAATTAGCATCACTGGATATTATTTGTGCTCCTCGAAATTAAGAGTTGAGTAGAGATGATTTCTTTGACATGTGTTTGGATTCCTTCCATTATTTTCACACTCCACACTTTTGGCTGTCTCTAAGAACTGCACATTAAAGGAACTCAACATTTAGCTCTTTTGAATAACCCCTAAAATTACTTCAAGCTTCCTGGTTTTCTTGCTACCACATAAACTGCTGTATTATACTGATTCTCCTCCACTCTGTTGTACGTTATGTTTTCCTACTTGGGTAACAAAGAGATGGTCTCAAATAATTGCTTTCTGGCTGTCTGAGGAAAAGTTACAAAGGGGAACATAAACTCTATAGATATTTAGATCCAAAGTTCTATAGCTATTTCCTCCAAATTAAACAACTTATTCCTGGAGGGCGTCTCTTAAGACCCAAGGAGTCAACAAAACTTTCAAGGGTCAGGAAGTTCCTGAAATTACAAGATTAAATACTTCTCCCCAAGATTATACAAGTAGTAAGGGTTCCTGGAGAAGAGACTTTGAAGCACCCATTGTCATCCAGGGAGGTCCAGATATGTCTTAGTGAGTGGTGCCTCACACTGGGGTAGTCTTGTGTGTGATACAGCTATTCATGTTTCTGTAAGTCACCGGTTATCTTTGTTCTGTAAGTAAATCCATAAACCCATTGTTTTACCAAGTCCATTGTTGTGGGATGTTCTTTTGGTCTATTGTTCTTTTGGTCTGTTGTTGGTGCTCTGTCTGGGCTAAGTGGACTCAATCTTGCCTCTCCAGGTAAAGTAATAGGTAAAGTAACCTTCACTATCACCTGATGCTGTTCACATTGCATGTTCTTGAGAATCCCTCTGGTATTTAGCATGTCTGAAGCTTTGTCCTCATTAAATATAGGCAATATGTACAAGCTGTGTTTCTCACACAGCCTATCAAGGACAGATTCTTTCTTATCCTGTGAGTGTGAGAGTAAATTAATTAAAGTATTCAGCTAAGAAGAACAGATGTTTCTTGAGTGTTCCCCCACTTACTCTCTGGTGGGAAATATTATTCTCTACTAAGCTATCTGGCTTTGGCTGTAGTTCAGTTCTACACTAGTGTGTCTTGCTCCCCCTGCTATGGATGCTAAATCTTTGTTTAGTGGGCCATCTCTGGCTGCCTTCCTGCTGCAGAAAATAGATGAATTATTGTTATAGCAAATCCATGGTCCAAAAGTCCTAAAACAGTTATCATCTCATCCTTTACATAAAATGCTTGCCAACTCCAGTTTAGATAAAATTCATGATGGAGTTTGGGATGGAAGTAGATATTTATTAAACTCATTCTATTCTCCAGTTTTTCTGAGCAGAGTGCTCCGATGTTCTTTGTCATGACTGTAAGTATTCCCTCCAAACAAATAATGCTCCTCGGAACAGAGCATGGTGCTTCCTATCCATTTAATGTGCTTTCAAATTGAGCAAAGAGAAATGTCTATTCACAACCATGGACATGGTAGGAACTCTTAAACACAATAGAGATGACATCAGATGCCAACAAAGTCTTCAGGTTTTAACCCTACACACATCCAAACAGGGACACAGAGGGTTGAGACCCAGGCATGGAGGAGGAGTATGAACCTCATTGGGCCCGAGGTAGGCTGTCCTGTGCTGCCTCCACACCAGACCAGAGGTGGAGCTAGCCCACGGAACTCTTCTTCTCTTTCCCATGTGCTGGATGGTCTTCTTCAACTTGATAAAAGCTGAAGTCATCTGGGAGGAGGGAGCCTCAATTGAGAAAAAGTCTACAGTGGATAGGGTGGTAGGCAGACCTATAAGGCATTTTCTTAATTAGTGATTGATGGGGGAGGACCCAGCCCATTGAGGGTGGTGTTATCCCTAGGCTGGTGGTCTTGGTTTCTCTAAGAAAGCAGGCCGAGCAACCCATGGTGTGGAAGCCATGGTGTGGAAGCCAGTAAGCAGCACCCTCCATGGCCTCTGCATCAGCTCCTGTTCCCAGGTTCCTGCCCTGTGTGAGTTCCTGTCCTGACTTCCTTTCATGATCAACAGTGATATTGAAGTATAAGCCAAGTAAACAATTTCCTCCCTGAGTTATTTGTGGTCGTGGTGCTTCGTCACAGCAACAGAAACCCAGCCCATGCAACCTCGGTCTGGCCCCTGCAGCCTGGCCACACTGAGGCTATCGGGTTTCTTTTTCTATCCTGAAAGAAGAGCAGTGATTTCTTTTGCTACTGCTTTTAAGATGGTTCTGATGACAAACCCTCAAACCAAAATGAGATTCCTTTCCTTAAGATCATTTCTAAATTACCCAGCTAGATGATCACACATTATATATTATGTCAGTATAAGCAAGGCATACGCATCTCAAAGGGGCTCTGGCAAGCCAAGACGTCCCGGCGACGTCCACCACCCTGACAGAAGGGACAGATGGTTGGGCCAGGAGGCTGGAGCCTGTTCAGTTTGGAGAAGTAACTCCTACCAGCCGCTGCCTGCAGAAAGCCTGTAGGGTGGGCATGGAGCCACGGATTTATAGAAGAACTAGCCTGAAGGATATGGTATCTGTCTGGAAAGAACTGGGAAGGATAATCAGGAGAAAGAACAGGAGAGATGGAGGGACGTCTGCAGGGACAATCATCCAGCCTTTAACCTTGAAAGTTTATCTAAAGCAGATCTCAGCCCTCTGTCATAGAAGGTTCAGGTGCAGGCTTTCTCCCAGTGAGGGTCCTCATTGTAGTGGGTGTGGGTTCATTTGGTGGGTAGAGTGGGGGGTGGCTCATTGTGGTAGGTGGAGTGGGGGTGGACTCACTTTAATGGGTGGAGTGGGGGTGGCTCACTGTGATGGGTGGTGTGGGGGTGGCTCACTGTGGTGGGTGGGGTGGGGGTGGCTCACTGTGGTGGGTGGGGTGGGGGTGGGCTCAGTGTAGTGGCTCTCTGCTGAGTCTTTGATGACTCAGTTATTGAAAGAAACTGACCTTTTAATGGGCACACAGATGCTGTTGAGGCCATTACCAGTGGTCCCTGGGATGGAAAGTGGGGCTGGGGTATCCTGTGTGACATTTGTTTACTTTTTTGTGTGCTGTGAATGCATCTAGACCTAGGGGCCAAGTTCATATACAGCTGTGTAGTAAGAGACCAGCTCAGAGGTTGAAGCATATTTACATGTTTATGGGAATCTCCACAAGAGTTGAGGCCTGAAGAACGGAATACCACAAGCTTCTTACACATTTTAGCAAAATAAATGCGGGAAGTTTGTGAATGGCACTACAATCTTAAACAGACACATTCGGGACATCATTAAAAGATATTAACACACTGGGGTCTTAACATGCTGTAGAGGATAACAGCTACCTGGGTGAATTTCTTTTATTTACTTGGGTAGCTATTATCAACTCTAGTGATAAGATCTGGTGATAACATCTATTTTCCAGCTTGGTAACCAAGGGATGTTACACTCTCCAGAGTGTGTCATCTGTAGAAGATGGACTAATGCCCTCGTGTCAGTTACAGTTCCTCAGGTGGTTTCAGCTTAAATGGTAAATTAACCAAGCACCAATGGCTTACCTTTAACTCTTCTAGAGAACTTAGTGCTTCCTCCTCTACTGCCACTGAGTCACGTTCCCAGCTGCTTGATTAGTGAACTTGTGTGAGTTCAAAGCTTCTGTGTGAAGAAGCTTTTCACAGACCAAAAGAGTGGAGGTTATCAGAGGAAGAAAATTTAATTTGACGGATAAGATGTAATATCTTGATTTGAGCAAGGCCGAATATTTCAGGCTAATTGGGCACAATTCTTGCCCGTTTTTATTGCGTTGTAAATATTTGATATATTCCTACTCTGAGCATTTTATCTGTGATGTTTCTGATGCATTTCCTGTCTCATTTTGTCCTTTAACGTTTTTTTTCATATTTTTTGATGTATGGACATCTCAATTTTTATGACTTTTTCCTTCATTATGTCTCAGGCTCAGAAGTCTGCTTTCTCATCTCTAGATCAAAAAAATTTTTATAAAGGTTTTCCATTATTGACATTTTTTGAATCCACTAGGAATTTGCTTTAGAGAGCAGTATGAAGTTGGAGTTTCAATTTTTTCCTTTCTAAATATTTAACTAGTTATTCTACTCTCCTTCAACAATTACTATTTTTCTTTTTGCGATGAATATTTCAGCTTTCTTTTATATTATATGGATTCTCATTCTCATGTTCAGGGCTGCTCGACAGAATCTTTTCTACTCCATTTTTCTCTTTGCTGAGTGCTGAGTCATTATCCTGAATGATTGTTTGATAAGTCACTATTACTTAACAAATATTCTCAATATCTGATAGGTTTTGCCATTTATTTTTAAATCAATTATTTTCAAGATGTTTTGTTATTGATCCAGTTCCATTTCAAAAGTGCAAGTCACAGTAATTAAACTACACATAGTGAGCAAATCAGGAAGAGGCTTCTTGGGAAGAGAAGAGGGTAGTGGGCACGGACAAGACAAAATACCTTATATGTGCTTACAAGATTGTTAAAGGAAACATTTGAGAAAAGGTATCTCAGCATATGGTAGTTAAAAATCTATAACATAAATATTTTTATCACTAAAAATACTTTGTCGTGTTAAACATGTAATTTGGAGAATGGGCATCTTTGTTATATTGACATATTGTTATATTCTCATCTCAGAATATGAAAGTTCATATTATGTTATTCCATGAAGTTTAAAGTGTTTCCTCATATGGGCTCTGCACATTCCTTTATGTTACAATGGTTAGTATTATCAACATACAGGATGTAGTAGATCTACCGGATTATGTCAGGATAACTCATGGGCTGGGAACCCAGGCTGGATAAAAAGTGGAAGCAAACTGACCGCCAGCATTCCTTTTCTGTCTCTGACTGTGGACTGTGTTGAGCTATCTCACATGCTCACTAGCACGCTTTCCTGCTATGATGAACTACAGCCCTTGAAACTATAAATGGAAATAAAACCCATTCTCACTATGAGGTTTCTTGCTAAGTGTTTTGTCAAAACCAATGAGGGAAATTACACATATTTATTTACATACTTCTCACTGATGACTAAGTTTTTTTACTATTATAATACAAAAGTCTTCCCAATCATGTTTTTTAATTGTTAGTCAATTATTCAAGGGAAAACAACTGATTCTTTGATATCGTGTATTTATTTCTCATTAACCCTTCATTGACAAAAAGGTGAATTCTACTGTTCTTTTAAACATATATGAAGCCAATAACTGATGATTAGCCACCAAATATGTCCTTTGCTTGGGGACAGAGAGATCCTCATTGTCTGATTCCAAGCCTCCCTGAATACAGTTACACCTTATCACAGCTTATGAATTTTGCCTTGAATACAGTACAAATCCTCAAGTCTGATGTAGTGAGACCATCATCCAGGGACTGAATACCCCATCCTCTGACAAGCCAACACTGAAGGGTAGTGTCTACATGTTCTATTGTCACTTCCTCTCAGGGTTTTCTGGGAGAATGTTCTAGCATGGGGACAACCTACTATTAAAGCTGAATACAACATAGGCAATTTTTTAGTAGACTGAGCAACCAAGAGAAAGAGAGATTTGCAGCCTGTAGACTGAAGGAAGCCTCCTTTCCACAATGCACTGCAGCAGCTCTATGTGGTCCCAGAGGCTGCCAAGCTACCAGCCTGGGAACATTTGGTGGATTGCTTACTCAGCTTCAGATGCAGCTCAAAACCTCTCCTCAGAGAACAGTGCCATAGTAGCCCAGTGTGGGAGAGACAGCTGCGATTTGAAATATGGCTCTTGTCTTAAGTTCCCTCCAGAGAAATGACAGAGACAAGTGACTCTCCTCATTTTTTTTTTTTACAAGATATCTGAAGTCACAATTCCCCAGCAGGATGCAGTCTTTGTGTCGCATGTGGTAGGGTGTGGCTACCTGAACATGGATTCTGTCTAGAAACCCACCCATCACTGGGGGCTGATGCTGGCACCTCACTACTTGATATTCCCACCTTTGGACGCATTCCCTTCTTTGTCCTTGTGACACGGGATCACTGTCTAGTGGCATTCTACTGACAGACCGGAGAGCAATATGGCTGCCGACCAGCTTCTAGGGTGCAATAGCACAGTCTGCTCAGTGGAAACCATCACCAGCTCTTTGTTCAGTTTGAGAACAAGTGCCCATGTTAATAGGCTTTCAGGAGCACTTAACATCTGACAGAAAAACTGTAAATGCTCTTATCTGGCAGATGGCTAATTCAGGAATCCAAGTACAATATGAGTCCCCAAGAGACAAAATTGGAAGGTGCATCCAGTAGGGAAGGAGAATAAGTTTGAAGGGCACTGATGGAGAGAAACAAATCCTAAGGACAGCTGCTCCATTTGGTCTGCTGAGGGCTGGGATCACTGTCACAGTCACCAGAGTTGTTGTGTCCACCTGTCATGAAAAATTTGTAAGTCCACACAGGACTCCTGTTTCCCCGTGTCTAGAAGCTTTCATGTGTTCTCCATATTTATCAAGTTCACTCCATGGGGCTGATGAGCAGGTTGCAACAGACCAGAAGGCAACATGTTATTAGTGCAAAGAGAAGAGAGACAGCCTTTGAACTCCAAGGGGAACATCTCAAAGGGATGAAAAGGCTATTTAAAAAAAGATTTTAAAATTACTACAGCCTGAGTATCTGGGCTTGAGGGAGGAGGTAAAAATTCTGTGTTAGCCTAATAGGAAAGGTGCCTTGGGACATTAAGTAAACAACTGAATGTTTCTGGATCCCATATTTGTATATTTAAAGGCATGAAGGGGTGAGCTCGCCTTTCAAAGCACTTGAGTTGGATGAACACCTGGAGGTATCTAGATACAACTGCACTGAAACCAGCAGAATGGCTGCAAGCCGAACGAGATGACCTTGTCTCCACCTCCTTTCTATTTAAATACATCATTTTCTGAGAGCTGTGCATATCTCCACATAGTTCTGTACCACACTGACACCGGTGTAGTTCAGTACACAGGGAGTCCTTTTATGTCCATCGGGGGATGGTGCTGGGGTCAGTGGGCACTGAAGGGAAAAACAGGATTAGATGGACTTCACTTCCTTGAGAATATTCTAAAATTATTTCTACTTTTCATGTATATGTATTCATTTGATTACATGTATATGGGTGCATGTGTGAAGTGTGTGTGTGTGTGTGTGTGTGTGTGTGAAGTTTATAGGCAGCTAAGTACCAGGGAGTTTGACCCTTTGGGGACCTGAGTTACTCTAGGAGATTGTGATTGTTGAAGATGGAACCTTAGTGTTTTACAAATTACGACTCTAGATGACAACACCAAGTGACTATCATGACTTCTGTCTTAGTTAGGGTTTGTAACAAAACATCATGACCAAGAAGCAATTTGGGGAGGAATGGATTTATTCAGCTTATACTTTCACAGCACATCGTTGTTCATTACCATGCTTGTATCTCCCAACTTTCAGGCAGGATCTGGGGTTGGTCAAGGCTTCTAACTCTGTCATATCCTGGTGTTCACCGCAGAGCCAGGACTACCACCTGCCGTTAGGATGCTCAGTCAGCACACATAGTGAGGCAGATCCACTGTGGCAAGCTACAGAAGAATATCCTATACTTTTCCAAGATACGATTTAAACGTGTGTGGGGTGGGTGTGGGTGGGGTGGGTGTGTATGCACACGTGTTCTGAAGGACTGGGCTTGGTCCCCAGCACTGAAAACAAAACAGAAGCAAACACAAATAAACAAACAAAAAAGAAGAAAAGGAAGGGAGGAAGGAAGGATGGAAGGAAAGAAGGAAGGAAGGGAATTTACTTAATTCACAGCACAGTTAGGTCTAGGTAAAACCATGAACCTCATGGGTAGAACATAGACTCTGTCAGATAAGAGTCCTGACCTGTAACACTGTCATCTTTAATGTGATGGTTGGAAAGTCCCTAGAAAGGGTAGCTGTTAAATGATGAATGATAGGAAGGAGAGATGGAAGATGGCTGTTACCTGGGAGAATGGTTTAGACAGAAGGCTATCAAGTGCAACTGTGTTGAGATAGTATGTGTTCAGTCCAGGGTTCACAGAACTAAGGGTCAAATGTGCGGCTGCTGGAAGAGTACAGCTTTTGTCTGAATGAGCTGAAGGCACAGACGTGAGCTGTCATGGAAGGACTTAGGCTTTGAGGGGATCACTCCAACAGCTTTGTAAGAGAACAGAGGTAATTTCTTTTTTACTCATGGTGACAGGGGTTGTCAGGAGACCACTACAACAGCCTAGCCAGGAATTAGAACATCTTGATATCTTGGATGATAGCTGTGGAGGTGCTGACTCAGATTTTATCTCCAGAAAGAGAGGGGTGGGTGGAGGGAAGGGGCGTTGAGGGACTGGGAAGAGAACAAGAATGAGTCTGAGAAAATAAAATCAAGATGATCAAAGAAAGCTGAGAGGAGAGATGGTCCACAGACAACAAAAGGAAGTGCAGGTGCCTTAGTCAGAGAACAGTAGCTGTCAATCAACCTGCTTTTCAATACCAAAGAGACTCAGCTGCTGGGTTTATTGAGAGTAATGACAGTGAGTATCATAAGTGATTTGAGAGGATTAAATTACCTTATCAGTTTGGTTCCCAAATAATGGAAGGAAAAATACCACATCAATCCAGGGAATAAGTGTGCTTCCAAACCCAAAGGAGAGGCATCTATATTTGCTTTTATAACAGAATTAGGATTGGACAAGTGTGTGATGCTGTCTTTCCCTTTTGTTGCATGAGTAGAACTTAAAATCACCCTTTCTATCTCATATGCTCATTTACCTGTCCCTTCACTATTTGGGGGGAAGGGGCTCAAAAGTACATTCTGTTGAAAATGAAGTAAAAAAAAAATCAAAATGGATAAACTTGGAATCACGCTTCTAAGGTATGCAATGGAACATACACACTTGAGATGTAACAGAACATACATACTTGATATGTAACAGAACATACATACTTGAGATGTGACAGAACGTACATATTTGATATGTAACAGAACGTACACACTTGATATGTAACAGAATGTACATACTTGATACGTAACAGAATGTACATACTTGATATGTAACAGAATGTACATACTTGATACGTAACAGAACGTACATACTTGATATGTAACAGAATGTACATAGTTGATACATAACAGGATGTACACACTTGATACGTAACAGAATGTACATACTTTATATGTAACAGAACATACATACTTGATATGTAACAGAACTACATACTTGAGATATAACAGAAGTACATACTTGATATGTAACAGAACGTACACACTTGAGATGTAACAGAACATACACACTTGAGATGTAACAGAACGTACACACTTGATATGTAACAGAACGTACACACTTGATATATAACAGAACGTACACACTTGAGATGTAACAGAATGTACACATTTGATATGTAACAGAGCGTGCACACTTGAGATGTAACAGAACATACACACTTGAGATGTAACAGAACGTACACACTTGAGATGTAACAGAACATACATACTTGCTTTAGGAAATGTGTGCCCTGACTGGACACAACCTGCTGTGCAGGCTGATTTTCAGGAGAATGGTTAGTACTGAATACCACAAGCTCTTTGTTGATGATGAGAACGGGGTGGATGTTACCTAGTCATCTTCTGGGTGGGTTGGAGAGGCAGGAAAGGAAGAGGTGTGAGTAACATTTCAAAGTGTGTTGTCAGGAGGGGTCACTTCACAGACAACACAAAGGAGCATGAGGAGCTCCCTGGTCAGGGGGTTTCAGCCACCTGGGGTGCACAGGGAAGTGTCCTCTGAGAAACTTTCATCTGCAAAGATGTACTGAAGTGCGTGGCTGTGCAGACTCTGAGGGAAGAGGCCAGGGTGGACACCAAGGTCTGGAGGCAGCAGAGTGTTCAGGTCTTGTTGTTGGGCTTAGTCAGTAACTTGGAGCAATTAGAGATGAGGTGAGGACCCTTTGTGGTAGCACAAGACTTTAATCCCATCACTCAGGAGGCAGAGGTGGTAAGTTGAAGCTAGCCTGGTGAGTTCCAGGCCAGACAGGGCTACATAGTGAGATTCCTATCTTACAACAAACCCAGACACACCCAGAATCAACAACAAAGATCAGGTTGGGCTATACTGGCTCATGATTATTGCCATCTTGATTAGATTTAGAATGACTTACAAGTTGGGTAAGGTACACACCACTGGGTGTGTCTGTGAGGTTGTTTCCACACAGGATTGACTCAGGAGGGAAGACTACCATGAAGGTGGGTAGAACCTTCTTAACAAAACAGAAAGTGGGAAAGAGGAAGCCAATGCTCTACTGGTATTTCCTTCTGGCTACCCTGATGAACTGAAAGCTCTGAAATCATGAACTCTTTAAGTTGTTTCCACACAGCATTTGGTTGTGGGCTATAGAGGTAACTAACACAGGGCTTGGCATTTGGGGGAATAGAAATATTCTAAAGGCTACTGTGATGGTCATTGCACAGCTCTGTGGATATCCTAAGACCCACTGAATTGTAGACTTAATTAATCACTTCATGCATTTTTGGTGTTTAATATGTTTGGGGTTTTGGGACCAGAGCTTGATGTCTGGTGGCTTCCTCAACAGCTTCTTCACCTTAGTTTCTGATACGGGGTTTCTCACTGAATCTAGAACTCAGTAGTTGGGTAGAGGGTAGAGCAGCTGATAGAGAAGGCCCAGGGGTGCTCAGTCCTGGGGTTACAGAGGCACTGCCATGCCTGGCTTTTTTTGTGGGCTTTGGTGGTCCAAACTTAGGTCCTCATGATTGTACAGTGAGTGCTTTCCTAGACTAAGCCATCTCTGTAGCTCTGAGTGCAAACTATCGATCTAAGGTCCAAGATGTCTGCTCTAGAAGACTCCTGATCAGGGCTGTCGGGAGGAAAACAGGAAGAATACGGGGGGGGGGGTGCACTACAGGTGAAGGAAGAGAGGAGTTCTGTGGGCATCATGATGGGAAAGCTAGAAGTAGCTTCTGAGTTGAAATTGGGGAGCTGTGGTGGCTATTCCTGGTTGTCAATTTGACTACATCAGGAATTAACTAAAACCCAAGCTGCTGGGCACTTTTATGAGACATTTCTTTCTTTATTAAATCGTTTGACAAGAGAAGACCCATTTTTAATCTGCATCTTCTGAGGTGGGAAGATCCAACTTTAATCTGAGCCACTTCTTCTGCTCCAGCAGCCTAAATAAGGACATGCAAGAAGGCAGCTTGCTCTTTGCCTGCTTGTCCTTGCTGGAAAGTCCATTCCTTCACTAGCATTGAAGTCCACTTTTTCAGACTTGCGGTATATACTGAAGACCAGTTGGGACATCCAGCCTCATGGACTGAAGAACTACTGGTTTCTTGGACCTTCTGTGGCTGGACAGTCATTGTTGGAGTAGCTAGACCACAGCCTGTAAGCCACTCTAATAAACCTCCTTTACATACATACATACCATATACATATATATCATATATCATATATACATATATACGCACATACATTTATACATACATATGTGTGTATAGAGGTATTTATATACACACATATATACATTATATACTTATACATTTATACATACATGCATCTATACACACATACTATGCATTATGTGCATACATGCATCTACACACACATACATATGCATTATGTACATACATGTGTATATACACATACATCTACATTATATACATATATTTATATTCACATACATTATATACACATACATTTATACATATATACACATATACATATACATTATATACACACATATATACATATATACATATACATTATATGCATTTATACATGTATGCATATGTACACACATACATTGCATACATACACACATTTATGTATACATTATACACATATATTTATATACACACACTATATACCTATATTTACATATATACACACACATGCATATACATTATATACATTTATACATACATATATACACACAGATATCACATACATATATTTTTATACATATGCACACACATATACATATATGTACACATACATGCACATATGCATATATATATACACATCCATATATGCTCATTATATACATATACACACATAATACATATATATGTATGGATATATGCCCCTAACAGTTCTGAGTGAAGAGAGGAAGCAGCATCCAGTTTTCCTCCTGACTCCCTGCCTACTAGGGTTCGTTCTATCAGTTCCCTTCTTCTAGAGAATCCTGCTAATATAAAAATACAGGTAGGAGGGGCTACTTGCGTCCTCACCCCATTGGGAGGACTGGCTGTAATGTCTGGGGCAGGGGAATAAGATGTGGAGGCTGGTATCTCCCATCATAAGGCAGTGAACAGAGACTCTGAAATGTACACAGGTGCTGAGGTCAGTCCTTGTCTCAGGAAGATGGAGATCCAAGTATGGACATCAGCACAGGAAGAGAACAAGAGTTAATGCAGGGCAAGATCTTACTAAGAGCCAGAGGCAAGATCATGAGAGTCTCTGGGAACACACACCCTCTGGTCATAGAGACCCAAATGTTACTGCAGGCTGCAGAGGAAGAGAGGAGCAGTAACAGGAGACCCCCCCATGCTGCGGAAGCAGGGAGACAGGTCCCATTGTCTGAGGCTAATTTTACACAGGGACGCCAAGGGAGGTGGGGCAGTGGAGGGCAGGGGACAGCAAATTCCCTTCTCTAATACAGAAAGAAAAACCCTTCTACCGGTTGACTCATCATGAAAGTGAAATGAACAGTTTTGTTCCACATCATAAACAATTGGCCTCCTATGGAAGGGTAAATGCCACAGAGGTCCGCTGGCTTGCTCTGGGCTGGATAATAAGCAGAGGTCCTGATGATTGCCCAGGGAAGAGTCAAGCAGTGCCTGGAGCCCCTGTGGAGAGGAGCTGGGAGGGGCCAGCTGCTGCCAGGCCCACATTCGGAACTGGGAGGGGCTTTCGGTCTTTGAAGCAGACGTTAGCTTCAGTACCCTGGGGCTTGGAAGGAGCTGCTCATTCACATCAGGGTGTTCAGCAGGCTTGGAACTAGCCACCAGCTCCTCTCTCAAAAGTAAATGTGGTGGCCACGCGATAACCATGTGAATGGAAATGTGCCCCGATTTAGATAGTATTCTAATTGTCTGGGAGTAAGAAATGTATCCCACGCCAGGTATTGGGGTATTAGAAATGATCTTGGGGCTTACTTGGAGATGCTTCAGTCTATAAAGTGCAGGAAAGAGGACCTGGGCTCATTCCCCAGAATGCACATTAAAAGCTGACTTACATGCTCTAGTAATTCCAGAGCGGGGGAGGTGGAGCCAGGAGGATCCTTGGTGTTGGCTACCTAACTGGCCTCAGGCATTTGGCAAGCTCCAGGTTAGTGAGAGAACGGAGGAGTGGCCCCTTGTTCTGAAAAGACTCAGTGAAGTAGTATAGAGCAAAATCAGAACAGGGAAGTGGGAAGGGTTGGGTGGGAAAACAGGGGGAGGGAAGGGGACTGATGGGACTTTTGGGGAGTGGGGGTCCAGAAAAGGGGAAATCATTTGAAATGTAAATAAATATATCAATAAATTAAAAAAAAGAGGTGGGTGGCACCTAAGATAATGCCTGACATTTGACATTGGCCTCCACATGCACAAGCACAAAATGTGCAGGCGAGGTATGCATGAGCATACACACACACACACACACACACACACACACATATGCACACACATACACACATATACACACATACACACACATACACATACATACACACACAGAGAGATGATCTTTATATTCTACAAATCAAGAATCTGCTTCTTAAAGGCACAGCTGACTCTGTCCCAGTCTCCTTCCTCTTCTACTCTATAATCTCTCTGTGCCTTAGTTTCTTCATTTTGCAAAATATGGAATACTGTAACTGAAGGATCTTTGAGGTAGGTGTCACTGGGGACACTGACTTATCATTGGCGCTACGCTAGGAGAAAACAATTCAGACGCACTCCAAAAATGTTACTCAGAACAAAATCCACTTCTTTCCCCATGTGTCCTGTTCTTTACTGTAGCTAAGCGAGATGTTTATTCTTCGTTGTGTTTGTCTCATGCTTCTGGTTGAGAGGTCATCGGCCTTCCCCGGGGAAAGGACTGGTCTTCTCACTGAGGGGTGAGGAAGCCTTGCGTGAAGGCCACAGAGTGCACATGGAAGCGAGACACTGAGGGCCAGGGTGTCAGGAAGACTCCCTGCATGCTGCGGAAACTGAGAGATGCCTGCCTGACATGGAACTGCTTGTAACAAGCCAAGCTCTCTTAAATCAAATGAAAGGTTAGCAGGGGTTGGAGGTAGGATAGTGTTAAGCACACATTTTGCCATAGAACATTTAAAAAAAACCCAACTAAATATAAAATGGATTTTTACCATAATATATGATTCTCAGATATAAAATATTACACTCTGAATGGTACCATCAGTTCTGCATCATGCTGAGGCAGTCTGTCACCTATGATTTTCATAACATAAACACCATTATTTTCTTATAAAATAATGCATGTTTGTTGCAGAAAGCCTCAAAGCAGGCAAGTAATAAAGGCGGGGGAAATGGCAGGGAGGGTGCTTGGGAGCAGCAGGCTTCGAAGTGCTCACCTCCTGAAAATTAAATTCTCTTCAGATATTAGATTTTGTTTGTGGATATTAAGAAATGTGAGTGTGTTGTTATGGATTTACAGATTCATACTTTGTTATTGGCTTTCATATTGCATTAGGCTCATAAGCAAATAAGACAGAATTACACTAAAAATTGGGATGATTTTAGGTTTTCTGAAGGGTTCACAGAGCTTCCTTCTGTATTCCTCATCCACAGTCCCCTAATGTCACCCTCTCATGTTACCATGACAACAGTCCTGGCCAGGAAACCTATGCTCTTCTGTTATGGTGTTAGTCATGCTCTTATTTCTGTAGCTACAACCTGAGATAATCAGCTTACTCAGAGAGCACACTGATTTGGATAATTTGTTGAGGATTCCAATTGACTGTTTGGTTTTATGGCCTTGGGCCATGACAATAGCTCATGGTAGCAGATCACCATGACAATACCTCAGGGTAGCAGATCACCATGACAACACGTCATGGTAGCAGATCACCACGACACATCTCATGGTTATAGATCACCATGACAATACCTCAGGGTAGCAGATCACCATGACAACACCTCATGGTAGCAGATCACCATGACACACCTCATGGTTATAGATCACCATGACAACAACCCTTGGTAGCAGATCACCATGACAACACCTCATGGAAGGTTACCCTAGTGGAGCAAGTATTCACCTCATGGCTGGGATATTATTTCTTCCTTGGGACCCCAGGACCAGAAGACCCCCCTACAAGACCTCACCCTTTAAGTTTTCAAAAGCGCCCTCTACAGTTACAGATTGGTGACCCCTTCCCACACAATGCCATACAGGACCCTTATGATCCCAACTACACAGGTGCTTGTCACTAAACTCTGCAGCCTTATTTGGGCTGAGGCTTGCTTTTGGATAATTGCCACACCCTCCTCCTGATCATTACTCAGAGCAGGTGTGATGGCAGTGTTGAGTGTCCTTGTGACTGGATTGAGAGGCTTTGAAAAGAAGGACAAAGTTCTGGGTGTGTCCTCAAGGGTTTTTCCAGGGAAACTTTGTGCAAGGGTCAGCGACTGACTGGGGAAGGCCCACTTATCTTGGGCACTGCCCAGTAGGACTTGAAGGAGGAAGCTACATGATCCACCTCAGACTTTCTCTCTCCCTCCTGCCCTACACTGCCCTACAATGGAGTTCAGGTTCTCCAGCCTTTCATGCTGGGATTTGTACCCAAGCCCCCAAGGGCTCTGTGGCATTCAGTCTTGAGCTGGGGTTTCTGTCAGCATCCCTGGAAATGGGGATTTTGTACTGGGACTGAGCCATCCTCTCCTCTAGCTCTCCAATCTGCACTCATAGACATCACTTGAGGCAATTTTCTAATAACCCCGCTCTTGTTTATTCATGCCTGACCAATGCAATAGCTGTTGAAGAGGCGGAGGGAAGGACATGGTGGGGAGGACAGGTTGCTGAGGGCCATGCAGGAGGAATGTCAAATGCCTTTAGAACTCAGGAAATGCAGCCCACAGGTTACCACAGCCACATGGGTGGGCCTTGGTGTGGCACGGCCCCGGGGACTCTGAGTCCTGAGGACTTTGGTTGTTATAAAGTTCTGCTCTGCTTGCTGCCATCATGTCTCTTAATCTAAGAATTCTAGGAAAACTCTAAGGGGGCTTCCAGCCCCTCACTGGATGGTAACTCTAAGGGGGCTTCCAGCCCCTCACTGGATGGTAACTCTGGCAGTTGATCCCATTCAGGCATTGCTGCTGGAGCAGATTAATGATTCAGTCACAGAAAAATCTGGAATTTTCCTGTCCAATTTCATCAGTACAGAGAAGGTCTGTGATAGGATGGGGAGATAGAGGGCAGAGCTAGGAGTTGTGGAGGAGGTAGGTACATGGGCATGCATAAGAAGGTTGCAGGTCAGAGAAGAGAAATTGCGGCAGATGTTAAGTTATCTAAAGGTTAGAAACTTGGGATAAAACTTTTACCATTATTAATTGGCTCTGTTATTACTTTATTAACATCTTGTAATTGTGTTTATAATATACATAAATCTAATTGACTAGCTAATCTAGCATTAAGAGTTGTGCTTTACCAGGTAATTGGATGATGAGCTGGCAGATTGTGGGTGTATGGGGCATTGCATGGTAGCAAGAGGAACTCGGGGGTCCCCCACTGGAGAGATGGCTAACAGAGGGAGAGCCGAGTGGAGTGGCCCAGCAGAGGCCCTATTTTGACCAATTTTTATAGAAAAGTTCAGATTTGTGATTCTTTTAAGATTCTTACAAGATTACTTTTAAAGATAAATAATAAAATAATTACTTCTTCCTTTGTAACTGGAAGTTGCCACCTGCCAGTAGGAGAAACTGGCTGAGAAAACTATCTTGCTTGCTTACATTTTGTTAATCTATAAAGAGTTGCTTGATTATAAGTGTGCATGGGGTTTTGAGAATAACTTGTTTTCTTTACCTGTACTATGTAATGTTATTTCTTGTATAGGCATTGGAAAACACATTGTTTTTTTCTAAATCATTCACTAGAAGAAAACTAAAATGTAATAATGTTATAATTGTATACTTCTTGAAATATTTTGCTAGGATATATAAGCTACGGGAGAAAAAATAAAGTATGGTGTGGCTGGAACATTGTTTCTCCCATCCATCAACTACGTGTGTATGTGTAACGTTTGTGCAAAAGGGGGTTGGAACACTGTTCCTTCCATCCACCAACTGTGTGTATATATGTGTGCTTGCAGGAGCTTTGCTCTAGCCAGTCTATATGTGAATATGCATATGTCTGTCTGTAGGTCTGTAGGCATGTATGTATGTGTGTATGTATATATTCGTGTATATTTGTATGCATTAAGTTAGTGGACTCTGTATTTTGTTTTGTCCATTCAGTGTGTGTGTGTGTGTGTGTGTGTGTGCGCGTGTGTGTATACCTGTGTGTACATATGTGTGTGCATGCATGTGTGAATTTTCCTTCCTTTTTTCACTGGCCCCAAGGAGTTAAGAGAGTTCAGGTTTTTCTGCTGGCCACCGAGTGTCAGCCCCAGAAAATTAAGCTTTGTTCCTTCAGGAAAAGAGTCTGCTGATTAACTTCTCTCATCTCTAGCTGCCTTTGGCAGCAGCCCCTGTATGTATCTGGATCCACCCTGGTCAGTGGTTCTAGGAACTGTCCCCCAGGGCTGCCTGCCTCGATTTACCCACCACATGAATGCTACAGTGCTAGGCAGGCATGGTAGCAGAACCAAGAAGATGGACGATCAGTTTTCAACAGCACGCAGAGAACAGGATGTGGGGTCTAAAACCTTAAAACCCCACCCATTTCTTCCAGCAAGACTTTACCTGCTAAAAGTTCCATAACCTCTCTCCAAACAGTGTGAGAAACTGGGACCAGGTGTCCAAATATGTGGGTCCATAGGGGACATTTCTCACTCATACCCGACAACAACCGTACCGAGTCCAAAGATTCCTCTCTCTGCTCTTTCCTTAGAAAGCCCCATGAAGGCTCTGGTAGAAAGAGATGGCTCACCAAGTGGGGCAGCAGAGGACTCTGGAGACAGCTCTTTGCAAAGAGCCTATTTCACTTCTTCCTGCAATTTATGAAAGCTCATTGTATCCCTTATTATGCAGCCTGACGTATTTTGATATTTCCCACATATTTTAAGTTTCTCTAATATCTAAGCCAAGCAGCATACTCTTTCCATCTTTACTTGTTCGAGTTTATACATTTATACAATGAAGTTTAGTTGTTTCTATGAGCATTCCCAGGCCCCCTCATGCCCATCCATCTCCTGCTGGCCCCTTTCTCATTCAGCCATTACTTACATGAGCAGGGGGCACACTCTGTTCTTGATTATAACTTTATTACCTCTTCCTGGAAAAACAACTAAAACCATCTCCTTAAACTTTGTTCCTAAAATTATTTGAATTCTATAAATTTATTAATTCATCCAACAGCATTGATTCATGAAAGGTCATCTTCAGGTTGATCTGCAGGAAATTTGCCCAGTAGGGTGGGTTGATGCCCAGGAATCATTAGGATATGTAATGGTGGCAGGAAAGGCATATCAGCAGCGAGAAGCATTCCTGGGATGAAGTCTCTGGGGCTGTGCCTCTCCAGAGTGGCACCCATGGCAGCCACACAAAATGGTGGGCCATCTCCAGGAAACTCACTTGTTTGCTGTAGCCTTTCCTAGATGGCTTCTGTCAATCCGTGAAAGCTAGAGAGAGCTTATTGGAAAATGTACTGTACCTCATAAACACCCCACAGTATTCTCTGTGTGGTAATCTCAGGAGGATGCAGTGTTTAAAGCAACTCTTTTTTAGAGGGGAGTTTGGTTAGTGTCTTTTCTCTGTGAAGGAAGTGCTGAAATGTTGTTACCCTCTGAACACAGAGAGTGGAAAGAAAATGTGCTAAGGGAAGCCCTAAGCTGCCATCATGCCTTCAGGCCTGGGCAATGGGTAGGGCTCTTGAAGCGTACTTGCGTAGCATTGGTTCTCTGAGGGTGTTCCCTAGGGAAGTCATGCCTAGTCTCCTATCTCATTGCTGAATCTTTCTGAAGACCCCAGGAGCTTCAGCCTTTGCGGTTTCCCTAGGCTGAGTGTAGTTCGCTCAGGGATACACACAATCATGACTTCAGAGGCCAAGTTGCACAGGCTCATGACACCACACCCATCAGGAGGGTGTATACAGGAAGACACTTGCACATTTGAAGATTCTGGGAACTTTAGGGTAGACCTTTGCAGGTCTGAGATGTCTGGAGTGGATAAGAAAAGGGGACCATCCTGATGGGTATGGGGTAGGATAGGAGGGTCAGTCTGGCAGTGGCCCAGGGGAGCCAGCTTTCGTTGTGACCCTCACACTGTCACCAACCAAGGGAGTGCAAAGCATTCTTCTCAGGATGCACATGTATCGGGCACAAAGGGAAGAATGTAAGGGCAAAGCTTGACAGCTGCCAATAGTCAGACACTAAACATGGCTTCAGATTTTATCACCAGTAGATTCTAGCAGGGAGTGTGCTACTTAGATGGGCCCATAGGATTCCTCTATGCATCCTTTGCCTCATGAACTCAGGATGCTGACAGATATTAACACAACCATTTCCATCTTAGAACATTTAGAAGTGGCAAGCTACCCTTCATAGAGCTCTCAGGGCCTTTCAACCTGCCTTGCCCTGTTTCTCTTGCTGAAGACACTTCTTCACAATGCCTTTTAGTCTCTGTAATCCCCACATTTGTGTAATGCAATGACAAATGGCTGGTGAGTGCAGTGTTTACTTTTAGATGTTGGGACAAAGCTGCCAAGATATGCTTCTTGGCCTGGCATTCCATTCCAGGGTTATGTCTAACAGCACCTTGGGTACTGGCCTAGTGTTCCAGTCTATGGCTGTGGCTATAGCACCTTGGGTACTGGCCTAGTGTTCCAGTCTAGAGCTTTGGCTATAGCACCTAGGTTACTGACTGGCATTCCAGTCCAGGGCGGTGTCTATAGCACCTTTGGTATGTTTTAACATCCTGCCACAGTTGTTTTTCATCGCTTATTCTCCATCTGCTTCTCAAAATGGATGGAGATGGTTGACAAGACAAACTCATATTCTGTCCATTTCAAATAAAGGGAAAGACCTCGTTGCTTGAGTGTTAATTCCTGAAAAGCACACATATCCCTTGAGAGGGTGATTTCACTGTTCCTCAAAGCTCTTCAGTGACAGCAATCACTGTGCTCAAGAGAGTGGAAAGTGTTCTGATAGAAAATGTATTATTCATCTAATGAAGCTTCTTCTCTTTCTCTTTTGAACACCATGACAGGCGGTAGAAGTTACACAGATGATTCCAGCTCCTGCTCTGGTTCAAACTTACCCCTCCCCAAGGCACAGCTCATCTAAATAGTCAACCTTTGCAAGGACAACATTCTATCTTTTTGTTTGTTTGTAGATCTAAAATTCTTCAAACAAATATAACACCCTTCACCCACTGTAGATGTTGAATTTTGCATTAATCCATAATGATGGCAGTGGCCCACAGGGTGTTCCACTCCATCCTCGCTCAGCCTCGGACCATGTCTTAATTTCTCTTCTATTACTTTGATAACATCCTGGCAAAAGGAAGTTATGGGAGAAATGTTGTATTTTATCTCACCTCAGGCTGCAGTCCACCAGGACAGGGACATCTCCGCACAGCCAGAATACAGCCTTGGAGGGTACATGGTAGTGCGCAGCTCATTTCCTTCACTTTTTTTTAAATTGTCACCTTCTTCATATAAAATTTTTTTTGTTTTTTTATTCAATGTATTCTTTATTTACATTTCAAATGATTTCCCCTTTTCTGGGCCCCCACTCCCCGCAAGTCCCATAAGCCCTCTTCCTACCCCTGTTACTCCATCTACTCCTTCCCACTTCCCTGTTCTGGTATTCCCCTATACTGTTGCATCCAGTCTTTCCAGAACCAGGGGCCACTCCTCCATTCTTTTTGCACATCATTTAATATGTGGATCATGTCTTGGATATTCCAAGTTTCTAGGTTAATATCCACTTATCAGTGAGTGCATACCATGATTGATCTTTTGAGACTGGGTTACCTCACTTAGTATGATGTTCTCTAGCTCCATCCATTTGTCTACGAATTTCATGAATTCATTGTTTCTAATGGCTGAATAGTATTCCATTGTGTAAATATACCACATTGTTTGTATCCATTCCTCCGTTGAGGGACACCTGGGTTCTTTCCAGCTTCTGGCTACTACAAATAGGGTTTCTGTGAACATAGTGGAGCATGTGTCCTTATTACATGCTGGGGAATCCTTTGGGTATATGCCCAGGAGTGATACAGCAGGGTCCTCCGGAAGTGCCATGCACAGATTTCTGAGGAACCTCCAGACTGATTTTCAAAGTGGTTGCACCATCTTACAATGTCACCAGCAGTGGAGGAGTGTTCCTCTTTCTCCACATCCTCGCCAGCACCTGCTGTCTCCTGAGTTTTTGACCTTATAGAGCTAGAAAGAGCAATGCTCAAATTCATCTGGAATAACAAAAAACACAGGATAGCTAAAACTATTCTTAAGAGTAAAAGAACTTCAGGGGGAGTCAGTATCCCAGACCTCAAACTTTACTACAGAGCAACAGCGATAAAAACTGTATGGTATTGGTACAATGTCAGGCAAGTGGATCAATGAAATAGGATTGAAGACCCAGAAATGAACCCACGCACCTATGGTCACTTGATCTTCAACAAAGGAGCTGAAAGTATCCAGTGGAAAAAAGTATGGTTTGTCTTTTCAACAAATGGTGCTGATTCAATTGGAGGTCAGCATGCAGAAGAATACGAATCAATCTGTTTTTATCTCCTTGTACTAAGCTCAACTCCAAATGGATCAAGGACCTTCACATAAAACCTGACACACTGAAACTAATTAAAAAGAAACTGGGGAAGACCCTTGAGGACATGGGCACAGGGGAAAAGTTCCTGAGTAGAGCACCAATAGCTTATGCTCTAAGATCAAAAACTGACAAATGGGACCTCATAAAACTACAAAGTTTCTGTAAGGCAAAGGACACTATCAAAAGGATAAAACCAACAGACTAGGAAAGGATCTTCACCAATCCTAAATCTGACAGAGGGCTAATATCTAATATATACAAAGAACTCAAGAAGGTAGAACTAGAGAACCAAATAACCCCATTAAAAAGTGGGGTACCGAGCTAAACAAAGAATTTTCACATGAAAAATTTTGGAGGGCTGAGAAACACCTTAAGAAATGTTCAACATCATTACTCATTAGGGAAATGCAAATCAAAACAACCCTGAGATTTCACCTCACACCAGTCAGAATTTCCTTCATTTTAATACAAGCTAGGATTGGTTGCTTAGGGAATGCTGCCACCCACAGTGGACAGGTTTTCCCACTTGAATTAACATACCTGGAGGTCCAGCTCACTGGTGATTATAGATTCTGTCAAGCCAACAATTAACAATAACCATCACAGGCTATAAGGTGATCAGAGAGATATGGGTCTAATTGAAGTCAGAAGCAAAGGCAGATACCTCCATAACCACAGGGCAAGCCAAGTGGGGAGATCACTGATTTTTGATTCATCCCCTGAGGTGAAGCTCTTCAGGCAGTGATCCAGCATGGAAGAGACTATACATTTCTATTCTATAGATCGTGGAGATTATTTGCTATTCCAAGATAATTATTTAATTTGCTATTTAATAAATTATACTATATACATATATGCATCATATAATATTCACTAAAATCCTTGTGGAGAAAGTCTAGAAACTAAAGATAAGTTAGGATCTTTGCAAAATTACTGAAGTTATGTTTCACAATGGGTGAACCAGAATTTATAGTTTCACATTACCTAAGGTCCCCTAGCTTCCTTCCATGAATTGTTAACCAATTTACTCTTTGTGTTCAATTGATGCCAAAATAATTGAATTCCCTTTTAAAGGTAAGAAAAATGTATGGATCTAGCAAATATAACAATATAGGAAGAAAGAATGTCTGAAGGTTGGTGGACTGGCTATTTGTCTCACTAAAAGGTTTTATGAAGTAGTAAATAACAAGAGAAATTGGAAAGTATGGTTAGGATGAACTAACCATACTTCAGTATGGAGAAAGCCCCTTCACTCTTTATCTGCCAATTCTAATGAAAAATACTAAAAACTCTTCAGCTGTCTTATTCCCATGTTTCACTGGACTGATTCTTTTTTAATCTTCATTTTTAATTCACTCATTTATTTTGTCTTGAGAACTTAATTAGGCCCTAAGGTGGGCAGACATTTCTGAACACTCTTTAATGCAGTGCTGTGGTTGGAGGCTGGCCTCTTAGGAAGCATGAGGAGGGAGGAAGTATTTGGTTTTCTTCACTTGCTAAAGGGATTCAAGGACCAGTTCAAATACTGTTGAAATTATAACAACATTTCAGAAAGGGACACTTAAAAGCAAATGGTCTGTACAAGGGTAAGCATTAGCATACAGGAGCCTTGACCATCACCAATGTCCCTCAAATGAACTGTGTATTTCTGTGAGTTTAACAGACAGAGTTAATGATTTACAATGCTACTGACTGGGATTAATGTCTAGAAACCTCTGGATATTTTAAGATACAATGACTTGGAACCTGGTATTTTCCTGCCTGTGGGTTTTACTACATTAAAAATTATGTGAAGCAGTTTTTACTGGAGGAAAAAAATCAGTTGACATTAAAATGTCAAGGGAGTGCTGTAACAGTGGGCATTGGCACCCACCTGCAATCCTAGCTACTCCAGAAACTGAGGCAGAAAGGTTGGGGGCCACCTTGTACAACTTAGCAATATCTTGCTTCGGAATAACATTTAAAGTGTGTAGGTGGGGCTCCATGGGGCCCTTGCCTATCATGTGCAAGACTACATTCTATCTCTGACTATGCAAAACAAGTCTCAGTACCACCGATCACCAATCACCAACTGCCAACCACTAATCACCAACCACCAATCACCAACAACCAACCATCAATTACAGACCACCATTCACTGACCATAAATCACTGACTACCAAACACCAACCACCATCGACTAATTACCAATCAACAACCACAAATCGCTATTATAAGTAATTGGTTTACAGTCCTGTGTAATTAGTTAAAAGGGTATCATGATAATATCTGTGTGTAGTTCACTGGGTAAAAGATCTCATAGACTATTCTTTTAAAAGTAAATAGCAATTAGTGATTTACTGATTGTTCATGTACCATGTGGTAGACATGAGGCACCAGGGATATAACAGGTATAAAAACATTCTTGTGCAACTGTGACCTGTCATGTTAGTAGAGGAGAGTCACTGACAAAGGAGAGAAGTAAGTGTGGCTGGTGTGAGAGCTGGGGTGGGAGCTGGGGTGGGAGCTGGGGTGGGAGCTGGAATGATGGCTGGGGTAGGAGCTGGGGTGGGAGCTGGGGTGGGAGCTGGGGTGGGAGCTGGGGTGGGAGCTGGAATGATGGCTGGGGTGGGAGCTGGGGTGGGAGCTGGGGTGGGAGCTGGGGTGGGAGCTGGGGTGGGAGCTGGAGTGGGAGCTGGAGTGGGAGCTGGAATGATGGCTGGTGTGGGAGCTGGGGTGAGAGATGGGGTGGGAGCTGGGGTGAGAGATGGGGTGGGAGCTGGGGTGGGAGCTGGAGTGGGAGCTGGAGTGGGAGCTGGAATGATGGCTGGTGTGGGAGCTGGGGTGAGAGATGGGGTGGGAGCTGGGGTGAGAGATGGGGTGGGAGCTGGGGTGGGAGCTGGGGTGAGAGATGGGGTGGGAGCTGGGGTGGGAGCTGGAATGAGAGCTGGGGTGGGAGCTGGAGTGGGAGCTGGGGTGGGAGCTGATATCATTTGGAGGGTCAAGAGGTCTTACTTGAAGAAGGGACCATTGGCGTGACTTAGCTAGGGAGAGTGGTCCAGCAGAAGAGACAGTTGCAGAATCTTCTCTACAGCACCACAGATCTCTTTGTGTTTATTTCCCACATTTCCTATCCCATTTCTCTACTGCTTTCCATCAAAACTTTTTCCATACTGAGCTATGGGCATAGTGCTGCAGTAAATACTAAAAGATGGCATCTCTGTGCTATGCTAACTTGGAGTCATGTGGGTCAACACCCAGGACATGGTCTGTTCATATCAGTAATCACAGAGGATCAGTTTCACCCATAGGCACTGGCCTTACCCTTGAGAGAGCTGTCAAAATTCAATTATTGTCTGTGCTTAATTAGCATAGCACCTATAAGGTACTTAATAAGGATGGAGGACATCACTGATTCTGTGTTTCTCGGATCCTGCACCTTAAAAAAGACAAATAGATTCCATCACAACTGCAGTGCATCTCAGGGCACCACAATCCAAGAAAGAAGGAAAATTGTATATCGGGTGATGAGTTAATTTCCAGAATATATAAGTAACCCCTACAACTCAACAAGCTAGTGTAATTAAAAGATGATGGACAAAGTACTTTAATAGCCATTTTTCAAAGATGATATACAAATGTCCAACACACATTAAAAATCTCAATGCTCCCAGTTTAAATAAAAATCATAGGGAAGTCTCTCCCTCAAACTTTAAGAATGGTAACTACCAGTAAAACAAAAAATTAAAACCCACGAAAAAAGCATTTTCTGGCAAGGATGTAGAGAAATTCGAACCCTGGTATCCTCTTGGTAGCACTGTAAAGTTGTATAACCACTATGCAGACAGAGTAGGGTATTCCTTAAGAAAAATGAAACAAGCCAACACACACACAAAAACACCCAAAGACCCTAAAACTGAACCTACAATAGGACCTGAAATAAGCATCTTAAGAAAGTAATTACCCAATGTTGTCATCATGTTAGTAGCATCAACAGCCAAGGAGGGAGCAAGGCAGGGTTCATTAGCAGGGAAATGCATCATGGAGGTGTAGTAGAACACACAGCAAAGTTATCCAGCCTCACAAAGGAGGCTCTTGTGCATGGTACTGCATGGGGACACCAGGTCAGCCAGTCAGAAAAGCACAAATACAAGTCCTGCAGAGTCACTGGAAGAGTCATGAAGCTCAGAAAGTCTGAAATGGTTGCCAAGGAGGACAGAGGGAGTTTAATGGGCAGAGTTTCAATTCCACAAGATGAAAACATCATGGAGTGTGTTCCACAACATGACTACACTTAAATCCACCAAGAGAGGCATTTGGAAATAACTAAAGTGCCAAGTTTAACTTTGTGCTTTTTAAAAAATAAAAATGTAGAAAGAATAACACAAAACAGTGTGGGCTGAGAGACTGAGTGGTCTTTGGTGAAGAGGATGTAAGAAGTCCTCTTCGTTCTGAGCAGAGACCCTCAGATATAGCCACCAAGCAAGTCAGGCAAAAAGGATTCCATGGGCCAGATGAAAGGTTTGATGCCAGTGTGTCTCTCCCCCAAAAAATCTCAGCCAGTCTGTCACAGGCTCTCACGGAACTTCAGAAAGAGTTTCACGACTGAAGCCTGACTTGGCTCTGTGAGAACTGCTGCCTTGTTCCTGGGTAATGTAGTCAGAGTTATTTTATATGCTAACTAGGTCAAGTCTTTCTAGAATAAATATAGCATCCCATCCCCCAAATATGGAAGAGGTCTGTTGTAGGAAGATTCATTTTCAACTCGGGTTGAATAAAAAATTGAACTCGTTTGTAGCTTGAATTCAGTGTGGAGAATGATCTCAAGTGAAGAGGTATCATTTATGAAGAATTAACCTGACAGTACTAGAATCAAATTCACCCACAACCAGTGATGACGTCTCTGCTATTAGCTTTAATTCTCATCTAAGGGTCACCTGGGAAAAGAATCCCAATGGGGTTGCCTTTAGTTAGGATTTCTACTGCTCTGATAAAAGACCATGACTGCAGGCAACATGAAGAGGAAAGGGTTTATTTCAGCTTAGAGTTCCACAATGCAGTCCAAAACTGAGGAAAGCCAGGGCAGGGACTCAGACTAGGCAGGAATCTGGAGCCAGAACTGATGCAGAGACCCTGGAGAGGTGTAGATTTAAATTTTTGGTAGCCCAGTTTTGATAAGGGTTCAATAAGGTAGTGGAAGAGAAAAGTTATTAGCAGATGGGGAAGTGGACCCGTTCAGCAATAGTTCTTTGGGGGGCAAGCTCGTTCTTCTTCCTCAGAAATCCAATCCTCTAGCTAACAGCAAATATGATTCATCAGCTCCAGACCAGTAGTCCTCTAAGCCGGCAATCCGCACACAGGAGCTTGGCAGGATCCAGCGGCTGCTGTCCAGTCCTGAAGTCAAGCAGCTGGCACATAAGAGATGGCAGCTGCTGTCCAGTGCTGAAGGGATCGCCAACAGCCCGGGTGAGTCCAAGCAAGAGGCAAACTTCCACAGCAACCTCACTAGCAGTTCTTGGGCAGGCTTCTCTCAATGGCATCGTTTGGAGCAAACCAAACCAATGCTCAGTGCTGTCTCCCACCGTCTGTGGGGTCATATCCACTTCAGAGGGTTACTGCTCACTGGCTTGCACCTCATGCCTTGCTCAGCCCCAGGACCACCAACCCGGGGTGGTGCACGTACTGAGCTGGGCCTTCCCACACTAATCATTAGTCAAGAAAATTGATTGCAGGTTGGCCCAATCTAGTGGAGTCATTTTCTCCATTGAGGTCCTCTCTTCTGAAATGACTCTAGCTTGTGTCAAGTTGACACAAAACTAGCCATCACATCTAGATAGGACTGGTCTGTGAGTATGCCTGTGAGGGAGTATCTTATTTAAGTTAGTTGATTGGGAAGTCTCCGCTCACTGTGGAAACATCATTCATTGCCTTGGCAGGGTTCCTGAACTGCATAGAAAAATTGAGCTGAGCTCAAGGAAGTGGACAAGCAAGTGTGCATTCATTCATTTTTCTATGCTCTTCACTGTGGATTTGATATGACTGTGTGTGATGGTTTCTATATGCTCAGCTTGGGGAGTGGCACTTTTAGAATATGTGGCTCTGTTGGAGTAGATGTGTCACTGTGGGTGTGGGCTTTAAGACCATCATCTTACCTGCCTGGAAGTCAGTCTTCTGCTAGCAGCCTTCAGATGAAGATGTAGAGCACTCAGCTCCTCCTGCACTATGTCTGCCTGGATGCTGCCATGCTCCCATCTTGATGATAATGGACTGAACCTCTGAACCTGCAAGCCAGGCCCAATTAAATGTTGTCTTTTAAAGAGTTGCCTTAGTCATGGTGTCTGTTCACAGCAGTAAAACTAAGACACTGTGTTTCAAATACTGCTTTGACTCTCCACATTTATGGACCACAGCCTGGAACTGTGGGTGGAAATGAACCCTTTCTCCATTAAGTTAACTTTTTGTCAAGGTGTTTATTTGAGTGCCAGAAGTTAAACCTGGGCAGACTCTAACACTTTACTCCCCAGAAGCCTGTGAATGGAGTCTGGGACATGGGTGTTCCTGTTGCTTCTCTAGAATAGTCCTTGGTTATTGTGAGTCAGTCAACAGGACCCAAGGGAGGGTGACATCTCCAGAACAGATGGTATTTGGCCCTCAGCTCTGATCTATCATCATAAGAAACACTTTGTATATGATAGCAGCCTGGGGGATCAGGAAGGCTGCTTCCCTAGAAGTGACCTGAACTTCTAGGTCAATATAGAACAAATGATATGTTATATTATGATAATGCTGCTATACAATAAATGGGCACAGATGAGAGAACTAGATCAGTCTGGGCAATGTCAGGGGTGAGAAAAGGGAGCTGTTTCTGTCATTATGCTCTCCCTGTGGGCCACAGGCTGACCCACAGCTATTGGAAACATCAGCCCTTTCTACAATTGAATATGTCTCAGGAATACTTAGTTTTAAGCCTGTGTTCTCTCCTGGGACCTCCAAAAAAAATATCAAAGCAGATGCCATTAATTGCTTCTCTGAGGGATCCCTCTACTGGGCTCTGTCATCTCTATACAAGTATTGATCATCTCCTCAGTATTGATCATTGTGACTTCAACTTGCTTTTCTAAGGACATTGTCTTGATGTTTTCCCCTGCTCTCCGCCAAGAGCTGGAAGCCAAAGCCACATATTGCTCCAGAGCTGACATTCCAGAGCACACCCTGTACGACCTCCTCCACACTGGGTTACAAGTGAAATTACCATCTTCATAAATCTAAGGGCACAACATGCCTACCCTAGGTCTAGCCACTAGTTCCTGCTTTCCTCTCTGAGTTGCAAGCTTTGGCAGGGAAAGCCTTCAGCATACTCTCTCTGGCACCAGGCGCTGTGGACTTCTGTCCTGTGTGTAATTTTTGTGAGGAGTCTCCTGAATGGTTGTGCTGATTTCTTTCCTATGGCTGGGATCTAACATCTGTCAAGAAGTGACCCAAGGGAATGAGGACTTATTTGGGCTCACAGTTAAAGGGGACACAGTCATGAAGCAGAACTGGTGCGGTGGTGGGGGAGGCTGGTTGCTTGCATCCAAGACAGTCAGGTGGTGATGTTCACACTCAGCTGAGCTCCATCTCCTTTTAATAAGTCCAGGACTCGAGCTTTCTGCCTATAAAGTGAGTCTCTCCATCTCAGACAGTCCTCTCTGGAAACAATCTCAGAAACATGCCCAAAGGTGTGTTTCATGAACATCTTGAGTGTTACTGGGTATGATCACATTGATCATTGAAGTTAACTGTCTCTAGGATACAATAGACCTTAGAAGTCCTGTATTCCTTCTCAGAACAGATCTGTGGTGGGAAATACAAAGAGCTGGCTATCTGTGTCCTTTCCAATGCAGGACTTAGTGACAAGAAAGAGCTTACCATTCCAACTCCTCAGAATATGTGTTCTACAGAGGCCTTTGGGGCATCTTGAACAGGACCAGTCAGCAATGGGTCTGTGTAAGGTGCTGGGAGTTTGGTCACAATGATGTCCCTTTCTGTTGTCTGCAGTGACTTTGCCTCTGAGGGTGGAATATGGCTGCCACAGGCTTTATAAAAGTGTTTTCTGAGAGGGCTTGAGGACGTGTCCAGGGTCTATTGGGTTTTGCACAGTTGGGCACTGTCTAAGCAACCCAGCCCCTCTAGTGGGCCTTCATTTGCTTGCACAGAACACATGTGTGAGTCCACACATCTGTTAGGACGCTGCTACATTCATGCAGTAACCATGGAAACTGAGAGTCCATCTCTTTCAGAAGTTTTTCATCCGCTCCTAACTGCCCTCTACACCCCCCATGACTTTTTATATTTCTGTAATTTTATCTTTTTTTGGCACTGCTGAGACCACTTTGTCCCATTTCTATTTTTGGTGAGTCCCCCCCATCCCCCGCCCGCAAAATATCTTCGGGTGCTCCCACCTGGGAAGGCATAATGAGTACTTATCTACAGAAGTCCGGACACCTCCGGAAGCTTCATCAAGCAGAGACTGCACAAACAAAGCCTCCCTTCCTAGTAATTATACTTGGATATTTGACTCATCCAGGAGGAGAATGAAATTAATTGGAATAAAAATTAAATGTAAAATAAGGCAGTAGAGTCATGCAAAGGTAACAGGGGAGAAAATGGCCACAATTATGTGCCTGAATTGACTAGTTGAGTGCGTGGGTGATGCAGACAGGAAGTGGTTGCAGGGGGCAAGAACAAGGTGATCTTAGCACTGGCAGATGAGTCGCATGTGCACACAACAATAAGCCTTACCTCATGAGAGACGCTGCCCAGCCAACTTGGTCCACCAACTGGCTTACTGGTCTGCTGTTTTATCATAGAGTCAGATTCCTCTATCTTATTAAATTGTCTGCTTTACTTTAAGATGATATATCCCCCATGCTTTAAAAAAAAAATGATGGGGGAAACTGGCTCAGAAGAAGAATCCTCCAGGCACGAGAGAATTTTCTGAGGTGTTATGATAGTTAGCTTCCAGCAGATGGCACTGTTTTAGGGAGCTGTAAGATACACTGGAAGGGGGCTCACAATGGAGGAAGTGGGTTGCTGGGCATTGGGCCTTATGGGTTACAAGTTGACTCCAGTTCCCTTTCCTTCCTGACCCACTGAGATATGAAAAAGCATCTGAATTCTCCCACCACCATTCAGCATCCCACTCACCTGGGTTCTCTGCCATCATGGACTGGGCTCCCTGCAAACTGTGAGTCAAACTAAAATTTTCTTGTCAGGTATTGGTCCCAGGGATGAGAAAAAGAAAGGCTACAGGGGGATGGTCAGATAGATGCCTTTCCAGCAGCAGAAGTGAAGCACAAAAAATAACACAGAACATTAGGAGATTTTATAAATGTAAGATTTAGAAAATCTCTTAGCCGGTCAGTGTTGGTGCACACCTTTAATCCCAGCACTTGGGAGGCAGAGGCAGGCAGATATCTGAATTTGAGGCCAGCCTGGTCTACAGAGTGAGTTCCAGGACAGTCAGAGATACACAGAGAAACCTTGTCTCAAAAAAAACCAAAAAAAAAAATCTCTTGGATCAAGGGTAAAGTGCTTATTGTATATACACAAGGACCTAAGTTCAGATTCCCAGAGATTAAATAAATGCCCAGCACTGATACTGCAGAGACAAGTGGATCCTAGTGGCTTGCAGGCCACTCTGTATAGCTGATATGGGGACTTTAAAGTTCAGTCAGAGACTCTGTCTCAAGCATAAGTCTAAGAGGGATTCAAGAAGATCCTACCACCAAATTGTGGCCTCCACATGTGCCATATGGGTGAGCACCCTTGCCTCATGCACACATATGTAACATGCACATACATATACAAATGAGAAGATTCCTAAACCTGATAGCATTTTCTTAATGTATTATATCTTCATGTTTATTCTATCCTCCAATCTGGGGCAGTGGGTGCTTCCCAGTAGAATCTCACCACTGAGGAGCAGGGTTTCTTAAGGACCAGCTCAGTTTCCTCAGCTGCCTGAGAGGGTAGGACACAGCAGTTGTCAACAGAAGCCCAGAAAGGACAGACTTATCGGGGGGGTTGTGTGTTCTGGGCAGCTCACATGCAGGTGGGTGGTCCTCACAGATGAGAGCACAGGATGTGGTGGAGGGGAATTTCTCCCAAGGATGGAGAAACCAGAATTTGAGGCTGTCTCCTTCCACAATTGAATGCTGCCCTGTGAGCCATGCAGTCTGCTTGGCCATTTGATGTATTTCCTTAACACAAACATCCTGGGATGTAGTTCAAAGTTTCTCTTTCCTAAGAATCCATTTTCCCAGCTGTCCTTGAAGATTTACTAGGAACAGGTTCTATGATGGGCTCAGAGTTTATGAAAATGTAGGTCTATCTCTAGGAGGTCAAGGGCAAATGATGAGGCAGCCACGGTGGCCCCAGAAATGTGTGTATCAGAACAAAACGGTGATGCAGGCTGCACCCAAGAGCTGATAAAGAAAGAGCTCTTACAGCCCAACTGTTACCCACTCTGAATAGCGTTCTTGAGATGGCTCTCTGTCCCTTACCTTCCCCCCTCCTCCACATTCAAGTCTGCTGTTTCAAAGATCTGAATTTCAGGATCTGCCATGCTTCCCAATCTTATCTCACCATTCCTTGTTCAGCATCTCACTATTGTGCTTTTTAAAATTTTTGCTTATTTGTGTTCATGTGTGCATGAGCACACGTGCGCACATGTGTGTGTCTGTGTATGTGGCATGTGTACATGTACACCTGTGTGTCTGTGAGTGTCTGTGGGGGTAGCATGTGTACATGCGTGTGTGTGTGTGTGTGTGTGTGTGTGTGTGTGTGTGTACCATGATGTACATATGGAATTCAGAGGAAACTCTGATGAAATCAGTTTTCTTCTTCCATAATGTGGGTCCGAGGGAACAAACTCAGGTCATCAGGAACTTTACCCATTGAGCTGTCTCTCTGGACCCCACTACTATACTTTTTACTGTATTCCTTTATAATTCCTTGTCTGTGGAGCTCTAAATATGACCCGGTCTGCATGGCATGGACACACAAATGAGACATGACCAATTAGCTTAGTCCACACCTTTATCCAATAAAAGGCTTAGAAAAGAGCCAGCGGTTCAGACACAAAGCTGCATGGTTGTTGGGTCAGGGGAAGGAGAGACACCTTCTATGAAGGTTCCTGGACAGAAGAGCCCACCCTGCACATGCTGGGCTCCCACAGAGGACAGGCTGCCTAAGATTGAAGCTTGCCCAGAAGAACAAGAGAAAGAACTACACCAGGGACCCCTGTGTCTCAGGCCCAGCTTTGTCTGGCCATATATGTGGACCTGCAGCTTTCTGCCAATCTCTAACAGTGCTAACGAATATCAGGAAGAACTCTGGTAATTAGTGTGACTCATGACTTTAGTCTGTTGTTCCCGGGTACATCGGTTTTGTAGGAGACCTGGGTTGGGCAGTGAGTGGCAGGGTGAGATCTGGGCTTCTCAGTTCCATGGCTACAATCTTGGCCACACCTGACACTCAGCACAGAAGCCACCATCTTCATTCTCTCGAGTATGTTGGTTATGAGTTCTCTGGTGTCAGTGTTTGCAATATCACTCTATTCTAAGGGCCATGTTACTGGACTCTGGTAGCATCTGTTTAAGTGTCATGTTGCTGGTCTCTGGTGGCCTCTATTCTAAGAGTCATGTTGCTGGTTACTAGTGGCCTCTGTTTTAAGTACGATATTGCTAGTTCCTGGGGGCCTCTGTTCTAAGGGCCATGTTGCCAGTTCCTAGTGCTGTCCTTAAGGAATGAAACACTGATTTGAGTTTTCAGACCTGTAAAAGTGTCAGATAAATGTCAGCAAGTCTGTCCTCTGAGATGACTACACTCATTGGTTCTTTGCAGTCCTCTGAGATGCTGACACCTATCAGTTCTTTGAAGTCACAAACGACTTCAATCAAAACAAGGTAAACTTTCCATTATAATTTAGAAATTATAGTACCTGCCTCAAGTCTTCTGAGATCATTGCTAGCTGAAGAACAAGCCTGTTGACTCTCTACTTTTAGCTGCATACTGTTCTGCAAATTAGATACCACAAAAGTTCACCTAAACCTCCAGTTCCTTGGCTATGCCTTGATGCCTCTGTTCATGCAGAAATGAGGAGGCACTATGCAGTAGGCTACTGAAGGATTCTGGGGGAGGAGCACATGCCACTGGTGAGTCCATAGGCTCTTCTGACTAGAGAGATCATCTTGTGTGTTGTATGGACGCCTCATCTGTCAATTAAAAAGCCCATGTCCTATGGTTTAGGTAGGAAGTAGATGTGGGACATTGGGAGGAGAAAGAATTCTGGGAGAGAAGAAGGTGGGGAGAGGAACCCAAAAAGAAGTGAAAAGACAGACACATGGACACATGGATGCATGGACACTTGGTGCCTGAGCACAGGTAACTTACCACATGGCACACTATAGGTTAAAATAAATGTGTGTACTGGCTGGTTTTGGGTGTCAACTTGACACAGGCTGGAGTTATCACAGAGAAAGGAGCCTCCCTTGAGGAAATTCTTCTATGAGATCCAGCTGTAAGGCATTTTTTTTCAATTAGTGATCAAGGGGGAGAGCACAGCCCCTTGTGGGTGGTGCCATCCCTGGGCTGGAAGTCCTGGGTTCTATAAGAAAGCAAGCTGAACAAGCCAGGGGAAGCAAGCCAGTAAGTAACATCCCTCCATGGCCTCTGCATGAGCTCCTGCTTCCTGACCTGCTTGAGTTCCAGTCCTGACTTCCTTTGGTGATGAACAGCAATGTGGAAGTATAAACTGAATAAACCCTTTCCTCCCCAACTTGCTTCTTGGTCGTGATGTTTGTGCAGGAATAGAAACCCTGACTAAGACAATGGGTCTCTTTAGTTTCGACCTAGTCAGAGTGGAGCCTAACTATATATGGCCAAGGTGTTTGTAAATATAATTTGAGTCTGAGTCTTATATCTGGGAGCGTGGGGCTTGGGGGGGGCAAAATTTCCAGAAGTTCAGCACCACATGGATGGTCACACAGTCAGTTCTGTCAAACCCAGTAGGTCACAAACCAAACCAAAACAAACCAAAACAAAACAAAACAAAACAAACCGCACATGGACATAGGAAAGGGACCTGTGAGGATTTGGGGAGTGAAAGGCATGGGGTTGGCATGATCAAAACATATTATTTCATGGATGAAAATGTCACAGAGAAAATTTAACTAATAAAAAACTATGCTCAATAAAAGATAAAAGTTTGAAAAACTGCCATATCTACACACACACACACACACACACACACACACACACACACAGTATATTTTATGAAGTGGGAGCTTTTATGATGACATAAATCTGTGTGCTATGAATGATAACACATTTTGCCCGCTGCTTTAAACAAATCTACAGCTCATGAAAGTACTCTAGATTTAATTTTTATACTTGTATGCAAACTCCTGAGAGGAACATATATTTCCTTTAAAGCAAGAGTGTTCCCTTATGCAAGGCTGCCTTCCCAGGCTCCAGGCCATACTTGTGCCCAGTGACAAGAATAATGCTTAAGTCATTAGCCCCATAAATCCCTTAGGAGCCAAGATGTGAGTGGCCCAATAGATAAATCGAGTGGAATTGAGCAAATTAGGACTGTGGCTGTTGTTACCTTTATTTATTAACCACAGTAACTCTGTCCTAACCTCCTGCGCGACACTTAATCCATTATGTGGCTCTGAAGCTCTTCAAGGGTTTCAGCTGACTTCCGTCGTCTTCCATAAGGGCAGATATAAGAGGCTCCAGAGAGTGAAAAAGTCACAAGTCATTGTGGCTCTTATTGTACTGGTGTCACGCTCGCCCAGATGACAGCTGGTGAGGTAAAGCCGTAGACGGGTCACTGCCTATGCAGCACACGCAGGTAAAGTCACTTAAAAGAGACCAGTTTGTTGGTGGGCTATAGGAGCTTTGATGAGACTATGCTTGTGAAAAGAAAGACATCCTTCCGTCTCTCTGTTTGTCTGTCCGTGTTGCTGGGGCCAGGCATCCCTGTAACAGAGACTGATCAAGCAGCTGCAGGTGGATGCTCCACCCTGGGGAGGAGCCAAGCCAAGTTTTCAATAATCTTTGCTATTGACCTGGCCACAGCTCTCAAGGAGATGGTGGAAAGGTGTAAGACTCAAGGAACTCACCAGAGATGCCATTTCCACCAACATATCATCGTGTCCCCTCCTCTGTATCTCAATATCGCGATCATCTTCTTTGTACTGGGGAGTCTTCCTCACGCAGCCTCCTATAGTCAGTAGCTTCCTGCTGTGGTTGGATCATCTCTCTGTGGCATTTCAGAGTCTTTTATTACTTAAATTATTTTTAATCTGAGCAAAACACACATAATTTGTAATTTGCCGTCGTAGTTGTTTTGCATGCTAAGTCAGAGAGGCCCTGAGTCCCGTTGTCACTACTTGTGTGGACAGGTGGTATATACCATTCTCACTGTCTCCACCCAGCAGTCACGATTCTGGTTTTTGCTTGTGCAGTTTCACCTGTTCTAAATACCACATCTAACAGGTTAACAGTGTCCATTACTTTGTCCCTGGATCCTCGCATTTAGTGCAAGGCTTTCAACATTCATCTGTGCCGGGCACATGGTAGAATGTCCCTTCTTTGTGAGGCTGACTGATACTTTGCCAGGCCAGGCAGGCAAGAGTGAGATGAAAGCCATGCCCTTCCAGGGACCATCGAGGAGTATGAATATCACTGTCTTAGCTTCCTCTGAGGCGAAGGCACAATCGGTGGTCAGTAATACAGACGCAGATCAAAGGGAAGAATCGCCTTAAAGAGGAAGCTATTTTCCAGAGATATAATGGAAAACTCCCCAAGCTGCTTGTAACTTATTTCTAAGAACTGGCCTTGCATGACTAGATTAAAAATAAACCATCTCTGCCCTGTCAGGGGGAGAGAAAGATCACAGGCTGCTCATAACTACTTGTAAGGTTAAAGATGACCCAAAGGTACAAGTGTTAAACTGGCCTCAAAGTTAAAGGCTAAACTGGTGACAGTAAATCAGCCCCTCTTTCCTGGCCTAAAGCCAACAAAATTAAAAGGTAAATACTGTCAGCTATGGCTTCCAGAACACAAAGCTAAAAGGCAGGCTGAGAACAATAAATAGAGCTGGTTATTATTTCTCTTAAGCTTGAGCACAGCCTGAGTCCTGGGCCACACAGAGTAGTCCCTGCTGACTGCAAGGTTAAACCAGTAAAATCTCAGGTAGAGACTCACTTTCTGGTGGTCTGAAGGGTGGGGGGTTGCTTCTTACTCAAGGTCCAACTCACCCACAGGTGTTATTTTTTCCCCCTTTTTATAAGGGGGTGTCTGGTGGAGAGTTCTCAGAGCTCTTCCAGAGAACTGAGGTTTGATTCTTAGCAACCCCATGGTGCCTCACAGCCGTCTGTAACTCTAGTTCCAGGGATCCAAAGCCCTTTTCTGGTCTCTTTGGGCAGTGCTTGTACATGGTGTGCAGATATAAACACAGGCAAACCACGAACACATATTAGATTACTAAATAATAATATCAATAATAATAATAGTAGTAATAGTAGTAGTAGAACTATAAATTACAAGGAACAAAGATGAAGGGTAGCCCAATTCTTTCCCATTTCCTGGTGTGCAGGCCTTGTATCTTGGGCTTTCATTATCCATATTTACTTTATCCAAAGCCTAACTTTCTCTCCCTAGTTCCCTTCTGAAAAGTTCTCCAGCTTGCTTAATTGTGTTTTTTTTTATCTCTTTTGTTTTGTAGGTGATTAAATCCTAATAGCATACTTGATTTGCCCTACTATGACAAAAACATTATTTTGAAATGTATCTAATACAAACGGCCTCTAACGATGTGTTTTATTCTGTTTCTCTGTAGTCTTAGAATCTCTTCTGCATTTAAGATTATAGCGTTGTCTCCATTTGCATCAGTCTTCACTATAAATGTTTAAATAATATTTTGAGTTCATAAAATTTAGCTGCCAAATAGATTCACAGATATAACATTGTTAAAAAACATATTTGAAGTTTCCCTCTATGGTCTGGAGAGATGGCTCAGTTACCGAGAGTGCTTACTGTTTCTGTAATGGACCCTGCTTCGTTCCTAATGCCCGTAGTGGGTGGTTCACAACTGCTTGAGACTCCAGCTGCAGGAGATCCAATGCCACCCTCTCACTTTTTCAAGTACTGTGCACTCTTACACACACACACACACACACACACACACACACAGAGAGAGAGAGAGAGAGAGAGAGAGAGAGAGAGAGAGAGAGAGAGAGAGAGAGACATATACACTTAAACACAAATAGGTAATTGAAAAATAAATCTTTTGTAATTAATTAATTTTATGTATATGAGTACACTGTAGCTGTACTGATGGTTGTGAGCTATCATGTGGTTGCTGGGGTTTTGAATTCAGGACCTCTGCTCGCTCCGGCTTTAAAGATTTTTTTATTTTTATTATATCTAAGTACACTGTAGCTGTCTTCAGACACACCAGAAGAGGGCGTCAGATCTCTTTATGGATGGTTGTGAGCTACCATGTGGTTGCTGGGAATTGAACTCAGGACCTTTGGAAGAGCAGTCGGTGCTCTTAACTGCTGAGCCATCGCTCCAGCCCAGAAAAAAATAAATCTTATTTTTAAAAATGTCCATTATTTGATTAAGTTCCTTCATGGGTTTGTTGTATTTCTCAGTGTCCCCACAGTTTATGTGCATAAACCTCAGTAAAGATGCTGCCATTCCCCAGGTTGTAGTCTATGCAACCTAAATCTTCCAGGAAGTCAAGGCATGCTACTGAAGATGTTGGGGTCTTGAAAATTATGTCGTTAGTGTGCCCATTGCCATCAGCCCTGCCTCCGGCTCTCAGCTCCTGTGGTACACTGTCATAAGCTCCATCTTACTCCAGAGATCCTATCTGTGTGCCCTGGAGGCCATGCAATTTTAGTTAGCGAGCAGAGGGCACGGTGTAGAGGCCAGGACGGGCAGTTGCTTGGTGGATCACTGTTGAGTACCTTTCATCTGATCTCAGGTCCTTACTCTCCTATGGACATTTGCTTAGATCTGTTCCGGAATATCAGAGGAACCTTCCTGAAGGTATTACTCTATTGAGGAAAGATATTTCTAGGGTCCAGTATTTGGTAACTCCCACATTAAATAGAAGCAGGTAGGTTTCCTTGCTGTAAGGCTTCAGAGACTTTTGGATTAGTTACCCAGAGAATCCAGGGATGAAAATAAGTAGCCCATCCACAGTTATTTGGCAATATGAAAATCGGTGGTGGGTGGTGGCACCTGAACCAAGTGTTCTAGGAAAGGCAAGGTCTGTGGGTTTTCCCCGTCCACCTTCCCATGATATTATTCCTAGTGAAATGTATAAACATTGCTAATTCAAGGTTGCAAGCGCACTTGAATCCTAAACACATTTTTCAAAGAAGCCAGATAATGTTATTTGGTGAATATATGTTTGAGGTGTCTAGACAGTGATCTGGAGGCCTGGGTGCTCAGGCCTGGCTCTCGTAGAGACCCACAGTAGACCTGTGCTGTATGCTTAATTGAGAAATTCTCATTGCCTTTCAAGGAGGAGAAAATCACATGGAGTATCGGGCAGATGGCTGCACCCTCCCAACTTACCTACATCTTCACAGGCCACCTTGCCACTTCACTTTCCATTGTCAAGAGGACAAAGGGAGCAGCATGACCTAGAACTAACTTAACATGGCAATATATTTACAATGTGTGTGGAATTTAAATTAAGTTTATTTCAGCTCAAAAGCCAATTTACATCTGGTCCAAAGACCCTTGGGCTCCCTAAGGGCCACTTGGGCACAGGGAATCACGTCACGAGGATGTAACATCAGGTCACTGCTGTAGGGGTTTCAGGATGGCTTCCCCAGATCCACCTCTTTCCTTACCTCTGATGCAACAGAAAAACCAGTGAACTACAAACCTGTAGGTCAAATTAAAGCCTTCCACCATGATTTACTGATACGGCTGGGTGAACAAGCTTCTCTCATGGTAAACAATGATGGTGGGAGAGAGGAAGGGATGGAAGGGTGGAGAGTCTCAGAGAAGAGGGACAAGAAATTGCCTCCCTTCCCAAAATCACACCTAAAAGCTAAACCATCGATACACATGAAACAGACTTGCGTGTGCTACAATTCAAGAATGGAGATCAGAGCATAGCTTAAGGGAACTTGTTCTTTGCTTCTACTGTGTGGGCTCTGTCAGCCTTGGTAAAAGGTGCCTGTATTTACTAAGACACCGCAGCAGCTCCAGGCGCCCAAGTTTTACAGGTGACATATTTGGATCAGGAGTAGAAGATCTGCAGGATTCCATTTTGGGGCCTCTGGGTCAGGAGGGCAGAGTTCTAAAGTCCAGGAGGAGTCAGCTTAGGGGAGACGAGAAGGATCATTGTCTCTTGGTCCTGTGAGGATGAAGAAGACAGACATTGAAAACCGTGAAGTGAGTCCACCCAGCCCCATGATCTCTTCAGCAACCAGAGCAGTGAAGACTCAGTCTGCTGGCTGTGGTGTTCTCTCAGAGCAGTCTGAATTGGTTGGTGCTATTTCATATTTTATTTTTTATTGATTTTTTTCTGATCTAGTGTGTTAGCTGCTTTTCTTGTTGCTTGGACAAAATGCCCGACAGAAGCGGCTTTAAGAAGAAAGTGTGAGGGTTTAGTGCATCATTGTGAAGGCACGGCGGCGGCAGGGGCGAGGCAGCTGCTAACAGTGCCCTGCACCAGGAAGCAGAGATACAACTGCTGGTCATCAGCCTTTCCTCTGAGATTCTGCTACGGGGTGATGTCGCCTGTTCTCAGGGTGATTCTTCCCACCTAAGCCAACAGAATCTAGAAACTTCCTCACAGACACGCCCAGGAGTTTGTTTCCTAGGTGATCTGGATCCTGCCCAGTTGATAACTAATGTTAAGCATCACAGGCAGGAAGCCCTTTCTTTATAGTCAAGGCCAGTCTGGAACTCACTGTGTAACCCATTGGCCTCAAACTCAGGATCCTTCTGCCTCTGTCTTGTATGTTCTGGGGTTACACATGTGGGCTAGCATGCCTGGATTTGTTTTCAAATGATTATTAAAACATCATTTATATTTTGAGAGGGAACATTAACTGTTCTTTTCAGAATATCTGAGAGGTCATCTATCACTGTCACTGGGTTTTCTGGAGTACTTGCTATTTTATGAAAGAAACATAATTGATTGGCTTTTTTTTAAATTGCCAACTCTTTGAAGTAATTTATCAGAAAAAAAGTAATTGGAACTCTGTACAATATATAAATAAATAAAATCTCCTGCTCATTCCAGAGTGATTATAAGACAGATAGTTTATTACCACACTCCACAGGTTGTGACAGACTGCCTCTAAGTTGCCAGGCATTCCTGCCTCCTGCCGTGGACCTGTATAATTAACCCCCTCTACCTGCCTGTGGGTGGCAAATATGCTGTGCTTGACCCAATCGGACGTGGGATGGCATGTCCATAATTATATGAGCCAGTCGGCATGCTTCCTATCAGCTCCCTATCTTCCTGGTGTAGGTGAATTGAGAGGCCAACTGGAAAGGCCCATGTTACCAGGAGCCAGAGACAGCACTGGTCTGAGCCAGGAGGCCGAGAAGACCCAAATCTTGCCAGCAGCCCCTTGGGTATAAAGACTGGCCTTCCTTAGTCAGGTCTCAGGTAAGACCCTGCCCCTGCCCAGAATACAGACTCTAGAGACATTGATTAAAAAAGGTACAGGTTATTCAGGCCTGGACTCCTGACCTTAAGAAAGCAGGAAGATAAACGTGTGTCCCTTTAAGCCACTAAATATAATGGTTTGTTGAGCAGCTGTTGCCACCAAAGCACAGATTAGCCTTCATGTAGGCAGTGTGTGCAGCCATGGCTGGCCTCTGAAGGGCTCACACTCATTTCACACAGGCTTCTTTCTGTTCTTCTTATCCAGAAATAACATCTGAGTCAGAAGATCTCAATGCCGTTTCTACATTGCATACTGTTTTTAATCTTTATTTTACTCTGATGAGGTGTCTTCCAATGAGTCTCCCAGTCAGTGGTTCATTCAAAAAGATGTTCCATATCTTGCATCTGTCTAGAATGGTGATAGAACTTAGCAGATCACAGTTGCTCCACCTGATAGTTCAATATTGTTACTATTGTTCAATAGGAAAAACATTTCCTGGTATTTTCATCTTTAAGGTTGTTGTTCCTTGTTTTAGTTAGTGTTTTACTGCTGTGAACAGACAACATAACCAAGGCAGCTCTTATAAGAATAATATTTAATTGGGGATGGCTTACAGGTTCAGAGGTTCAGTCCATTATCATCAAGGTGGGAACATGGCAGTGTTCAGGCAGGCATGGTGCAGGAGGAGCTAGGATGAGGGTTTTATAGCCCACACCCACAATGACACACTTCCTCCAAACAGGCCACACCCACTTTAACAAGGCCATGCCCATTTCAACAAGACCACGCCCACTCCAACGAGGCCACACCTCCTAATATTGCCTCTCCCTCGGCTAGGCATACTCAAACCAACACACTTGTCTTTTACACATGTCAACACTGAGTGATATTTGCAGCTGTAGGGATCCAGTGATCTCAGTGTGTTAGAAATAAATGAATAAATGAATAAATGAATAAATAAATGCTTGTTTTCAATAAGGTTTTGGATTTTAAGCATCTTCGCTTTCAGAGCCGAATGGCCTCACTTTAGTGATGGAACATGATGAACACCAGCTCAAGGCAAGCTAGAGACTAGGTATGCATGCATATGGCAGGTGTCAGGTGTGGTAGGGTGGTGCCCTCTGACAACCATACAGCCATTACTGTCTTAATCAGCAGCCGTAACAACTGACAGTCAAGCCTCAACAAGACTGAGCCAGTTGAGGTTCTTTTATAGAAAGAGGCTGCATTTTCTGTATCCATTCCTCCATTGAGGGACATCTGGGTTCTTTCCAGCTTCTGGCTATTGTAAATAAGGCTGCTATGAACATAGTGGAGCATGTGTCCTTATTGCATGCCTGGGAATCCTCTGGGTATATACCCAGGAATGGTATTGCAGGGTCCTCCAGGAAGTGTCATGTCCAGTTTTCTGAGGAACCGCCAGACTGATTTCCAGAGTGGTTGTACCAATTTGCATTCCCACCAGCATTGGAGGAGTGTTCCTTTTTCTTCACATCCTTGCCAATACCTGCTGTCTCCTGAGTTTTTAATCTTAGCCATTCTGACTGGTTCATCAATTAAAACCAGTGAATTCATGAAATTCTTAAGCAAATGGTTGGAACTGGAAAATATCATCCTAAGTGAGGTAACTCATTCACAAAAGAACACACATGGAATGCAGTCACTGATAAGTGGATATTAGCCCAGAAGCTCTGAATACCCAAGACACAACTCACATATCAAATCATTTCCAAGAAGAAGGAAGGAGAGGGCCCTGGTCCCGGAAAGGCTTGATGCAGCATTGTAGGGGAGTACCAGCACAGAGAAGTGGGAGGGGGTTGATTGGGGACTGGGCAGAGGGAAGACGGCTTATGGGGCTTATGGGGAGAGGGGGAACCAGGAAAGGGAAAATCATATGGAATGTAAACAAAGAATATAGAAAATAAAAAGCAAAAACAACAAAAAATAAAACAAAAGAAAAAGAAAAGAAAGAGGCCGCAAAGAGGACCCTTAGACCCTCACCTGGAGTCTCATCCACTCCTCCTGTGTGGCAGTGTCCTCTCCTACCTGTGGAACTCTACCCCAAAGAGGACCCTTAGACCCTCACCTGGAGTCTCAGACACTCCTCCTGTGCGGCAGTGTCCTCTCCTACCTGTGGAACTCTACCCCAAAGAGGACCCTTAGACCCTCACCTGGAGTCTCATCCACTCCTCCTGTGTGGCAGTGTCCTCTCCTACCTGTGGAACTCTACCCCAAAGAGGACCCTTAGACCCTCACCTGGAGTCTCAGACACTCCTCCTGTGCGGCAGTGTCCTCGCCTACCTGTGGAACTCTACCCCAGTTGCCTGTGGACTTGGCTGGTGCTACAGTACATAGAGGCTAGAAGGCTAAGTGGAGGGGAACCAAACCCGGATCATCATCTGAGCTGCCTGGAAGTCAGTATTCTGCTAGCTGCCTTCAGATGACGATGTAGAAATCTTAGCTCCTCCTGCACCATGGCTACCTGGAGGCTGCCCCTCTGAACCTGTAAGGCCGCCTCAACTAAATGCTGTCTTTACGAGAGCTGCCTTGGTTATGATGTTTGTTCACAGCAGTAAAGACCGCTCATTGTTTTCTCACTGTGCTTATATTAACATGTATTCTCACTAGTGTTACAGGGAAGTTCTCTTCCTCCTCCTCTTCTTATTATCTTTGTAATGGTCCAGCTATAGAGACACCATTCTTTACCGTGGTTTTCATCGCATCTCTCTGACCATTAGCAGTGTGGAGACCTTAGATTTGCTGACATCTGCACGTCTCTGAGGTGTGTGCTCAGATCACTAGCCCAGTTTTTGACTGATTGTTCGGGTTTACTTTTGGTGCTCAGGCTATTGAGCTCTTTTTCTACTACGCATACGAATTCATCCTCAGACAAGTGACTTGAGAAAGCCTTCCCCACTCTGCAGGATGTCTCTTTGCTCCGTCAGCTGATTCTTCTGCTTGCTAAAAGCTTTATACTTTGATGTAATCTTATTTGTTATAAATTAAAAATAATGTTAGCCTGTGCCTTTGGGATTCCATGAAAAGGGCCTACCCACACAAATGTTTTCCAGTATTTCCTTCTGTTGCCTTATGTCTATAAGTTCTTCCAGAGTATCAGGATTTTCGATTTGGTCCTCAGTTATGTTTGAGTTGGTTGTGTGCAGAGGAAGGTTAGCCTGCTTCTGCATCCACGATGCTAGCACCATTTACCAAAGAGATAGTCCCTCTCACACTGTATGATTATTTTGTTCATTTTTTGTCAAAGATCAGTTTGCTGCACACACACAGAGTTCTGTTACTACAGGAACCCGCATGTCCTCTGTCCTGCCTCGACCACCTCAGAGACTATTACATAGGCTTAGGGATGTTTTGAAGTTAGGCACTGTGAGGCCTCTCCTGGGTCTTTTGTGGTTCCCTGTGAGTTTTAGGATTATTCCCCCTATTTCTACGAAGAAAATCATTGGTATTTTGAAGGCTTTCTTTAAGACCGTTTCTCATTTTGCAAGAGTTGATTTACTTAAATGAGAAAATGTGTCCCGAAATTAGACCAACTGGGTACATATAAATACAGTTTGCTAGAATATGCAAAATCGAGCAGATGACAGAAAGCCCAAGTGTGTGCCCATTCAGGGAGGGCCACAGCATGGCCCTTCACTGCATACATAGTGTAAAGATCAGATTCTAGAGTAGAGGGAACATTAGTTATAGAGGTGACAGCACATTGTGACACATTGTTCCTAGTTCATGCACTGTGTCTTGGCACATAGGCACTCTCCTGGCTTGTTGAGGATCTTGTGTTTGTTGTTGCCTTTAGGGTCAGGACAGCATTGAGTGGCACACGCTGCTCAGGGCCACAGGTGAGGCCAGATCCCAGCCGTATGGCTGGAACCATGAGAGAAGCTGGGAGATAAGGGAGTTCATTGGTGTTCGGTGAGTGTCTTAGTGTATTAGAGTATGGCAGACTGGATGCTCACAGGAGGTATCTATTTGGCAGTGGAGGTGAAGGCCAATCTCATAGTGCTGATACTGGGGAGGGCTTCATGCTGCATCGTGACAACAGGTGTAAGAACAAGAGAATGTCAGACCAAGTTCAATTGCTTTTTCAGGAACTCATCTTGAGGTGACAGCATCAGTGGATTACTTTATAAGGGTGGAGACTTGCAGCCTAATCACCTGCAGGGGGCTCCACAGAGCAGGGACACTCTCCCTGTTAGTTTTGGAGAGAACATTAAAGCCAGAGAAGTTAGCATTACAGATCTCTGTGACCCAGATATGTCCACAAGAAGAGTGAACTCTTTGTATTTGTCCAAATTAAAATGAAACTTACCCTGAGGTATCTCAATGCCTAGCAGCTTGGTGTTAAAACACCCATGTTGGAAACTAAAAACAAAGCAACCATTTGGGAAGTTCCTGAGGGTTATGGGGGCATTGCAAAGATGCCTCAGCTGTTAAGAACACGTTCTCTGAAGGCATAGGGCTGGAATTCTGATCCCAGCATCCATACAACCTTGGAGTTGTACAACATGTAACCACAACTCCAAGAAGGACAGAAATGGATAGCCAGGGTTTACTGACTCATGGACTAACTTTATCCAAACTGCATAAAGAACTCGAGAAATTAGGAATCAACAAACCGGATAACCCCGTTTAAAAATGAGGCACAGGTCTAAACAGAATTCTCATTGGAGGAGAGTCAAATGGCTAAGAAACACTTAAAGATGTGTTCAACTTCCTTAGCCTTAGCATCGGGGAAATGCAAATCAAAATTACTTTGACATTCCATCTTACACTCGTCAGAATGACTAAGATCAATAACATAACTCACAGCTTATTTAGTGAGATGTGGATCGGGGGAACACCCTCCATTGCTGGTAGGAGTGCAAACTTGTATAGCCACCATGGAAATCAATATGGCAGTTCCTTGGAAAATGAGGAATCGATCTACCTCAAGACCAAGCTATACCACTCTTGGGCATATACTCAAAAGACACTCCATCCAGTAAGGACACCTAACTATGTACACAGCAGCTTTGTTCATGATAGCCAGAAACTGAAAACAACCTGGATGTCCCTCAACTGAAGAATGGATAAATAAAATATGGTATATTTATACAATGGAGTATTTCTCAGGTGTTAAAAACAAAGACATCATGAAATTTTCAGGCAAATGGACAGAACTAGAAAGAAAAAATCATCCTGTGTGAGGTAAGCCAGACCAAGAAAGACAAACATGGTATATACTCACTTATAAGTAGATATTAGCTATAAAGTAAAGGATAAATGTGCAACAACCCACATACCCAGAGAAGCTAGGTAACAAGGAGGGATCTAGGGGGAGCCCATGGATCTCACTGGGAAGGAGAAATAGAATGGATTTTGCTGGTAGATTTGGTGTGTGTGAGAATGGAAGCAAGAGGGAACAGGCTGGGGAGGGAGGGACAGAGGCAGTGAGTATAGAGATGATGGAATTGGAAGGTATTTAGGGGTGACTTGGAAATCTAGTACAGTGGAAATTTCCTGGAATCTATGAGGGTGACCTTAGCAAGGACTTCTAGTAATGGGGGAGACAGAGCCTGAACCAGCCACCCTCTGTAATTAGAGAAAATGTGTCTCCGCCACTGTTTATTGCTATGAAGAGACACCATGACCAAGGCAACTTTTATAAGGAAAGCGTTTAACTGAAGGCTTGCTTACAGTTTCAGAGGTGACCATGGTACTACCACAGGCTTGCAAAAAGTTCCTGCATCAAAGGAAAAAGGGAAAGGATGTTAGAGAAGGAAATTGGATTTCCTCTTCTGGCCTCTACCCATGTGTACATGAATAATAAATATTTTTATCAAGTAAATTTAAAAAATGAAGTGAATTTGGGGCTGGGGGAGATGGCTGAATGGGCAAATTTGAGGATCTGAGTTTAATCTCCAGAGCCCACTTACACTCTGGCCACAGGAGCACACATCTGTAATCTCAGCTTTCCCACTTAGAGATGGGAGGAGGGAATAGGAAGATGCAAAGAGTTCCAGGCCATCTAGCCCAGTAACACAGCAGTGAACAGCCAAAGAGCAGAGCCTGTCTCAGATAATGTTGAAGGCAAGCCAAGGTCAACACATGTATTTGTACACACACACACACACACACACACACTCACATACACACATACACACACACTCACATACACACATACACACACACACTCACATACACACACTCACATACACACATACACACACACTCACATACACACATACTCACACACACACACTCACATACACACACACTCACATACACACACACACTCACATACACACACACACTCACATACACACACACACTCACATACACACATACACACACACTCACATACACACATACACACACTCACACATACACACACACATACACACACACACACACACACACACACACACACACGCCATATGAAACACACACGATTCTTTACTCAGCATTTAGACTTATGTTTTGAATTTGTTTTAACTGACACAGCAATTGCACATTGCCATGGCAAACAAGTGATAGTTTATATACTACATATATAAAGAAATTAGGGGAAGGGGTATTTTTATCATGAGTACTTCTGTAAGACAATGGAACTTATGTAGAGCCATCTTTCAGGGCTGTGAGCTCACATAGGAAAAATAAAGTAACATGAATGTCCTAGAGCCTCAATTAGTACAACAGTAACATTTCTTTGAGACAGTACCTCAAGACCTCAATGAGTAGATTTCTCCAGAACAATCACACCAGGGATTTGATTCTACTAGGTGGACAGAGAAGCTAAACCTGGAGAAAATGAAAAGAAAATGGTGAAATTTGAAATAAATATCATATTTCCTGTCACTGCCACAGTGGCTGTTTTGAAAATCAAACACACACAAAACAACCAACAACAGAACAAAAAACAAAACAAAACCCCCATGGTTCACTACAGATAGCACTGGATTTAGAACCACCTAGGAGACTGTTGGGGTGCACCTTTGGGTGTGTCTGTGAGGGAAATTGTAGAGAGGATTAACTGAGTTAAGGAGACCCACTCTGATATGGGTGGCCCTTGGATCAGGCCAAGAAGTCAGACAGAATAAAAAGGGCAAAGGAGGAGGCTTGCACAGAGTCAACATCTCTATGTATCCTTGCTTGGCTACCATGTTGCACAAAGCCAACACCCCATGGTTCCCTGTTGGCAACCATGTGAACTGTCCTCTTCCATCCACCACATATTCTCCAGTTTGATGGACAGATGGACACTTCCACAACTGTGAGCCCAAATAAGTCCTTGTTCTCTTAAGTTGCTCTTGCAGGTATTTTTGGCCTCAGTGATGGGAGCTAAGTAGTCATTTTTATAGGAATTACAATAAAGACATGAACATACACATCAGCTTTCTAAAAGCATTGCTTAACTAGTGCCTCTCAGCTGTTTTTTATTTCCTTGAAAATGTAAGGACACTAAAATAGTTAACTTTGTTTAGAACTTACATGAGCTGCAAAATACCCCTGAAGTTTATTTTAATGTATCTGTTGTAGCTCAAGGAAGCATTCTTGTTATTGATATATATAGACTTGATTTATGGACAACACGACAGAGCTGCCAAGATTATTGACTTCTGGTGAAATATCTGACCAGAGTAACTTCATGAGGAAAATGATCAATCAGAGTTGACTTTCCTGGGGGGGATTTAATCTACTTGCCTACCTGTTGACTCTACAGACAACTGTGGTGGAGAGCCCCCCTCACCACCACCCCCAGTCTCCCAAGGATTGAGAAGAGTCGAGGAGCATGCCAGGTGAGTTCCTAAAGTGTGTGGTTAAAACTGATTAGAGATTTTAATTAGGAGACAATGTCTGAGATTGTATAGTGTAACACACCCTCTTGTAGCAGTAGAGAAATTTAGAGTTATCAAGTCTAGTAACTAAGGGTCAGGAAGTCACAGGTCCTGGGACAGGAGTGAGAATCAAAATCCAGCCATTGAAAGCTCTGTTCTATGATATACACAAACCCCCAACTCAATGGCTGTATTTACAGTGGAAAAAGCCTCAAGCATATTGAAGAAAGATGTACAGAAAGTTCTTTTTTTACAGACAGATTATCTTCACACATTGGTAACTACCTCATCAATATTGATTTGGTCAAAAGACTCATGATAATTCTAGAAGAGGAAATGTATGGAATATTTTAGTGTGGACTGCCTGTCTCTGTTATTGATAAAAACAACTATTAATGTTGCTTGGTTACATATTATATGCCAAGCATGATGGTGGAAGAACGCCCATTTCAGTCTTACCTCATCTTTGTGAACTAGAGCCATTGCCCTCATCCTGCTTTAAAGGCACAGGGATTCAAGACCTCACCCATGGTCTGATTCTAACTCAAGTGTGGACTTTGATTCTCTGGGCATCATTGGATGTGCACATGCAGGCAGAAGAGAGCCAGCGGTCCTTCCCAATTCCCTCCAGGCAATCTCCCTAGAACGCAATGTTTATCCCACAGAAGGAAGAGGAGAGAAGTGTGCCTCAGTGCTTCATACCCCGCCAAGCCACCTGATGCAATGCTGTTGTCAACGGTTCTTTCCCTGTGTAAGGAAATCACTTCAGTTTTCCAGCTAAATTATGACCACAGTGCCACAGGCCACTGAGAGCTACACTCCAGGGCCCTGTGGTGCTGACATAGTGGCACAGTGAGTGAAGCCTTTAGCAGGAACCCTGTTGGGAGTGTCCTAGCTGAACAATGACTCCTCTGTCCAAAAATATCACCCAGGCTGTTTGCTTAGCAATCAGGCAGCCACTTGTTCTGAATGCCATGTTTCCCTTAGGCATTAGCTGCTGACAGCCACACAGCAGCCATTGCTCGTAGCAGCTGTGATAAAGACAAACGGGGCAGCAGGCTGCTGTTAAAGGATCCACGCAGATTCATCGCAGCTTCAGACATCTGACAAGCTGATTCGGAGGGGTGACTTCAGGGCTCTAGCTGGCATTGGGTGTAAAGGGGTCAGGTTATCTAAGGGTGGGAAGCAGAGATATTCTCTGCAGAGAGGACACCAGCTCTGATATCTGACTTTGGTGTTTCAACATCGGTGCATCTCATAAGATCATTTGGTAGGGTTGATTCTGATTGATTGGTGCCACTGTGGCTTTGTGTTTGGAGTTGCTGCCTCTATTCATACGGCATTGAAACAAACATATTGGAAAGGCATTTGAGGTTGGAACCTGGGCTGTCTGGTTCCAATCACTCATATTCTGATATGCTAGGGCAGTAATGACATGTCAGGTCCCCTGAAAGGGAGCTGTGTGGGTGCTGACATTGTGTGTATACCACTAGCATACTTACTTGACTTTCTAAACTTTACAAAGTAAGCACTTTGCTGAGGCCGGTGAGACAATGTATGTCTGTGATGTCAGTACTCCAGATGTGGGAAGAGACTGCAAAGCAGCCTGGTCTACATGACAAGACCCTGTCACAGACAACCCAAGGGCTAAAGATGGAATTCAGTCATACACCCTTGCCTAGCATGAGAAAGGCCTTGGTTTTGGTCTTTAACATCACAATCATCAAAGAAATAAAATCTTGTTCATGGCATGGACAAGAAGCAGCACTGTAGGAAGATATAGTTTTGGGTACGTGGGGGAAACACATTTTCCTTTTCTTCTTAAACTTTGCAAAATGAGCCCTTTAACGTGAAATAGTAAAGTTGTGAGAAGGAGGAGGGCCATTTTCTTCCCCTGTGAATGAGTGAGGCTGTGGTCATGTCTAAGGATGTCCCAGGTCAATTTGGAATTCCAAGAGAGTCATATAAGAGGACTGCTGTTCTTCCTATGGAAGTAGGGGGTTTCCCTAGGTGCTAGACCACAGAAGTATCACACCAACTTCCACACTTTAGAGGCATGTGTACAGGTGCATACATACACAATATATACCATATATATGCACATGTACACAGAACACATGCAGCAATACACATGAGCAATGTGCAAATATGCATATACAGCATATGTAAATGTACAATTGGGCACACATGACACATATAAGACATACACATATATGCACACACAATATATGCAATATTACACAGATATATACTTGTTACTCCTTACAACCAGTCAGCAGCTCTCTGCAGTTCTACCAGAGAGGCTCAGCCCCCACAGGCTCTCTCAGCATCAGACAGCAGCTGATACCAGCAGGAGCCGGAGGAAAGTACAGGACCACGTCTGGTCACAGGACAGACCCTCCTAAAGTCAAGCTTCCCAGTGGTTTTACCATATGGGCCCATGTGCCCACTCCGTGGGAGCCACTGTGCTGGGCTTCCCACAGGTCTGTAATATTCTTTCCCACTGGTGCTGAGAGCCAACTCAGAAGCAAACATGACAGCCAGACAGCTGGAGATCAGAAGGTCAGCTCTGTTGTTCATCAAAGGGGGCCTCCCCGGATGGCTTTGCCACCTCTGCTTGTTCCTTCTGCCATCTGTTTTGGGGAATCCCAGGAGGGGAAACTAGGGACTTAAAACTTAGACATTTTACCCAGATTGCTGCCTTTCATTGCTCCTGTGGGGAAAGGGAGGAAATCTAACGCCAGTTGTCTATAGTATTGTGGTAACTGGCCTTCATCCAGCCAGTGGATGATAAGCCGATGGTGGCTGTCACCACAGATGTGACATCACTCCTCAGATAAAGGGTCACTGAGAAGGGGACAAGAGGCCAATACAGTTATTCAAGAGTACTTTGGGGGGGTGGGGATGAAGAGCAGCCTGCCTATGCACCTCTTTGTGGTCACACCAGCCCCTCATGAGGAGGGCTCGCTCCTCAGATCACCCACTTTCTCTTGAGGTGCCTTCTTGAGACTTCTGGTAGCAAGGATGTACTTCTCTGCAAGAAGCAAATATACGGGTCCAAATAATAAAATATGCAAATTTACTTTGAGCCATGATGAGATCCAGGACAAGATTGTATTCCTTCCTTTATTGCTTTGCGTGTTACCTAGCCACACTGCCAACGTAGCTTATATAAGATTCTGAGATGTGATTAAATGTCAACATTAAGATGATCTGGGAATAAAATGTCAACAGGCTGAAGTTGAATACCAAGCCTGTTCTCTTATTAAATTCCATTGGAGGAAGGATAAAGCTCGCCGTGATCGTGATGCAGGGACAGACAGATGAAACCCCAGGGCCTTCAAACAAGGACAGTTTATCCCAAGGACTGCCCCCACCCCATCAGGTGGGATCTGCTCTGTGTCCCAGCAGTCTTTATTCCTCTGTCCCCATAAACAGAAGCTACTGACCTTGGGACAAGGCTGAGTGAGTGTCACCTGTGTGGTGACAGGCCTGGCCAGAGCCATCTGACTGAGCTCCAACTCCCTTACCGCTCTCACGGACCCTGGTTACTTAGTGGTTCTCAGTCTGATCAGGTGCATATTCTGATAAATAATGTTCTTCTGTCCTTAAAGCAATTTGTTTCCTATCAGAGGACAAAACCAGACACCCAGGGATGAGAATTTCAGCTCAATCCTGATGATTTGAATGGGAGGTGATGTGTGTGTGGGTGATGGTCAGGTAGGCTGGCCCCTGCTCTTCTCTCCAGCCTTCCACACCCAATGGTCTGGCCCTAGGGACAGTTTTTCTCAGACAGACACTTGCCAGCTCACACCAACCACTCAGGAATCGACAAGATTTATTCATTTATTTACACATTTTTTTCTTTCCTCCCCTAACTAAACAGATGTTTATTAAGTGTCCAGTGGCTGCTGAACATGGCTTAAATAGAAAATAATTCTATTCTTCCAGGCCTTGTATTTCAAACAAATCCTCATTGCTTATTGCCTTTTAGCACGTAGTTCTAATGAGACTGACTATATAATCTGCAAGGACGACTGATTAAAAAATTATTTTGCTAATAGTTCTCACAAGAAGCAAGGCCCAGGCACATTCCCTTCTTGGTTCCTCAGAGACAAATACAGCCTCTCCTTGCTAAGATGCCGCCTGTGAAGGACGGAAAGTCCAGAGGAGAGGCTGGGGAGGGAAACCTCGGATCATTGGCTTCTGCATCCTGCTGGCATCGCTCTGGGAGACACTCCGCAGGCTGAGTTTTTAAGTTCCCAGCAGGCTGTGGACCCCCAAGTGCATTGCTCGGTAGTTAGAAGTTGGTGACTTTAATACAGGAGTCCAGGGTTCTGATCTGGTGTAGCACAGTGTTCCTAAATGGAGCCGAGATGCAAAAAGGCCATTTGTCTTAGAGGGAGAATAACGGCGGAGTCCATCTTCAGAACTCCTGAGACATTTGCAGGGCAAGCCATCTTATTATACAGCAGTATTTTACAGCCTTTGCATCTGTTTACAGATGGCCGGGAAGCCCAGCGTGAGAATTACATGACGTGCCACACATTACATTAACGTGGGGGCATGCGTCTTTGTGGTTCTACCAATCCCTTTTCTTAAAAAACACATTTTCAATCCTTTGAAATCAACAGATTCTTCTCCCATGTAAGTGTTTGACAAATACAATGTATGTTCAGATGTAATTATGTTGTTGCTACAAGGGTGACTTGCCCTTTGAAATGCTACCAGCAAGATTATAAATAAACACAGGACAAATGAAGCTAATTAGATACCCACAATGATAATTTAAACTTTGACTCAGGAAATGAGAAAGCACAGCAGGCACAGTAGAGCTGGGAGCTGGGGCCGAATGTCCCCTCCTTCCCTAGCCTGCACTTGTCCATGAGTGTCCCCCTCCCTAGCCTGCACTTGTCCATGAGTGTCCCCCTCCCTAGCCTGTACTTGTCGGTGAGTGTCCCCCTCCTTCCCAAGCCCGCACTTGTCCGTGAGTGTCCCCTCCTTCCCTAGCCTGCACTTGTCCATGAGTGTCCCCTCCTTCCCTAGCCTGCACTTGTCCGTGAGTGTCCCCTCCCTCCCTAGCCTGCACTTGTCCGTGAGTGTTCCCCTCCCTAGCCTGCACTTGTCCGTGAGTGTCCCCCTCCTTCCCTAGCCTGCACTTGTCTGTGAGTGTCCCCTCCCTCCCTAGCCTGCACTTGTCCGTGAGTGTTCCCCTCCCTAGCCTGCACTTGTCCGTGAGTGTCCCCCTCCCTCCCTAGCCTGCACTTGTCCGTGAGTGTCCCCTCCTTCCCAAGCCTGCACTTGTCCATGCATCTTGGTGAGGCTGCCTCTCTCTCACCAACTGTTTCTGTCCCCAGTGGTCATCAGATAACTAACATCCCTGACAGAATGGCTTCTTGTCATTTCAATGTGTATATTTCAAGGCTAAATGGGGGCAGCTAAAGTGTGTGAGCACCACTGGTTTCCTATTAAGAGCTAGAGATGTATGCATACTTTGAGATTTGACTTGAAATATAAATTTAGTTCTCCAGAGAAGTTTAAAAAAAATCAAAAAAAAAAAAAAAAAAAAAAAAAAAACCCTGATGCTTCTAGGCAGGGCAAAAGCTAGGGCAGAGAGAGAATATGCTGTAATGTAATCAATGTAAATTGCTCTGAGCCCTTGGCTGGGTGATTATGTCTTCCTTCATATCATTCTGACACAGACTATTAATCCATTAAGTAGCAAAAGGCTGAGCTAAACCAGATCTGTATCTTGTAAGGGAGTTAGCTTAGCTCAGGTCGGCACTTTATTGGCTTTGGCCAAAAGGCCGCTGGTAAACCTCAGAGTCGCACTGTGATTTTTAAGCACATTTCAAGTACGGAAGCAAGATAATGTTAATTATTTTCTGTCAGACATTCATTAAAAACAAAATCACCATCCTGTAAACCAAACATGTACACAAATATAACTGCACACTTTAAATGACTGGTAAAAGGTGATTTAAAAAATGTGAAGTGTTGGACTTGAGACGGGACGGTGGGTAAAAGTGTTTGCCGTGCAAGCTCCTGTTCTGTCTTCCCCCCACCCCGAAGCCACAGCAGGGGGATAGAACGATCTAGATGGTGCACACTGTGCTATCAGCACTTCCTATAGCAAGATGAGAGGAAGAGACAGGCCACCAGGGGATGGCAAGCCACAGAGGAGGAGCAAGGATCTGGGATGCAGAGATCTGACCTCGGTGAACTATGGAATCTTCTGGGTTGTGCTCTGAATAGACATAGGGCAGGTTCAAAAACACACCGCCCTAAAGTGCCTTGGCGTTCAGAAAACATAAACTGGATTTGGCTGAGATCACTGTTAATATCTTATGCTCCCTAGGGAAAAAGAACCATGTCTATAACCCAGCCTGTCAGAAGACAGGCTTGAGGACTATGCAGTCACACCAAAGCTGGCAGGCAACAAGGGACTCTGAGTCCCTAAGAGATCCCAGCGAGGCGTAGCTGGGGATTTAATGTCCAAATCCTTAGAGTTTGAATAAGGCATGCTTTTCAACAGAAGCTCATAGTGGTCCCTTCTACCTTTCCGGAATGTTTGATTGCGCCTCATTAGGACAGTGGGTGGCACATGTCATGCTTTTATGGTGGCTGCTTTATAAGGCATCTGTGGTCAACATGAACATGTGTTGTGCCAGGAAGCGTTCCTGAATCTTCAAAGGAGCCAATTCTGCTGTAATCACATTAGGGTCTCTTTATTTAAGCTGGAACTTGGGACACACCATTGTCTCTGATGCAGAACAATGTAGCCTCACATCTAATTTTAATCAGGTATTTATAGAGGCAAGAAGGGGGTATCTAGCCTGGCACACATCTGATTGGAGAGGCCATTATGGCCTTTAATATCATTATAGCTTTCCTCCTGATTGGTGGTTGTTAGGAAGTGATGTGTCAGGAGCAGGCTTGTAACCTGATGGTGCAGATTTGTTGGGGGACAGGGACGGAGGTAACCTGGAAACTAGTACTAGATGTAGGTTTCGTTGGAAGCGGGGCGGGGCGGGGGCAGGGTAGCCTGGAAACGGGTGCTAGGTACCAGCCTGTTTGATAGCTTGAGTCCAACCTTATGTCAGGTTCTCTAAGATGGAGTCCGATCCCAAGCTAGCGGACAAAAGCAACTCAGGGAAGACAGGGCTGGTTTAAGCTCACAACTCGAGGGCACACCAGCCCACCACTACGTGAGATGGAGTAGTTGTGTGAGTGGTTTAACTACACCAACAGGAGCATGGCACTTGTAGTCACAGTCTGGAGGCAGAAAGATAAATGCCGGTGTGCTCTGTTTACTTCTCCCGGATTACCCAGCCAGGATCCTATAGATGTTGTTGCTCATATTCAGAATGGATCTTCCCGCTTTAGTTAATCATCTATGGGCAACCTCACAAAGACACCCAGTGATTTCCTCCCAAGTGATGCCCTGTTCCAAATAGAGAGTGCACTGTGCCAGTGGTGACCAGTGCGCATGCGCACCTCCCCACCTCCCCACTCCTGGTACCACAGCGGGCTCAAGCTTCACTTGCTCAGATCCCTGCTGTTTTGCTGCCAGAAAGAGTCAGATATTTGCCGCCAAAATTTGTCAATTAATTGGTGTCACGTATACAATTTTCTCCACCCTCTCCCCATAAATTATTTTTCTTAAGTTTTTACTACTTAGGGAAAAAGGAAAACAACTTGCAGTGCTCAAAGTCTCATTAGAAGATATGCTGTTGCCTATCCTAAATTATCCCTGGTTTGGTTTGCATAAATGCCTCACTTAACTCAGTTTATTATATGTGTGTTTCAGGGTCCTCCACCTTTAAGCCATGACCTCATGCACTGAACCAATCCCCTGGCTCTTTTTGGGTTGCTAAGGAGCCTCCTCATCTGGGTCCACCCCACCCTCCACCCCATGAGGCGCTGTTATAATCATTGCATCTCCAGTAAGCAGCATTCCACCAGAGCTTTTGCTACAGTTTCTGCCTCCAGACTCCAGCCTTGGTTTCTGTTAGCGATGGACTGTGACATAATGATGATTTCTTCCTCGTGTGGTTTTTGGTCAGTGTTCTATCACAGCCACAAGAAGGTGAGCTAGCCAGCCCTTTACTTAATATTCAAGAATCCCGGCTAATACATCTCTGTACTGTATTGGTTAGTGAACAAGCCCTACATGGTGCGCCCCGCCTACCCACAGCTGAGGGCAGCAAGTTTTGTTGCATTTGAGTCATTGACTATATTTTGATGCGTTTACCCACAGATATTATTAAGGAAAATTTTATTGATAGAGGGATAGCATGAAGAACCGGAGTCTTATCTTTCATGCTGGAGTCCTCATTACAGTGTGGGAGTTCTGAGGGGAAGGAATGCTGCGTGAGCTTGAGTGGTAACTGGCACTGGATATTTTGCTATAGATTGCAAAACTAACAGCAATTTGCATAAATGACTAAGAAACTACCAATTATTCATGGTCAGGAAATTGTAAAAGATCTGCAGTGTTGGCCTAGGTTCTGTAATTGAAAGAAATAAGGTAATTTTAAGAAGAAAATTGATTTACGGAGCTAATTTGTCACAACCTTTTATTTCCATCATGAAGATCTATTAAAGTATTGCTTATTTTTTTTTAATTTTCACAGGCCCTGGAGACATTAAGCCTTCATAAGACTAGGAAATGGATCATGGTAAATTGAATTCAGTGCCAGAGTGGTTAAATCCTTCCATTGTAGAGGTGGAAGCCATGGGCTGTACATGTGTTTGGAAGAAAACATGTTTATTCAGTTTCTAAATTCAACTGTGCTGCCTCCTTCTCAGGCTCTGTGCCTTTTGCTGGACACACGGGGTGGAATGTGCCCCTTCTCCTTTAGAAAGAGCGTGTCCCAGACACAGAGGTATATAATTAGACCAATAAATCAAATCTCCACGTCGTGGCCAGCATCCAAGCCCAGCAACCTCTGGAACATGATGAAGACAACCTCACAGAGATTGTCTGATAAAAAGGACACATTAAACATCCTGCTTCAGTGTCCATGAAGTCACAAATGAAAAATAATCCTAGAAGAAGTACCATTATTCTGAGATCATATTAGTAACAATATCCAAAAAAAAAGTCCTGGCAGTAGTTGGATGGTATAAAATTATAATTTTCTACTTTATGAACACAATACTTTTATTTGTTGAGAATTACAGATAGCTTCTTGTTACATTCACCCTACTGCTCCCCTTAACCCTCCAGAACCACTCCTCCCTCCTCCCTCTCCCCCAACTTCCTGTCCTTTTTCAATTTAGATTCTCCATACTGTTGAGTACCAGGAGACATTTAGAGGCTCTCTCTCTCTCTCTCTCCCCTCCCCCTCTGTCCCCCCTCTCTCCCTTCCCCCTCTTTCTCTCTCTTTCCTTCTTCTTCTCCCTCCCTTGTTCTACCTCTCTCTCCTCTCTCTCCTCTCTCTCCCTCTTTCCCTCTCCCTCTCTCCCTCTCCTCTCTCCCTCTCTCTTCCCTCTCTCTCCTCTCTCTCTTCCCTCTCTCTCCCCCTCTCTCTTTCCTCTCTCCCTCTCTCTCCTCTCTCCCTCTCTCTCCTCTCTCCCTCTCTTCTCCCTCTTCTTTCTCCCCTCTCTTCTCTCTCCTTTCTCTTCCTCTCCTCTCCTTTCTTTCTCTCTCTCCCTCTCTCTTTTTCTCTTTCCCACTCTACCTTCTCTCTCCCCTCTCCCTCTCCTCTCTCTCTCCTCTCCTTTCTCCCTCTTTCCTCCTCTCTTCCCTGTCTATTCTCTTTCCCTCTCTCTCCCTCTCTCTCCCCTCTCTCCTTTCTCCCTCTCCATTCTCCCCTCCTTGACCCCTTCACTCTCTCCCCTCCCACTCAGTGTCTCTCACATGCACTCTCCTTTTTCTAATCTTAGGTAGAAACACCAGTGGGAGATGCTGTGAACCTTAAGTAGTCAAGGAAGCTGATAAGTGTGAACCTCAGGGTAACTGAAACTTTGAGAGTGTGGGAAGGGCTGCACAAAGCCATGACTTCCCAGGCATGGGCCAGGCCCTCACAGGGCCTGTTGTCCTGTAGACTGAGGTCGCTCCACCAGGTTCCCAAGGATCTTAAAATACAAGCAGTGGGCTTTTGTCTAGAAAGGTCTCTGACTGGTGAAGTGAGTGCTAATGGGGAAAAGAATCACGATTGCAAAGATCCTACTAGGGGATGGTTCTAGAATGAATGGGAGCACAGTGGGAGCATCACCAGAGGTAGGGCAGGGAGGGACAGAGAGGAGAAGATGGCAATGGGGAAATTTCACATGACTCGTCACTGGTTTCATCGACACTTGGAAAGGGACTTCACTAGAGATAGAATGACCCCTAAGAAACGATACTGGGGAGACAGTGAGGTAATTAAGTCAATAGAGAAAATGTGAGAGCCTGGCAAGAGGTGGAATAATTAGTCCAACGCAGCACAAGGAGTTTGAGCCTCTTGTAGGCAATGGCTTCCAAGGATGGAGCTGGGGATTATGGGATGGGAGCTGCCAGCCTACGGGCCAGGTAAGAATACACAATGTATGAGCTTGACACAGACTGTGGCGTAACACAGCAGATGCTTGGGTTTGAACGTGGGCAGATGAGAGGCGGCTCTCAAGGAAGACAGAGGGAGTGGTCAAGGGGATATAGGTATGCAGGCAGGCCCAGGGCAAGAAGCTTCCAGAAGGCCAGGATGGTTGGAAGCACCTCACAGCACAGGAAGTATTGAGGTGAGGCGGGGGCGGGGGCGGGGGTTCAACTACTGCAGGAGCTCATTTGGAATGAGAAGAGACGACGGGAAAGCTGGTGTGGATTGTTGCTTTGGATTGAGGAAGGGTTGGAGAAGCTGGTGTGGGTTGTTGCTTTGGGCTGAGAAGGATGGGGAAGCTGGTGTGAATTGTTTGGACTATGGTTATCCATCCTTAACCACGCGAAAAGAGGCCCCACCCCTCGGTGCTGTGCTATGCAGGCAGGATACGTTCACATCACTGGGATGGATGCTCCTTCTCCAGCCTGTACACCGCTTTTCTCAACACCACCGGCTGTAGATCAGAGTCCTGTTCGGAGAAAGCCGACCCTGTGTATGGAAGCCTGGCTAGCAGCAGCCCACCAGTCGAGAGTACACAGCCAGCTCCCTAGCCTGTGAGTACCAGAATTCTCCCCAGGCAACAAAATGTCGCCTGGGAGGAAAAACAGAGAGTCATTAACCCGGGTGGAGAATAAATAGAACCTTTGCAAACATTCTTCAAGAACTAGACTGGAGCAAAGGGTGGATGGAAACCAACGAGGTTGTAAAACTGTCGCAGGGAGGCGTGGCTGCTGATGGATGCCACACCTCCAAGCAGCGCCTGAACCGCAAGAGCAAAGCAAGCCATTATTTTTGCCTAAAGCAATCAACAGTTTGTCTTTGTAGGGACAATAAAAAGCTGTGAATGCCAGCTGGTTGTAAGCCCGGTTAGAGTCATGTGACTTATTTTCTATTTCATCAAGTATAGGTAGAAGAAGATGCTCTTCCGTTTTCGAGTTGGTTTTCTGCATTATAGATTCTGGAGACTATTCCTGGTTACTAGAAGATGCATTCTGTCTCTTCCTCATGATTACGTCTTATAGGATGATGGGAACATCAGCCACCCAGTGTGCGTGCTCCTCTCCTACCAAGTATGCAGCTGTGACTCCCACGCTTGGTTGTAACACGTGGATTGATGTAGTCACTCAAGAAATAACTGTTGGCTGTCTGTTGTATGTCAGAGATGAGGCTACCTGCAGGAGAGATTGACTCACGGTCCATAGCATTGTTGATCTTGATCTTTCTTTTAAATATTGTCCAGCTTGAGGAGAAGAACCACACATGAGCCAAATGTGATCAAATGAACGAAGGCGGCCGGCTTTCCTGTTTAAGAGGAAAGAGTGATATAGCTGTGAGCAGAAAGAAGATATGTCGAGGTTGGGTTTGGCTGATACAGTTATGGAAAGTTGGTCTGAAGAGGATAATTACTCTGGTGCCTATGGGAAGAGATACAGAACTTACAATTAAGTTCTGGAGAAAGGCAAGCCTCTTCAGAGAACAGAGCGGACAATGGAAGGAGAGACTTGGGAGGTGGGAAATGAGAGTTAGACGGAGGCAGGGGCCGACTCATCATGCCTCAGACACATCTGAATTCTAGACCCAGAAACACAGGGGAGCCCCCAGAGGGGTTCATCTGCATGTGGGAGAAGGCTATGAAACAAGGCCTTGCCCACTAGAAAGAAGGTTCTTTGGGAATAGTCAGGTAGGGACAAGCCGGCCAAGGAGGCATTCATTCATCAGGTGAATTAATGGAAGGATGATGGTAAAGCTGATGGTGGTGGGAGAAGGAGGGATTTGCAGTGTGTGATACATGGGTGGCAGCAAAAGCCACAGTTCTCTGGGAGTGTGTGTGCGCAATCTGAAAACATAGAATGTGGTGCCCAAGGCAACACAAGGCTGTAGAAAGGGATTAAGGGATCCCATTTATTCATTTATTGACCTATATGGGTGTATTCCTGGTACCAGAGGAGGCCAGAAGAGGGCCTTGGGTTCCCAGGACCTGGACAGTTGCAAGCTGGGTGCTGGGACCTGAAGCCTGACCCTCTGCAAGTGTAGCCTCTGCCTGACCCTCTGCAAGTGTAGCCTCTGCCTGACCATCTGTAAGTGTAGCCTCTGCCTGACCGTCTGTAAGTGTAGCCTCTGCCTGACCATCTGTAAGTGTAGCCTCTGCCTGACCATCTGTAAGTGTAGCCTCTGCCTGACCCTCTGCAAGTGTAGCCCCTGCCTGACCCTTTGCAAGTGTAGCTTCTGCCTGACCGTCTGTAAGGGTAGCCTCTGCTTGACCATCTGTAAGTGTAGACTCTGCCTGACCGTCTGCAAGTGTAGCCTCTGCCTGACCCTCTGCAAGTGTAGCCTCTGCCTGACCCTTTGCAAGTGTAGCTTCTGCCTGACCATCTGTAAGTGTAGCCTCTGCCTGACCGTCTGTAGGTGTAGCCTCTGCCTGACCCTCTGCAAGTGTAGCTTCTGCCTGACCCTCTGCAAGTGTAGCCTCTGCCTGACCCTTTGCAAGTGTAGCCTCTGCCTGACTGTCTGAAAGTGTAGCTTCTGCCTGATCGTCTGTAAGTGTAGCCTCTGCCTGACCGTCTGTAAGTGTAGCCTCTGCCTGACCGTCTGTAAGTGTAGCCTCTGCCTGACCGTCTGTAAGTGTAGCCTCTGCCTGACCGTCTGTAAGTGTAGCCTCTGCCTGACCGTCTGTAAGTGTAGCCTCTGCCTGACCGTCTGTAAGTGTAGCTTCTGCCTGACCGTCTGTAAGTGTAGCCTCTGCCTGACTGTCTGTAAGTGTAGCCTCTGCCTGACCGTCTGTAAGTGTAGCCTCTGCCTGACCGTCTGTAAGTGTAGCCTCTGCCTGACCGTCTGTAAGTGTAGCCTCTGCCTGACCGTCTGTAAGTGTAGCCTAGCCTGTGTACTTAATCGCTGGCTCATCACACCATCCCCCATCCTAGACATTTAAACAGAGCCAATCCAATCTCAGGATCTCTCAAACACAGAGTGAATGAAAGGCTTGCCACAGGAGAAGACATTACACTGTGAGAGGAGCCCCAGCTGTGTTCGCTGGGTCTGAAGATGGACGTGGGCTATGGGTGAAGGCAGGAGGCTGCCTCTACGGGCTGGAACAGTGGCAAGATGATGGTGAACAAGGACAGGAGATCTCAGCACTGCAGCTTCCATGGCTACAACTCTGTCAGTGACCTGACAGCAAAAACGACCCTCTCTGGCTTGGAGCCTGCAGAATAGGGCCTGGTCCTACCCACGTCTTGTCTTTAGCTCAATAAGACCATGTCTGACTTAGGAGTTTGTTTTCTTAAATTGCAAGTTTGGGGCAACTTGTTACAACAAAATGTTAACCAATACAGCCCCAGCATCATGACAATACAGCTGTAACCAATACAGCTGATTGTGTGTGGGGAGAGGCTGTGGGGGTTAGGGGAGTTACCGGACTGACCCCAGGGTCCATCAGTGAGCAGTTATACCAGACATTGAGGTGAGAAAAATCAGACAAACAGACCATGGAGGGTGGAAACTAAACATAAATGTTGGAGGTATCAAAGCTGACACACCATTAGGATTCTCACAAGGAAGTTAAAACAGTGAAGCCAATTTGCTATGGAAGCCTCAAGCCCAGAGGAGGCTGAGCTAGTGAAAGCCTCTGCATAGAAATAAGGCAGGTGACGTTTACAAGCATGGTCCCAACTGATGGAAAGAGGGGGAGTCTCTATGCAGAAGAGCAAACTCAGGCCAGGACTCTGAAACATTCAAAGGTTGGGTAGAGACGGAGGAGGAAATGATGAGGGGGACAGAGAAGGAGCTCTGGTGAGATAGGGAGGCAATCTAGAGGTCACAGAGTCAGAGGTCATGGGGTCAGAGGTAATACCATCAGAAAGGTAAAACTGGAGAAGTACTGTAAAGGGTATGACAGCACTCACCAGAACATGCCATTCAGTATTGGACATGGTCCCTGGCAAGTCCATGTTTGTATGTCATTGTATGTCATTGTATGTTGGCAAGCATGGAAGCCAAGAAAGAACAGGAGGAAGAACTGCTGAGTCATGTGATTAGTGGACCCCAGGGAGTTCAGTCATGTGTGAATCCTGATAGGGGTTAACTAGGGGAGTGAGGAGGTGGGGGGTTGGGGGTGGAGACAGAGATGGAGACAGACAGAGACCCACAGAGAGACATAGACAGACACAAAGAAAGCGACACAGAGAGACAGAGACAGACAGAAATAGAGACAGAGACACAGAGAGACAGAGACAGACACAGAGACAGAGACAGACACAGAGAAAGAGACACAGAGAGACAGAGACAGACAGAAAGAGAGACAGAGATAGACACAGAGTAAGAGACACAGAGACAGAGACAGAATGAGAGACAGAGACAGACACAGAAAGAGACCCAGAGACACAGAGACAGACAGAGAGACAGAGACAGACACAGAGAAAGAGACACACAGAGACAGAGAGAGAACAGGAGATACATGTTTATATTCTCCAATTCTTGCTCTGAGTGTGGAGCTATGCTAACAGGAAACCACCACAAATGTAGATTCCTGACTCTGCACCTCTAGAGCTCTACGTTAGTACAAGCATCTTTTCCTTATGAAATACACAGCCTTGGGTATTTCCAGCAAATAAATGGGGAAAGCTACGTTCCTTCTAGGAGTTTTAACCCACATCTCTGGATCATAGAGACTCTTCTGCAGAGAATGGAGAATCACCGTCTCCTTCTTCCAGGGAGAAGCTGTCTTCTGGAGGGCTGGGATGAAACACCACCATGGTGGGGGTGGAGGGAACACTTGTTGCCGGCCTTCTAGAAGGTGCTAAGCTTACAGCGGGGCCACAGGGAGGATGTATCTTCTTCTTGGCTGACATCTTGGTAAGGATCCTCATGTGAGGAGAGAGCTGTGAGAGCATTTCAGTGGTTCTCCACAGGGTCTTCCGGGTCAGCCTCTGGAGGCTGGGTAGCAAGCTGCCCTGTCTCCCCTGCCCCTCATTTGCACATCAGGTTCAAAGCCTGTCTCCCTGTGGCTCTTCTCTAGCTCTGAGGGTGCTGGTAACAACTGTAGAGAAGTCTTTGTGCCTTTGTGAATGTTTGACCTAAAAGAGACCTGTAAGGTCAACACCCATAATGGTATACAAACCAGCGGTGACTTCTGCAGAGACTGAGGCTCAGAGTTGGTTTTTATGCAGCAGCTGTCTCAGGCAGGGGGATAACTGTTAGCAAGCCCGTAAGAACCATCCCCTTTTCTTGGGCTTTGTGTTTTCTGGTCCTCCAGTAGACCCTTGCCAAATGTCTCCACCCCCAACCCTTAATAGTAACCTGTTTCTTCCAGCCCATGTTCTGTTCTGTGTTAATGCTTCTGCAGCAATCTGGGAGCACAGGGTGTGGTTAAATTTGCAAAAGGGGGCCAGGCGGTCATGCTTTGTTCCCAGCTAGTAAGTGGCTGAGCTGATTTCTTTCCCCCAAACCAGATTCCAGAGCCCATTGTCAGAAGCACTGTGCCTCCTAGACGCTCACACGCCTGCTGTCTTGCAGCTGCAGGAATGAATGGTAATTGTGGACTCACAGAGCATGGAGTTAAAACAGCTACATTTGCATAATGATTTAAGAATCACAAACATCCCAGAAAAAAAAATGATTCTCCTCACAGAGATGGTTAGGATGGTGGTCTTGGCTTGCTTTCATTTTACACACAAGCATGCCCAGAAACTGCTGTAAATATCAGGTGCACTTATCTCTTCTGCCTTAATGACCTAATGAAGAGAGTCAGTGACTGAGTACCCAGATTCTCATCAACATCCTCTGGGCATTGGTACCAGTGCTCCTGTGAGTGCCCAGGGTAGCAACTGCTCAATGCTTTATGAAAAAGCAGCACAGTACTCAGCTATAACCTGTATGCATTTTTACAGTTTCAATAGACCGTAGGGGCCAGGGTGATGGATTAATAGTTAAGTGTCTTCTGAGCATAGGGACTGGATCACCAGAAAAACACAGATAGTGGTGTCCTGCCTGTATCCCATCCTCAGAAGGAAGAGATAGGGGATCCCCAGAGCAAAAGGATCCACATCTGCACATTCTGGGCTTGGTTGAGAGACCTTGTCTCAGTGGATAAAGTTGAAGCATTGTTGCAAGATACTTCCCATCCATTCACACACATTGAGGCAGTGAGAGGCCAGGGACTGGAGGGGAGAGAGGACCCGACAAGCAGAGTGGAGAAAGAGAGATGCGGATATCTGGATGGCTTCAGATGTATTTCTGGTGTTTTGGAGAGGTTAGAAATATCGGGATAAGACTTTATCATTGTAAATTTGCATTATGTAATTGTGAGTTTTATATACACAAAGATATTTGGTTAACTATGTAAGTTTAAGAGTCGTGCTTTACCAAGTATTTGGGTGCAGAGTGTGTGCAAGGGACTCTCACCATTAACAGAGTCTATGGAGGGGAGGAAACACTGCTGGGATGCTGTGAGAGCTAGCTGGGAAAGATTGGCTTGGCGGCAACAGTGAGAGCTGCCCTTAGCAAGACTTGCTGGGACTTGGTGAAGAGGTCTGGGTGGGCGGCATTATTTATAATTATTTCCCACTACAAACCATGATAGAGGATGCCACTAGACAGCAACCTGATCAGCTGTCCAGATGTGAGGAAATTACCTACAGCACATGGCTGGGCAAGGAACTCTGGTTTGATGCAGTGGACCGCACATAGAAAGAAGCCATGAAAGCATTCAAGGGCTTGTTATCAGTTCATCCAGACCACTGGCCAATGGCTTAAAGTCAATTTGAAGGCTCAGTGAAGAGGCCTGGTGTAGTGGCTATTCCTTGTTGTCAACTTGACTATATCTGGAATGAACTCTGACTTGAATCTTGGCTTGAAGATCTTGAGGCATAGTGACTATGAATCTCAGGATATTGAGACAGGGAGAGCTCTGACTTCCAGGTCATCTGGGACAAAGCAAGTCCCAGATCCTGGCATGGTGGCACACACCTTTAATCTGGGCCACACTTTCTGCTAGAGACCTACATAAGAACATTGGTAGAAGAAAGATTTGCTTACTCTTCTTTGCCTGCTTTCCTTGTGGGACTGAGCAACTGCTAGATCCTTGGGCTTCCATTCACAGCTGCTGCTGACCATTGTTGGGGAGTCAGACTACAGACTTTAAGTCATTGACAAATTCCCTTACTATATAGAGATGACCCATAAGTTCTGTGACTCTAGAGAACCCTGACTAATACACCTGGCTTCCACTCTGGGCCTTGCTGTCAGCCCCTCTGCCGATCTCAGCAAGCAGACATCCCCAGCAGAACTCTGCTCTGAAGGTGACATGCTGGAAGAGTTTAAGTTCAATCTCTCATATAAAAAATGATGTATGCATAAATGTATCTAGGCTTGTATTTATTTGCAGAAATGAACTCAGACATGTTTCAGGAAGTCTCGGACCAAAAGCAACCATTAAATTAAGAATCATGCTGTCTTGCTTTCAGCCTAGATGATATCATTCTTTTACCTTCTGGGCTGTGCTGGCTGGATACATTCCAGACGGGAATGGAAAACTCGGAGGAATGAACAACTTTATTTCCATGGTTCCAATTGTCTTTTCACATAGAGAACACTATGTGAAACAAGTCAAAACTGCAGTAACAGACTCGGTTTACTTCAGTAGGAATAGGCTACACCTTGATGGTGTCTCTGGAAGCTAAGACACTGAGCCAGTGGAGTGGGATGTCTCTAAGTCTCCGTTTTCATCTTTACCCAGGAACCCACTGCTCTTGGCTTCTACCAACTGCTGGGCCATAGGTACCAGTTACACCAGCATAGCAGATGTTTCGGAGAATCTTTCCATGATCTCTGCCAAGGGGGGATCCCAATACATGCCAAAGAGGAAGAATAGGTTGACCTCCATAGATTGGCATATTTGCAAGTTTAAAAAATGGGTGTGGCTACTGCTCTTCACTGGCTCCTAGCCTAGCTCAGAAAGCATGGCGGAGTTGACCTTTGCCTCTGCGGCAGCCTTGGTGCCCACCTAACCCTGGGCTGGAGATTGTTGAGATCAGGCTCTGGCTTTGTTGAGAGGCTTTGGTATTCATAGCCTTTCACCTGTGCTCATCTGTCTGTGCTCAAGAGGCTCTGCTCTGCCTGAGCCCTCTCTAGCCACAGCCAAGAGATGCTGACAACCCCTGTCAGAGACAATGAGGAAGGACATCAGCCAAAGAGGTGACACTGGCTAGGTTCTGAAATCCTGAACCAGAAGCAAGCCTTGGGCAGAAGCCAGGCACCTTTTCAAGCCCATCCCTGACAGTTCAGGCTCTTTACCGGTTGGCAGGTCCTGGAGTCTGGATGCGCTGCCCAACCTCCATGTATAGTTACCACTGCTATCCATTCAGCAGGAGGGTTCTGTGAATAATATGCTCATTTATGCTTATTTCCCGCCCCTTTGACACATGTGCAGTGCCAGTAAAGTCCCCATGATGATTCATCTTGGTTGACAGCTTGATTGGATCTGGAATCAACTATGAGACATGCCTCTGGGCAGCCCTTTAAGTCTATTATTGCCTGGAAGGAGTAACTTGGGGCCAGGAGTCGGGCAAGGTGCTCCCACAGAGTATGTGGTACCTTCTGTTATCAGCCCGCATGTAGGGATGCCCCAGGAAAAAGATGTTGCTCTTTGCCTGTCTGCTTGCATCCTTGCTGGTGAGTGCATCTGGTCTGTGTGCTGCTACTGCTGCTGCCATTCTTCACTGACATTAAATCTTCTTCATCCCTCTGCTCGGGACTGAAGACCAGTGACTTCCAGGAATGCTCCAGGGCTGCAGGGTCAGACTGGGACTGTAGGGTCAGACTGGGACTGTTGAGTCTTTTAGCTTCTCAGACAGAATAGTTACTGGGTTCTCAGTCTTTTTATTACACAGACAACTATCACTGAACCACCCACATCATGTAACCAATGTAATAAACACCCTTTAACAAATATTTCTTCTGTTGGTTCTGTTCCTCTAGAAGACCTTGATCCTGTAGTACCTTACTCCTGCTCTTAGTGCACACACACATGCTCACACACTGTAGTGGTTTGACTATGCTTGGCCCAGGAAGTGGCACTATTAGGAGGTGTGACCTTGTTGGAGAAAGTGTATCACTATCGGTGTGGGCTGTGAGAACCCCATTCTAGCTGCCTAGAAATAGTCTGTTTCTAGCTTCCTTCAGATAAAGATTCCTCCTACACCATGCCTGCCTGGATGCTGCCATGCCCCCACCTTGATGATAATGGACTGAACCTCTGAACCTATAAGCCAGGTCCAGTTAAATGTTTGCCTTTGCAAAAGTTGCCTTGGTCATGGTGTCTGTTCACAGCAATGGAAACCCTAACTAAAACACACACACACACACACAAACACACACACAAATGCACATGCATATGCAAGCATACACACTCACACACACACACACACACACACACACACAGAGAGAGAGAGAGAGAGAGAGAGAGAGAGAGAGAGAGAGAGAGAGAGAGAGAGAGACCTTGAATAGTTTTTAGTTTTTAGAACTTAGGACTTTGGGCAAACCAACAAGAAATCCTCAAGGCACCAGCAGCCTGGGGCAGCCTGGGCCTGTGACACATGCAAAGTCATTGTGCCCAGCGATAGATCTAATCCTTCTACAGATACTCTTAGCCTGTGCTGACTCATCCCTATCTCAGTGCCTTCCTTCCTTTTCTCTATTTGTGACAGAAACGACTTGAAGGAAGGAGATTTCCTTTGGTTCGTGGCTTATGGGGTCACAGCCAGCCCATCACTTCTGGGTGTCTCTCTGAGGCAGCAGGAGCTGGTGGCACATCTGGTTACCTCTCAGCCATAGAGGAAGCAGAAAGATCTACTGGACCTGGGGTTGGCTATAACTTAGTAGCACCACCCCAGAGCTCTACACCTGCCAGCTAGGCCCTGCATCTAGAAGGTTCTACAACCCCAATAAACAGCACAAGCTGGGGTCCATCACAGAGCTTCCTTAGCCCCTGATCTGTCATTTCCTTCTCTGTGAGGCCCTTGACTCTCATTATATCTAGTGTATTCCTTACTTGTCCAACAACAGTACACACATAAAGCTAACCCACATTCCAAAAACAAAGCAAATTTACTGGAGAAATTACAATAAGGTCTCTATATCCTTTGCCTCTAAGGTAGAGGAGGCATCTAAGATGTACTGTGCAGCTGATCTTCCCTGTCCTTATCCATGGGTGTCTATATGTCATTTAGAGTATAGGGAGGTTTACTTCTTACAGGCCATTCTTTCCTCTTGAGTCATCATCTAACATTTATATTCAGTCTAAAGCTGCAGCCCATGGAGGATGCCACTTACACAAAGGATATTCCATTCCCAGTCAAACCTGTCTGGAAATGTCCTATTAGACAGAGATGAGTCCCCAGGCTAGTCTAAACCCAGTCAGGCTGCCAATGATGACCAACCAATACACTGGTATAAATCAATGACTGAATAATTTTCAAAATTTTATTTGTAATCCAAAAAATTTGCTCTTTGTGATGTAGATTTACAGATTTTGACAAATGGTCTTTGACTCGAGGGCCATACTCCTTAGGGAACAATTCTAATCCCCCCTTGTCATGCTCTCTGCGGAGGGAGCCCTTCCTTGTTACCCAACTTCTGACAACTATCAGGCTGTTTTCTATTTTAGTCTGGCTTGTTCTAGAAGGCCGCAGAAAGAGAATTGTACAGGATGCAGCCTTTGGTGCTGCAATTTTTAACAGCAGGATTCATTGATGATTCATCTATGCTGCGTTGATCAATAGAATGTTCTATTTAATTTTTCTTGAGCAGTCCACATTGTACCCGTGGACCAAAGTTTACCCAATGTTATGAGAAACTCACATGAGCTATTTCCAGCTTTGGGCAGTTACAAAGACTGCATTGTAATTCATGGGGTTGCCTTTACGGGAATATAGGCTTCCCATTCCTTGAGTAGGGAGATGTTGGGCCATATAGTGGGCTTGCATTAAACTCTGCGAGGAGATACTGTGTCGATCACTGGAAATGCTGTCTCCTTTGAGACAATCAGCTGACTAGTGACCAGTGCTGAATGGAGAGCCCGTTGCTCTCCGTCTGTTAAGGTCCATATTGATGCTCAACGTGACAATGTCCGGCTCACCTCTTGGGATGTCTGTGAGGTAGGAAGTGCCATCCTCAGCCCGAGTGGCCCCATTCCATTCTACGTGGATTTGATGTTTGTTTCCTGACGCTGTGCCCTGTGCTCAGGCTGAGCTCCTTCTAGATCCAGGTTCTTTCTCTTTTCTTCCTTCATTCCTATTCTCACATCCCTTGGGATTTTCTATGTAGACAAGAGTCTGTGGTTATAAACAGTTTTCTTTTCACTTCCCTTTTTTATTGGATGTTTTATTTATTTACATTTCAAATGTTATCCCTTTCCCAGTTTCTCCTCCAAAACCTCCCTATCCCATCTTCCCTCTCCCCTGCTCCCCCATCCACCCACCCACTACTGCCTCCATGCCCTGGCATTCCCCTACACTGGGGCATCTATCAACCCTTCACAGGACCAAGGGGGTCTCCTTCCACTGATGCCCCAATAAGGCCATCCTCTGCTACATAAGTGGCTGGAGCTATGGGTCGCTCCATGTGTACTCTTTGGTTAGTCCCTGAGAGCTCTGGGGGGGGGGGTCTAGTTGGTTGATATTGTTGTTCTTCCAATGAGTTTCCCAACCCCTTCAGCTCCTTCAGTCCTTTGGCTAACTCCTCCATTGGGGACCCATGCTCAGTTCAATGGTTGGCTACAATCATCCACCTCGGTATTTGTCAGGAGACAGCTATATCAGGCTCCTGTCAGTAAGCACTCCTTGGCATCCACAATAGTGCCTGGGTTTGGTGTCTGTATAGGGTAGGATCCCCAGGTGTGGCAGTTTCTGGATGGCCTTTCCTTGGGACTCTGCTCCACATTTTTTCTCCATATTTTCTCCTATGAGAATTTTGTTCCCTTTTCTAAGAAGGACTGAAGCTTCCACACACGTCCTTCTTCTTAAGCTTCATGTGATCCGTGAGTTGCATTGTGGGACTACCTAATATCCATTTATCAGTGAGTGCATGTATGTTCTTTCGTGACTGGGTTACCTCACTCAGGACGATACTTTCTAGATGCATCCATTTTGCCTAAGAATCTTCTTTGCCGCCTTTATTCTTTGAAACTTGTCCTAATGGCCTCTTTCACAGACTAGAAATCCAGTACTATATTCAACAGACGGAGGGAAAGATGTCATCATTTTGTGATATTCTTGGGGGGAGACACTGAAGGTCTTTTGCTATTAAGTGTGAGGACTTCATGACCAAGAGAAAGGCAGCTGGCAACAGCCGGCATCTCTCTCTGCTTCTCATGAAGGCACTATGACAAGCTGCCTCACTCTCCCATGGCTCCTCCACTATGACAGACTACCCTGCAAACTGTGAGACCAGGCAAAACCTTCCTTCCTTATGCTGATTCTTTTTTTCCACTGTTGTATCATAGCGCAATAAAGTAACTAACGCAGGAGCCCTTGCTGACATGTGCACCGGCAAGTGTGTGTGGCTCTAGCCAAGCTAATAAGCAGCCCATGTCACTGCACAGCAGCCCTGTTCGTCTTGTCTCAGGTGATGAATTTCATCTGTCATTTTTATATGCTTGCTTTCGGTCTTTGGTGATATGCTTCCTGAGACCTTCATCGAAACCACATTAGGACATCCATTTGGCTTTTCTTCTTTTCCGATTTGCCCAGTTTTAGAGATGGGTCTTACTGTGGATCCCAGGCTAGCCTGGAACCTGGCATTCTCCAGCTTTGGCTTCCTGAGCTGTTATTGTAGATTTGCATGATACTTTGTGTTTGTGACTTTTGACAGTTCTCTGTCAGGTTCTCTGTGCATTGTGGATGCAGATCCTTTACCAGAAATGCGGTTTTCCATTATTTTATCCAATTTCTTTTTGGAACACAGTTTTAGTTTCTTAAGTGTGTCTCCTTCAAAGCATATGTATTTTATTTTGAGAAAATTCAACTCATCTTTTCTTTTCTTGGATCATGATTTTGGTATTATTTTTTAAAACTCCCCAACCAAAGGTCTTTTAAAATCTTTTTCCCCTGGGAGTTTTATAATGTAAGTGAGCCTGCTATTCACTCCAATCCACTGTAAGGCATGGCTCAATAATATCCCTCTAGAGCTGTGTGCAACCCAGTGCTGGTTGTCAAAGGGAACAGCCCTTTGCCCCTGACTGTTTTTACATCTTTGCCAGAAGTCAGGGCTCTGTTCTTGTGTGGATCTATTTCTGTGCTCTCAATTTTGTTTCATTGATCTGTAAGCCTGGCCTCTTCTCAAAGTTACCTTTCTCATTGTATATTTATAGCACTGTTCAAGTCCTCCAGCTCTGGCCTTTTCCAAAGTTTTTCTGTCTATTCTGTTACTTTGCTTCACACACACACACACACACACACACACACACACACACACACACAAAGAGAAAGAAAGAGAGAGACAGACAGAGACAGACAAAGGGATGGACAGGTACACAGAGAGACAGAAACATAACGAGACAGACATATACACACAGAAAGACAGACATAGGTGCAGACAGACACCTTTTAAGTTATTTAAGTTTTCATTAAATTAAAAAAATACACCTTGATGAGTCCAGCCCCCATGTACTACTGTACTGCCCTCGAGCTCACACCAGCATCTCTCCAGCCTCAGCCAGTACACTGCGAATGCAGTCATGCCTAGCCGCGTCTGCCCAAGGCCTCCTGAAACCATCTTGGCTCCCAGCCCCACCACCGCTGTCTGTTCCTTTCACTGCTATTCTCATGGGTCACACGAGACAGATGAGTTGGGTGCTCCCTGGGTGACATACTTCAACAAGCCAGACACTGATGCCTGGGAATTGCATAACAGGATGAATACACTTGTTGGTTATAATCTGTTTCCTTAGCCCAAAATCATTGATGCTGCTTTGCCGGCATGTAGACGGTTAAATGTTTTGCTAGTCCTGTTTGCATCTTGAAGGTTGTTAAGGACAAAGCAGAACCTCATAAGGAAATCTCCCCTATGTCCTCCAGGAACTTAGACCAACTTTAAATGAACTGGGAACCTCCACTCCAGAGGAACTGGGCTTTGAAAGAGTAAAAGCTCTCCTTATTGGGTTCCCAAGGACTTAACTGCTATAGCTAAATTTGATTTATTTGAACAAATTTTCCTTTGAGTATCAAACCATGTAATAGTAACTAAGACTTTAAAAAAGGGACATGAATTTGAACTGGAAAAAATACACCTTGAATTTTTAACAGACATTATCCTCAATCTATAGATAAAATGAAAGGACATTGATGATAAATATTGGGTGTTTTCATTCTTGAATTTGTTTCTCCATTTAGTTGAATCTTTGATAAATTTTCATCAAGATTTTGTGGTTATCATCCTATAACTCTATAATCTTCTGCAAAACTTTTCCAATTGGTACCCAAATATATGATCTGTCATGCTAACATATGATCGGAGGTGCTAACATATGATCAGGGGTGCTGATATATGATTTAGGGTGCTATGTTTTACTTCACATCTGCATTCAACATTTTTATTTTGACCTTGCATCCTACACCCTTAATAAATCCCATGCAAATCTGCCACCTTCTTCCTTCAGTTCTTTGATGGTTACTGTTCTGTTGCTGTGATGATATACCATGCCTAAACCACCTTGTTGAAGAAATGGTTTACTTTGTCTTCAAGTTTCAGAGGGAGAAGAGTCCACCATGACAAGAAAGAATAGCAGGACATGTCAGGCATGGAAATCAGAGCAAGAAGCAGAGAACCCACAGCCTCAAATTCAAGACCAAAGCAAAGACAGGAGAGTGGAGAGAGAAGAGAGACAGACAGACAGACAGACAGACAGACAGACAGACACACACACACACACACAGAGACCTAGAGAGAGTGAGACAGAGAGAGACTAAGACAGAGAAGCAGAGACAGATACACAGAGCCACAGAGACAGAGAGACACAGAGACAGACAGAAAGACATAGAGTGAGACAGAGAGAGACAAACATAGAGACAGACAGACAGACATATACACACAGAGATGTAGAAAGAACAAGACAGAGTGCGACAGACAGAGACAGACACAGAGACATAGAGACAGATGCAGAGAGACAAACACACACAGAGAGAAACAGACAGACAGACACAGAAGGGGAGCTGAGGTTTCTATTCTTAAAGCCCACCCTCAGTGATGCACTCCCTCCACCAAGACTATACTGCCTAAATTTCTCTAAACACTGCACAACTGGGGACCAGTGTTCAAAGGACCAGGTCTATGGGGCACATTTTTTATCTTGACCACCACATCCCACTCATTGGACCCTATAGGCTCATGGACATAACATAATGCAAAATGCATTAAGCCCAACTTCAAAGTCCCTGTGGTCTCTTACTGTCTCAATATGGAAAGTCCAGAATTTCTCCTGAAATCATTGTAAAGCCCTACAAAACAAAAAGGCAGATTATATACTTCCAATATGATGGCACAGAATATACATTACCGCCCCCAACAGGAGGACTGTGGCATACAGTAAGAGAGTACTGAACCAACGTAAGACCAGAAGCAGGTATGGAAAATATCAAATCCATCAGCTCCATGTCAAACAGGGTCAAAGACGTCTCTGCCTTTCCAGAGCTGCTGCCTTCAACATAGATCTCTCTTGATTTGGTTCTTTTTCCTGTATGTTCTGCTCTTTGGGGGATAATCCATGACTTTGATCTCTACAGCATGTTGGGGTCCCCACAGCTATCCAGGCATCACAGCTTTGGAATGTACTCTTGTGCCTCTTGCTCTCTCAGGTTCTCCATGCAGAGCCTCCTTAGACACATTGTCCAGACTCAGTGGCCCTCTGAAACCAGAAGAAGAGTCTGACCCTCTCCCTCTTGCATTCTTCAGATATCTTAAGCCAGCACCCTGTGGACAGGCAGTGTTAAGTTGGCTTCAAGTTTTAGATAGACTCTGGCTCTCTTGCTCTTTTCACTGTAGACCTGAATGCAAATTATTGATAATAATCACATCATAGAACAACATTGTACAGCTTTGAAATAGCCTCCATCAAAGAAATTATTATTATTATTATTATTATTTTGTTTATGGGTATTTTTGCTTCTACATATGTCTGTGCACCATATGCCTGCTTGGTGCACACGGAGGTCAGGAGATGGCATCAGATCTCCTGAAACTACACTTTCAGATGGTTGTGAGCTGCCATATGGGTGCTGGGAATCAAACCCATGCCTACTGAAAGAGCAACTTGGCATTAGGGAGCTCAGAGACTCCACAGCCTTCTGTAATCAGTGGAACAGCTGAGTCAGAAGTCTTTTCACGCCATTTGTACCAGGGAGCCTGGAGACTCCACAGCCTTCTGTGCATAGCTCGCCAGGAGGCAGTGATCTCCCAGCAGGTTTTCACTTTTGAGTGCAGAGGTGAGATCTCCACCTTCTCTCTGGAGGGGACCCAGCTAGGAGCACACAGGGCCTAAGATCAGTGGAGCAGCTGGGATGGAAGTCTTCCTGCCTGCCGCAATTTGTACTGGGGAGCTGGGAAACTCCACAGTCTTCTGTGCATAGCCCTCCAGGAGAGAGAGATCTCCCAGAATTGCTTTTACTTTTGAGCTCAGAGGAGTAAGGACACAGGTTTACAGGCTCACAGGAGGAACAAATTCCAGCCAGAGACAACAATACCAACTAGCACCAGATGGCAAAAGGCAAGCACAAGAACCCTACCAACAGAAACCAAGGCCACATGGCAACATCAGAACCCAGTTCTCCCACCACAGCAAGTCCTGGATACCCCAAAATATCAGTAAAGCAATAGTTGGATTTAAAATCATATCTCATGATACTGATAGAGGGCTTCAAGAAAGACTTAAATAACTCCCTTAAAGAAATACAGGAGAACATTGGTCAACAAGTAAAAGCTCTTAAAGAAGAAACACAAAAATCCCTTAAATACAGGAGATCATGGATCAACAGGCAGAAGCCCTTAAAGAAGAAACACAAAAATACCTTAAAGAAATACAGGAGATCATGGGTCAAAAGGCAGAAGCCTTAAAGAAAGAACACAAAAATCCCTTAAAAAATTACAGGAAAACACAAACATCAAGTGAAGGAGCTGAATAAAACCATCTAGGATCTAAACGTGGAAGTAGAAACAATAAAGAAATCACAAAGTTTTCCCATTTTTTTTTTGAGGTCTTCTTCCATTTCCTTCTTCAGAGTCTTGAAGTTCTTGTCATAAAGATCTTTCACATGTTTGGTAAGAGTCACCCCAAGATACTTTATACTGTTTGTGGCTATTGTGAAGTGGGTCATTTCCCTAATTTCTTTCTCAGCCTGGTTATCCTTTGAGTATAGGAAGGCCACTGATTTGCTTGAGTTGATTTTATAACCTGCCACTTTGCTGAAGTTGTTTATCTCTTGTGGAGTTTTTTGGGTCACTTAGGTAGACTATCATGGATCGGTAGAATCAATATAGTTAAAATGGCCATTTTGCCAAAAGCAATATACAGATTCAATGCAATACCCATCAAAATCCCAATTCAATTCTTCACAGAGTTAGAAAGAGCAATTATCAAATTCATCTGGAACAACAAAAAACCCAGGCTATCTAAAACTATTCTCAGCAACAAAAGAAAATCTGGGGGAATCAGTATCCCTGACCTCAAGCAATACTACAGAGCAATAGTGTTAAAAACTGCATGGTATTGGTACAGTGACAGGCAGGAGGATCAATGGAACAGGACTGAAGATCCAGAAATGAACCCACACACCTATGACCACTTGATCCTCGACAAAGAGGCTGAAAACATCCAATGGAAAAAAGATAGCCTTTTCAACAAATGGTGCTGGTTCAACTGGAGGTCAGCATGCAGAAGAATGCGAATTGATCCATCCTTGTCTCCTTGTACTAAGCTCAAATCCAAATGGATCACGGACCTCCACATAAAGCCAGACACTCTGAAGCTAATAGAAAAGAAACTGGGGAAGACCCTTGAGGACATCGGTACAGGGAGAAAGTTTCTGAACAGAACACCAATAGCGTATGCTCTAAGAGCAAGAATTGACAAATGGGACCTCATAAAATTACAAAGTTTCTGTAAGGCAAAGGACACCATCAAGAGGACAAATCGGCAACCAACAAATTGGGAAAAGATCTTCACCAATCCTACATCAGATAGAGAGCTAATATCCAATATATATAAAGAACTCAAGAAGTTAGACTCCAGAAAACCGAACAACCCTATTAAAAAATGGGGTACAGAGTTAAACAAAGAATTCTCACCTGAAGAAATTCAGATGGCGGAGAAGCATCTTAAAAAATGCTCAACTTCATTAATCATTAGGGAAATGCAAATCAAAACAACCCTAAGATTTCATCTTACACCAGTCAGAATGGCTAAGATTAAAAATTCAGGAGACAGCAGGTGTTGGAGAGGGTGTGGAGAAAGAGGAACACTCCTCCACTGCTGGTGGGGTTGCAAATTGGTACAACCACTCTGGAAATCAGTCTGGCGGTTCCTCCGAAAACTGGGCACCTCACTTCCAGAAGATCCTGCTATACCACTCCTGGGCATATACCCAGAGGATTCCCCACCATGTAATAAGGATACATGCTCTACTATGTTCATAGCAGCCCTATTTATAATTGCCAGATGCTGGAAAGAACCCAGGTATCCCTCAACAGAAGAGTGGATGCAAAAAATGTGGTATATATACACAATGGAGTACTATTCAGCCATTAGAAACAATGAATTCATGAAATTCTTAGGCAAATGGATGGAGCTAGAGAACATCATACTAAGTGAGGTAACCCAGACTCAAAAGGTGAATCATGGTATGCACTCACTAATAAGTGGTTATTAACCTAGAAAACTGGAATACCCAGAACATAATCCACACATCAAATGAGGTACAAGAAGAAAGGAGGAGTGGCCCCTGGTTCTGGAAAGACTCAGTGAAACAGTATTCGGCAAAACCAGAACGGGGAAGTGGGAAGGAGTGGGTGGGAGGACAGGGGAAGAGAAGGGGGCTTACGGGACTTTCGGGGAGTCGGGGGCTAGTAAAGGGGAAATCATTTGAAATGTAAATAAATTATATCGAATAAAAAAAAACTAGTGAAAAAAAAAAAGAAAAGAAAAGAAATCACAAAGTGAGACATCTCTGGAGATTGAAAACTTTGGAAAGAGTCCAGGAGTCATAGATGCAAGTATCAACAACAGAATACAAGAGATAGAAGAAAGAACCTCAGGTGCTGAAGACACCATAGAAAACATTGACTCAAAGAAAATGCAAAATGGATAAAGCTGGTAACTCAAAACATACAGGAACTCCAGGACACAATGAGAAGACCAAACCTAAGGATTATAGGTATAGATGAGAGCAAGGATTTACATCTTAAAGGTACTAGCACTTTAGTCCTTAATTTTCCATGAAAATTGTCAATTTTAACGTGTTTATCTAAAATATTTTCCATGTAAATCTTTAATTTTATCATAGAGTGTTTTTACTTCCCTTTACTTCCCTCTTCAATAAACAAAAAGAAAATTAAAAAAAGAGCAACTAGTGCTCCTAAGCACTGAGATATCCCTCCATTCCTAGTCCATTCCTCTTTAGCGTGAGGCAAGCTCTTAGGACAAGGGCAGAAGGTGGCCACATTTTTTGCCAAAATACCACAGGAATGGCCTTAGCCAAGCTGTTGGTAAAGCCCTTGCTTCCTCTGAAATACTGTGGGCTGGCTCTCTGCAGTCCACTTTGCCCTTGGCATTAATGCCTTCTAGGCTCCTCTAGCAAAGGCCCAGGAATCTCTGCTTACAGCAGTTGATTGCTTTTCTAATCCAAAGTTCCAAAAGTCTTTCACATTCCTCCATGAACCAACATGGTGAGGCTCTTCAGAGAAACATTTCACCCTGGTGCCAACTCTGTCTTAGTCACCTTTCTGTTGCTGTGAAAAAAGCGCCATGATCAATACAATTTGCAGAGGAAGAGTTTATTTGGCTCACAGTTTCAGAGGGAGCCTACCATGGCAGGGAGACACGGCAGCATGTGGCAGGCACAGCCACAGGAGCAGGAATACAAGCACTCCCACCTTCCACTGCAAGCACAGAGCAGAGAAGTGAGTATGTGCCGTGGACCACCCCAGCCAGGTATAGGGTCCCTGGGATGAGGGTCCTCACAGTCCAGGAGGGTAAGGATTCAGCAGTGAGAAACAGAAACAAACACAGAGGCAGTTTGAATCTTAGTGCATTTTGCAGCTCTCTAGCAGGGTATTTTATACATTAAACCAAACATGACAACAACTCTTAGAAATCATATCCAGTGAAACAATCACGAATACTAACAAGAATTAATTAATTAATGTGTGTGTGTGTGTGTGTGTGTGTGTGTGTGTGTGTGTGTGTGTACCACAGCACATGTGTGGAGGTCAGAGGACAACTTGAGGGAGTTGGGTTTTTTCCTTCGGCCATGAGTTCTGGGTATTGAACTCTGGTCTTCAGACTTGGCAGCAAATATGTTTGCCTGCTATGTTATCTTGACAGCCCCCACTGGAACCCCTAAGTTTTCCTTTGTGGAAACCATGCCAAGAAGATAGCTGGAGTCAAAGCACTCCGGAGTTAAGGAGACAAAGCTGTACCCTCTCTCTGACTAGCCTGGACATCTTGGGGAAATGCTTGCCTCAACAGAACTCACTGTTTTCCCCAGAAGAAAGTGCTGGTGTAACGCATGTCCCCAAGATCACAGGATCAAATGGTCATCTGGCTGCTGCTGTGAAGGGTGTTATAGGTAGAACTGGGGAGACAAATCACATTAAAGAGACTGAGCTTTCTTGATGGTGACTGCCATGGTTGCCAGCTGAGTCTGGTGTGATTGCACCTAAGCCTAAGAGGGAGGCCGACAGATGCAGAGCTTAGAGCTGGCTGTGATCTGCCTGGGATGTGTGTCAGGTGTGTGGGTGGCCTTTAGATGCAGGAATGAGATTTTTCCAACAGGCAGCAGGCAAGTGGGGACCCAGGATACAACCTCATGGAACCCGGCTAAAGCCCAAGGTGAAAGGCTTTGGAAACAGATTTATTGCCCAAAACACCTCTAGAAAAGAACATGGCTTTGCTGATACCTTGATTCGGACTCTCAAGACCCAAAGCAGAGGCAGAGCTGAGCCGCACTGTGTGTGATCCGCACTCAGACCAATGGGCCTGTGGTCATTGGTACTGCTTCAAGCTACTGAGTTTGTAGCTATGTTGGACAGGTGTTGAAGTTCTCCTGTGTGGGATGCTACGGCTTGCTGATGACCAGGTAAGGACAGTGTCTTTTGCCGAGAAGATCAAAAATCACAAGTAGAATCTACCATCAGACTAACATGATGTCTTGTGTGCTCAGGCAGCTGAGGCTGGATTCTCTTGGCTCCAAAGAACAGAAAGCATTCTGTTTGACTTTAGACAACCAAAGAAAAGGCGGGGCTATGAGGCTTGGATTTAGAGAGGGAAGACTCTAGTGAGTAGGCACACTTTGAAGGCATAGAAGGGAGGAGAGGCAGAGCTAGCAGCCTTAGCAATGGAAGTTTCTAGGGAGTTTACTGTTACTGTGACTCTATGACTCTGCTCCCACGATCCTTATCTTTCCTGCTTCAGTTTTATATAAAGCATAAGATGCCATACAGGACATGGAAACATGATTGGAGAGCTCAGGAGAGGGCGAGGAGGGGAAGAAAGGAAGGGAAGGAGTTAGGGAGTTAGGGAGGGAGACAGAGAGATCAAGAGCTTAAGGAATTTGCTTCCACAGCTATAGAGTCTGAAATCTGGAGATTCAGACATTAGAGACCCACAGCTGAGCTGAGGTTGTAGCATTTTGTGCCTGAAGGCACCTGGGTCAGATTCCCTTCTAGAAATGTCTATCATTATCATATAATGCCTTCAGCCCTTCCATAATACGGCCAATAATCAGCTTCATTCAAAGTCCACTGGTTTCAGTATTTATTTTATCCAATACATTTGATCACACATGTGGGTGCTATGACCAAGTTTATCCATAAAGCTCAACACCCTATTGTGTACCACATGGGATTCTACATGCTTATGATAGTTTTCTGTTACTGTAACACACATGTGAGACAGATAACTTTATAGCAATGGAAGGTTTATTGGCCCATAGTTCTGAAGCTTTTAATCCATGACCTAATTAATTAGCCTTGTTGCGTTGGATGCCATAGTAGGAGAATGTGGAGGAGCAAAAGGTGCATCCCTCATGGTCAGGAAGAAGAGGAAGAGGGATAGACTGGGATCCCAGCTTTCCTTTTGAGACCATGCAGCCAATGGCCTAAAGACCTCCCATCAGAAAGGCTCTGTTAACCCTTGTGGCTGAAGACCCACCTCCGAATACATGGGCCTTTGGGGGATGTTCCAGATCTAATAAAAACAAGTACCATGCTCATGTCAGGCCTGGCATTGTGCATTGTATATTATAATTAAAGAAAAGTTGATGAACTTTGAAGTCTAATTGTGGTTTTGCTATACAAGCCATTTGCAGGTGTGTGCACATGTGAACATGGGGGTCACAGGTCACCCTAAAGTGTCAGTGCTCAAGCGTCATCCACTGGTCAGGAGCTCGTCAGGGAGGCTGAGACATTTGGCCCCCGAGCCCAGGGACCCTTCTGTCCCAGCCTCTTTAGCACTGGGAAGCACACACCACCATGTTCAGATTTCTCTTTTTAAGCTGGAAGTCAAGCTCAGGCTTCTGTGGTTTTGGGCAAGCTTTTGAGCTGTCTCTTCAGCCCTAAACAAGTAATTTCTTAACTGAGACATCAAAGATCCCCAAAGCCTGTCCATGGTTTTAAACATTGCTGGGAGCAGCTCAGAGCTAATTTATAAGGTGTGCGCTTTGAATTGGAAAGTGAAATCAAGATTATTCTCCTTGAGAAACAGGCCCGGGCTGCTGGATTGAGTGTGTCCGTTAGGGTGTTCCAATCAAGAATTGACAAGACCGTCATCCAAAAGGACAAAATCAGGAGGAATCTACAAACCGTGCAGAGAGAGCTGGAGGTATTTGTGTCCACTCAGAACAAGAGGACTCCTCCTGGACGTCTCTAGACTTTACCCCATAAAGGAGTACAGTGGGGTGTTCTGACTATATCTCGGGGAGACCACCAGAAGCCTGGTGAGGCTCACCATTGCATGTACCTCTTATGCTCCTCGGTGCTTCCTTCCCAGCAGGGCTGAGTGCCGGCCGTAGTCACTGTTTAATTGATTCTCAATTTGAGTCCATTGAAGTCACCGCCCTACCCCTCCTGGCTTCCCTCTAGCCCACCTGAAGGGTATAATTCAGGCAGAATCTGACAACTATGGGCCCACAGTCACAATTATCAGCACTGTGTTTCCTGTAGTTCGTTATCATTTCCCAGGGGTTGTATCAGGCAAAGGTGTCCTCATTCTCTAAGCAAGGGAGCCCCAGACAGACAGTTGTCAAGGCAACAAACATGCACACTGTGAACTGGGAGGAAAGGCCCTTTCTGGCTGCTGGGAGTCTGCACACTGTTGAAGCTCCAACTTAATTTGGGGGTTTGGCAAGTGGATTGTTTTTTATGACTAATTATAAAATGTACCCAGTGTTATTAGGCTGGGTGATAGATGACTGCCTGCTAAATATGATGTGGAAATTTGAGGCAGTATTCCGTGTGGAGCGACCTAGATTAACTGAGCCTACAGGATTTGTCATTCTGCAAAGTGTAAACAGCTCAGTGTGTGTGGTTTTATATGTGTTTTCGTGTCTGTGTGTGTGATGTGTGTGTGTGTGTGTGTGCATACATATGTGTATGTGTGTCTGTGTATGTGTGTATCTGTGTCTGTGTATGTATCTGTGTGTGTGGTGTGTGTGTATGCATACATGAGTGTATCTGTGTCTGTGTATGTATCTGTGTGTGTGGTGTGTGTGTATGCATACATGAGTGTATCTGTGTCTGTGTATGTATCTGTGTGTGTGGTGTGTATGTATGCATACATGTGTGTGTGTGTCTGTGTGTGGTATATGTGATTGTATGGCATGTATGTTTGTGTGAGTGTGTGGTGTGTGTGTACACGTGTGTATCTGTGTATTTGTGTGTGGTTTGTGCCTTTCTGTGTCCGTGTGTGTCTTGTGTGTGTTTGTGTGTGCACACACATGTGTGTGTCTGTGTCTGTGTATGTGTTTGTATGTGTGTTTGTGTGTATATGTATATATGTATAGGGTGTATGTGCAAACATATGTGTATATCTGTTTATATGTTTCTCTCTGTGTGCTGTGTGTGTGTGCACACGTGTGCATTTGTGTATGTGTTTGTGTGTGTATGTATGTGTGTATCTGCATATATGTGTGTATATGTGTGTGTACGTATGTGTATGTGTGTATGATTTTGTGTGTCTGTTTGTGTGTATGTGTGTGTATATGTGTGTGTTCCAAATCCATACCTATTTGTGTCTTTGCAATTCTTTTGCTTCCGACATGTTCAAAGTAGAAGGTACTGTCCTCCCACATACATATTAAATATGAATGTGACTAATATATGTGTAGGAGACATCA